>NC_138874.1:101273669-101813669 GCF_965194805.1 Balaenoptera borealis | reverse complement strand
AAACCTATTTTATAAGAAAATGATTTTTGAACGCTTTTTAAAAATGGGCCCAAATTTGTAGGATGCACTTTAAAAAAAAGAACTGTTTTCATTTCGAGTTAACTACCACTTAATCTTATAAACAACTATTTCAGAAATAATCAAAGGAATCTCCAAATTTAATCTGTACTTGTGTTTCTATTTTATTTATACAGGCTCCTATTTGACATTTAACAGCTAATGTTTATTTTTCTCTTTCCAATGACGCTCTTGATACAGACTAAATATTTTAAGATGCTGGTGCATGTTTGTAGTCTTACAATACAAAGAGAAATATTAATTAGGTATATAATATTTAGATTGCAAGTGATAAAATATAACGAATTCAAATTCAGGAGGAACAGAGCCCTATTACGCTTTTAAGATTTGTATGAAATATCCTAACAATACTCAGAGTATTCAATCTATGCTTTTCAAATACAGCTTCAAACCAGCAAATGTAAGAACAAATTTATAAACTCCGAAGGAGGGATGGGAATGGGGGGAAAATGGTAAATCAAATTTTTCATCCAATTATCAAGGTAACATATGTTGGCAAACATAACGAATCCGATTTTTCTGCTGTTACAATAAACTAATTTCTGCGTTAATGTCAGCTATATACATCAATGTTTTCTTAGCAGAGCACACCATAGTCAAATAGGTTCATTCAAACATGTTAGTAAAACAGGACCAAACTTCCTTAAATCATTCCATAATTATGGAAGACAGGTATCGGAAAGGATCTCTCTCTCTCTCTTTCTCTCTCCCCATATACGTGTGTGTGTGTGTGTGTGTGTATAAAATATTGTTTAGGTTTCTTTCAAATTTATGAAATAAAGTATGACGTTACAGCAAGCCATGTAAGTGGGGGAAGGCAATGGGAAATCACGGCAAGAGGCAAGCAGACAAACACACGCACACTCACAAAACTGACCAAAGGTTTCAGACGGGATGGTCGGTAGTTGTGGTTTTTAAAACCACGCGCTGTCCTTGAAACGGAGGCCGCACACAGTTCCATTAGATACAGATCCAGTGCTCTTGATCTATTATTTACAAAGAAAAACCCTTCACTGCTTAAGTGCCCCCTCTACTCAGCCTTCCATTTCAACAGCTTCAAACAACTTAGTGGGAGAAAAACACAGGACACAACTTGTGTTCATCACAACGTTCCACGCAAGTCAGAATTCCACTTCGATGGAAAAAAAATATATATCAGAATACCCTGAACACAGGATGTCAGCTAAACGAGAAACAAATGAGAGGTTTGCTCCAAAATACAGATTGTCGTTTTCTAACAACTGACGTGAGGTTTTATAATCCTTCTGTAAGAGGAATTTCTCTTGGGAAAAGAATGGGAAAAAATTCAGGAAAACCATTTTTACCTCAAGGATGTGAAAAGAATGTTTTCAGAACATATATTTGCTATAAAATTCTTTAATTATCAAGTCTGCTCTTTGAGTCAAACTGCATTCGATCTAATTAGTAAGCTTAGATCTCACCTTCATGCTGAACTTTAAACTCTCTGAAGCCAATTAAAAACTATTTAAATGAATATTAAAAGGATTCCTGTGATCATTTCTGACATGAGAGAAAACATGCTTTTCAGCAAAAAATAGGTTTACACAGCATGCCTGCATTTCACAAAATATTTGAATTGAGTTTTGCATTTAATCTGTCTATTACCCTTCTTCGATTCTGCCATCCAATGCTCTTCCTTGGCTGTTTTATCATCCTTGTTCAGGCATATCTGTCGCCAATACAGTTTCAACTGCAATTAGAACTGTTTTATTATTCAGTGCTCTTCAATTTTCAATAACTTATTAAGATTTACTGGATGGTACCCATTTCCCACTTTCATTTCGATACACTATTGACTTGAGCACGTATGAGGATGCACCAATAAAAGTTGGAATTAGAAAAAAGAAAATCTTAGCCATTTCCAATTCGATGAGGCAAAGCATACTCAGACCACAGCAAACATCAAGTTAAATACACGCCCTTTCTCTCTACATCTAGGCCTTGAAATAGCTTTTTGAGAATTAATAAATTATTCTGTTTGCTTATGAAATTAAATGATCCCATGCAAAGCCGTTACAATTAACACCACTAAATGTGTTAGGTTACACTGAAGAAATCCTCACAGTGTAATTATATCAATGAGTCATTTAACTCACATATATTAATTCAATTTATCTTCATTTTGAACTGTGGGGACTGATGGATTGTCATCATTAGAAATGACAAAGCTCCACGCTGGAGGGAAACACAGACCCGCTAAGGCTGTGACTTCTCGCAAGACCACACATCATTCCTCCACTAAGGGCGCCCACAAGTCATCAAGGGGTGTATTCTCTGTTAAGGACCAAAAAGTCAGGATGCAGAAGAATATCAACTGGACTCTCAGGGACCTACACACCAGTGTCAATAAAGCAAATTCCTGTACAGAGATCACAATGGTAATATGTTCTTAGCACAAGGACCATTACATATTTGGTATTAAAGAAAAACTCTCCAAATACTCCTTGGGAAAATACTACACTACGAATGCCATTTTTCCCAACCATGAACCTATTGATAAGCATTTCTGATTTCAAACAAAAAAACACAGCGGTGCCAGAGAAAACATATTAACCAAGAGAGCTCAGCTGGGGATACTGTCAATAAAGAAGACGTTACCAGGCAGAGCAATTCCAGGATTACTCATCAAGATTTCCTGCTGAAAACTCACAGGATTAGAGGGGTCATTATTAAGATTTTAAGAACTATTGAGACCATATTCGACCAAGCTAAACCTACCTTGATGGCCATCCTAGGTTTTGAGAAACAGAATCATTGTGGGAAATTCGAGGCTAAGTGACTGACTTTGCATTTGATTCTTAAAAGGCTGATTTTTTAAGATCGAACATCTTGAAACACCTGACTCAATTATTTAGTTTCCCTTCCCTCTTAAAAAGACATCCTTGAGTTCAAAGATGCCCATAATGGCATCATCTATCTCCAGTTTCTCTAATCTGGACAATGGGGAAACAAAGGAAATTAATTTTAATTTCTTTGAATGCTGGTGCAAAAAGGGAGACCGCAAAGCTCTCTGGGACTAGGAGAAATGAGTGCAAAGATGAACAGGAATGGAAGGTCACAATTTCTCAAGGGGGCACCCTTCCTTTCTCAAGGTCTTCGAGCACTTCTCAACCTGGCCACTGCACCCAGCCCAGTCAGCTCTCCGTGGAAGGGAGGATGCCCTATTCCCTCTGATTCACGTCCTCATAGCCACTGATCAAGTGCTGGGGAAAAAAATTAAATAAGCACATCAAGCTGCGTTGAGAAGTTAGAAGCTGTTGATCTGGTCAAATTAAAATATTTCAAAATTACACACTTATGGGGATCTTTGCATTCATTTGCTAGATCAGCACTCACCGCTCTGCATCTCCTCCACTGACCTGCAGGGAGGGATGGAAGGACCCCACAAGGTGTCAGGGTTTCACTGGCTTGACAAGGCAGACCTGCATGGCCAGTGCCAGGGTGACTCTTTGGTTACAGAACTAAAAGACGCCTGTCACCCATGAGGCCCCTAATTAGATACTGCTGCAGCAATATGACAAAAATAAGGGAATTTGGTGAGAATAAAGGGAATCTGCTTTACAGAGAACTGCGTCTCTGCTAGAACCAAGAGTTGAAATTAACAATGAACTGGGAGTTTGGGATTAGCAAAGGCAAACTATTATATATGGGATGGATAAACAACAAAATCCTACTGTATAGCACAGGGAACTATATTCAGTATCCTGTGACAAACCATAATGGAAAAGAATATGAAAAAGAATATATATATTCTCATATATATATATATATATATAAATGAGTCACTTCACTGTACAGAAGAAATGAACACAACATTGTAAATCAACTACACTTCAAAAAAAATTTTTTAAAGATGCAGGTAATAATAAAAATAAATTAAAAAAAACAAATGAATTAGAAGGGAAGTCATTTTTTAAACAGCAGTGACACATAGAAACTCACCAGAAAGGCATAAATAAAGGAAAAGCCCCCCCCACCCTCTTTAAAAGGACGAGGATCTGAATATATGGGCACTGGCTAAACTTACCTCCTTTGACTACCTCATATGCTTAAAATACATGATTGCGCACCTCTGGATAAAGACAACCTGCCACCAAAACATTAGAGAGAAGATGACAGTCCAGGACAGAATGATCCCGTTCCGAAATTCCTTGGTTTTCATTAACAAATAAATGATGTTTTTGTAGAGTTTGAACCTTTGCTTTTCACAGCAAATTTAGGAACATTGCCAGGAAAAGTCACCCAAATCCAGTAAGTGGATTTCAACTCTACTAAATAAGCACGGGGACTTGCCATCCCCTTTACCACACGTGTGTTCTTTGAGAAATTAGGTTCACACACGCTCAAGCCCCAAGCTACTGCCGCAGGAAATTACAGGGCTAAGGGGAGGGGATTTTAGGAAGACAGGTCTTTCTCAGCCTTCTGAACCACTTGCTGAATGGTGATGATTTCACCCCTGGCCAGTACTGGTGCTGGATGCCAAAGGAGAGAGGGGGGTGCGTGTGCATGTGCGTGTACGCGTGTGACAGAGAGAACATGCCTGGCCCTTACACTGACAAGACAGCTTTATAGGCAACACAGACTCTACCTCTTTGCTAAGCTCCTTACAAACACACCCAGAGGCTAACATACAATGGGCACATCCAGCAAATAATAAAGTAAAATTAAATTATGTCATGCCTCCACCATAGCAATGCCCATTGGCTGTCTGGGGAGCGCCGGTGCCAATGTACCCGCCACAGTGTGAAGTTGGAGCTCAAGTGCGCTCCTTCAAATTAGGCACAGATGGAAAGCATGTTGCTTTCCATGTTGCAACCACCCGCCTAAAGCAGACTGTGAAACTGGTTTTGGATGCAACCAAGCATCTTAGTATAGTCTGGACTGCGGTGTTTTTTCAAAACCATCTTGTTTTTGTCTAGCACCTCTTCAAGGAAGTTTAGGAGGGTGTATTTCTCATAATCAAATAAAGTCTTAGATGGCAACAGCCCCATTTTATAGACAGAAAAACAAACAAGCTCAGAGGACTTGGAAGAATGCATTTGAGATTAGCTGGTTAGTAACTTTAGCAAATGAAAAGGAGGAGGAGGAGAAATTACTGAAGCCAAGGTAGGAATCTTCCCTACATTCTACCCTTAAAGATGCACTCGCTGATTCGATCAATACTGATTCAGTGTTTCTTTCATGCCTGGCACTGTTCTAGGCACTAGGGATAAATCAGTGAACCTGAGGGAAATAAATAGTCCTTGCCCTCAGGGAACTTACAATCTAGAGAGGGCGGTAATAATTTATGAGTGTCAAAGCGCTACCAGATGTATTCCTGGAATACCTTCATGCAATAATCTAGTCAAAGCCAAACAGAAACCAGTTCTCTGACTATCCAGCCCAATGTTCAACTCCAATTATTCTGTTCCTGAAATATGTAATTGAAAAGCTTGCTTCATATGCTTAGAGAAGAAGAACAAGTTTTTAATCACCCCTTCCTTGGTTGTTTTTAAAGAATCCCAAATGCTAAATTATGCTGTCAAATCACCTACAGATGAATAGCTATTTGCACTGGAGGTCAGAGAACATCACAGACTTGGGGAATACGGAGTAACATTCAGATGCTGGGTTTTTCACACCATCCTAAACACAGAGCTGTTGACTATTTTGTTTGATCCATATATAGTTGGCCAAATTAGTCTATGCTTGGGACAGAAACATCACTGGCGCTCAGGGAGGAATCATGAATACCAGTTAATACTAATTTAATGTCTTCTCTTTGACCCAATACATAACGTGGGCTTTCTGGTACTTCTGTACTTAATTCTGGGGCTATATAAACTACAACTCCTTAAACTACTAGCATGAACTCAACATTTTTAGCTACTTTTCCAACTATAAATTAGATAAAATATATAGGTGTAGAGGTCAAGAGCAGCAAGTAGAATTTACTTCATTCTTCACTGTAATTTTGGGGCAGCCAAGCTTATAAGAAGAGTTTCCTTTACCAAAAAAGTGGGTATATCACATGGTGATCTCTGTGTCCTAAGTATAAATATACAGAACAAATTAAGCACTGGGTAGATGCTCAAGAAATGTTTGTTGCAGGTATTTATATATAAAAACATTACTGCTGGAATACATTTTAGAAAAAAATTTAAAGAAAAACTCCAATAGACAATCTCAAAATATTTCAAAGCATAAAATGGGATCAGAAATTCTTAAATACAGCTCCTAAAATGGATTTTTTTGAACAATTGTTCAGATTGTGATGGTCTGATGAAAAGGTATCACAACCTAGTGTAATGAATTAAAGTTCATTATTATCTACAAAGATACTATTTTTCTAAAAAATGCATACTTTACTCAGACATCATAGAGATCTATAAGAATTGATTCCTCTAACAGAAGAGTTTCTTAAATGCAGGGAAAGAAGCCCACAATTACTTATGTTTGCTTTAAAATGAGAATAAGACTAGTGGTTTTTTTTTTAACATTTTCTAAACATGTCTCTTTAGTGGCTTCAACAAGTGTATTTTCAAAGTGTAAGCACAGCAAAGCTAATCTGTGTGAAATTTGTTACAGTCTTCAAGCCAGAGTCATGTTTTAAAAGAACTGTAAAATATTATATACTCTGATGCAAACCACTGTTTAATTAGAATATAAAAATTATCAAAGAGGTAAAAAAAACCCAGCAAAATGAACTGTATGCATGTTATATTTCCAAAAACAGACAATGGATGCCATTGTATCATAACCTCTAGGTTACTAAGGCTGCATGAGGTCTTACTTTATATGATGGAACACTGAATGGTCCCTGTGCAAGGATGCCTAAAAGTTGTTCTTTGCCCTTTCATAAACACCTCATTTAAATCCCACACCATTCCTGGATGTTGATACCACTGTCCCTATATTTTTAGATGGCAAAACTGAGGCTCCCAGGGAATAAGATAACTTCCCCAGGATAACACAGCACATGGCAGAGTCTGAATTTGAACCCAAGTCTTCTAACGCTTCCCAGTCCTATGGCTAAAATCCCCTTCCAGTCGATACTACATGGCAGAAGTTCTAGATAGAAGATGCCAGCACAGCAATTCGAAAGCTGGACGTATATTCCTGCCTATGATCAACACATCAGTTTAGATGACCTGTGAGTGTGTGTGCATGCGCGGGCAGACACGGTGTCAGTAGGGATTGTAGCAATTCCCTTTACTAACCAAGGGGACAGTTGGCAGGTACGTTGGCACAAATAGTAGAGATAAACCCTCCACAGCCTATCTGCCTTCTGATTTTTAAATAAACACAGGCTGAATGCTATAATTAAGATCAGAAGTGCCTCTGAAAGACCAGATGGTGAAAGGGAAGTTACACAAAAAAGTCGCTGGCAGGGAATTGGGTGTTATCCCTAAGGTGGAGTGAGTGATTTTTAACAAATGTTTTTAACTCCGCTGCCTGGAAGAGAAAAGCAACCACCCTGCAGAAATGACGGGTGGGCCCAAGGCGGGCAGCATCCTGCAGGTGCAGAGGAAGGAAAGGCCCACGACTCAGATGCACACAGCGGGCACCAGGTCTATACTGCAGGGGGCTCCAAGGAGCTTCCTATCTGGGCTGACCTTGCCCACCACTCAGGTCGGGAGTTCCTCGAGGATAATGC
This sequence comes from Balaenoptera borealis, assembly GCF_965194805.1. Taxonomy (NCBI): domain Eukaryota; kingdom Metazoa; phylum Chordata; class Mammalia; order Artiodactyla; family Balaenopteridae; genus Balaenoptera; species Balaenoptera borealis. The sequence goes on along the minus strand of NC_138874.1, from coordinate 101,805,934 downwards.
AAACCTAGAAAAGCAGTCAGTGCAGTCGCTACACTGATGCCTGGAGGTCCCCAGAGTCTTCCTCCTTTTCTTATGACTCAGAAAACAATGGCATCTCTATGCCCTCAATGGCTTCAGTGTGAGCCCCTCCCCGCCACAATGGCCCCATTCAATCCCCCACCAAGAGCGACTGCCCCAAGTTTAACGGCCTGTGTTAGGAGAGCACTTGACACAAAGGGAGGTGTTTCCAGGTTCAGTGAACACTTTACTTCCATTCATCAGAGAAGGAACAAAAGCAACACCCCCCCCCCACAGCCGCCCCCGGTCATTTACCTCGGGCACGGCAGAAGCTGGGCTCTGCCAACCCCACCAAAATGCAACCTTTTCCTGGTGGAGGCAGGGACCACATTGCGTTTCAGGATCACTGTGCAAACAGGGTTCCAGATTATTTCTACCTTCCACGAAAGACATTTACATAAAAATGGGATTCTTTTGTCCCCTAAGAAGGACCAAGAGGAAACTAGAGGGTGTGGGTGGGGACCATGAGGGCAAAGGGAGAAAAAGGTTCCCAAATAAAGACCAAGAAGGTCAGAAGACACACGTTAATTTATACTTCAGAATCTTTATTAGGAAACTAGCCCACCTCTTTCCTTGTTTTCAATTTTTTATTAGGGTTGACTGCTATTTTTATTAAGGAACCTAGCATTTACTTTGTGTAACTGCTTAAATTACTGAGTACCACTGCTAGCAACACTTGACCAACACAGGCTAGGTGTTTAAGAAACATCATTTCACATAACCCAAGTGTTATTTCCCCGATTGCAAGTGATACATTCACCTTGGTGTCTTGACCACAGATTTCTACAGCAATATTGGGTATCAGTCAACAGCCCCTGATTTTACTAGTTGGTCGTAGGCTCAACTTTTTTCTTCCTTTTTCATGGGGTTGGCGGGGGAGGGGTTTGCAGAGTTTACACAAAGTGCTAACATTCAAAATAGCACAAGTCATACCTCCCTCGCTCCTCAGAGAGATGCCCACCCACCCCTTTCCCCAGCCAAGTTGGATTAGTCATACTAAACATAGCCCATTCCCATTCCCAATCAACCCTTCAAGCTTTGGCAGGCCTAGCCCAGCTGACATTCCGGCCCAGTTTAACATTACATAATGAGAGCTTCACTCCCACCACGGGCCGCAAGTCAAAACAAACCTGCTGAACTTGACCCAGAGCACCAGCTTGATTCTCAGTTACAGGATGTGGGGACTGCAAGGGACAGAACAGAGCTCTTGGCAAACATTTAAACATCACCGATGAACTCTTGAATCCATTGTTTTTGTGGTCAACTCCGTCAGGGTTGCTTTGACTTCAAGTATCAGTGATCCCTAACCTAGATACTTTCCAAGATTTATCACAGAGTGTTGGTGTCAAACTTGCTTTCAAAGGATCATTTTCACACATTTCTATGTTTGAGCTGTAAACACGAGCCCAGAAAGCAACCCTGTAAAAAGATTCCCAAATACCAGTCCTCTGGGAAAGAAGGTGGTGGGGTTATATAAGAGGATACAATTCCCTGCCAGAGACGAGTTCATTCAAAATGCATGTATGAACGGTAAGATCTGATTTTCTATGTATTGCTAAAGCACACTCGTTGCTGGAAAAGTTTCTAAGACTCTCTGTGTGAATTCCAGCTCACTTCTTCTTAGTTAACCCCTAGCAGATGATCGTATCAGCCCATCCTCATCACCATCATGAGCCTCCTAATCATCACACGTCATCACATCAGCACCCAGGGCACCCCAGGTAAACACAACCTCGCAAGTGGAAAATAAGCGAATTCATACTAAACACACTGAACTTCACACACTAATCCAGAAAGAGCTGAGAATGAATGGCACTTAACATGAACAAAAATCAAACTCCACCTTGAATCAGAGGTGGCAGGATGGAAAGAGAAAAGCCGAGAGGTCTGGAGTCTGGTCTTGACTCTACCGCTATCTGGCCCCACGGCTGCATGGCCTTACACTCATCTCCTCTCTCCAGGCCTTGGTTTCCCCAGGTTTACACAGAGGCCTGGTTGGCACGGGTAGGTCCGAGTTACCACTCAGCTCTCACAATTCTAAGATTTTGTTAACTGCCTCTACCCATCCACCCACCCCAACCAGAGTGAACAAATTTGCTTGCATTAATACTTTGAGGTCATGCAGGTCCGTTTCTCTGACCTGAGTTATTTGATTTGTCTTGCACCAGAAGCCCAGGCCCATATGCACAATGACCTTACCAACAGCCTACTACCTGTTAGGCAACATTCAAGTTGAACTTACCTGCAAGACAATCGCAATCAATCTCCCTAGGAAACTTTTTTTCATTTTTAAAATCCTAGAGACCACATATTTTCTTAATGTATCAGGATCCTAATTAAAAACATTGCTTACCAGAGCACTGAGGGCTGCTTCCCCCATTCTAAACAACTCCAGCTTATGGTGCTTTTACAATTATTTTTCTCTCCCTTTCTTCTAAACTGTAAGAGGTTGGAATTGCCAGAGACTGCTCTGCCTGGATCTTTGGGACTGAAACACAGACAAAGACTTAATGTTGAGCAAGGAAGAATGTAAATATGGTGAGAAATTCCTCAAGATGGGGAAAATGGATTTGGGGAAGAGGAGGGAGAGTGGGACCAAAAGGATGCTGCTGGCCAGGCAGAAGCGAGACGTAAAGAAGCAGAGAAGTGGGTACCACCAGACGGTGGCATCTAGGCTGTGGTCAGAAGCCCCCAAACTTTGAAAGTGGACTTGTGCACAAAACACATCCTCTTCAACACGCCCTTCCATGGCGGCCTCACTACCAAGACCATTCCCACGAAGATGGAGGGATCCCGTCATGGAGGGCATTCTAAGTTCCCCAGGAGCTCAGGAGGCAACTTCCTCTGATGATGTCTCAGAAAGGAGCAGACCTCAGGGTGGGCAGGGACTCTGTGGGAGACCAAAAGGGAGCAGAACATCCTAGGGACTCAAGTCATAACTTCCAGCTAGAAGGGAGACTCCCTGAAGGCAAGGACTCGATCGGTCTTGCTCACACCCTCACCCCCAGCACAGAACAGCACCCAGTAACACTGTGCTTAATGAGCTCAAGCTGTCCCAAGTGCTGCTGGTGTTTCTGTCCAGTCACCCTGGAAGTCAACAAGACCTATTCTGCAAGCTTTCTCGTAACTTGGGTCCAGAAGCATTACAGGAAGACACCATGCCTGTCCCACAAAGTCAAGTTAATCGCCTTTATGACAGCTATCAGTCACAAGTCTGATGTCTGAAAGACTCACCTGCATCCCTGCTTCACTCTATAACTTCCAGACTCCCTTTAATCCGAAGCTGAGCGTGTAAGTCAGGCTAATAAGATGATGCTGTCTTGTCTACCTTAGAACTTGGCCTGGGAACCAAGCCCCCAGACAGCCAGTAGATTAAAATATTCCTTCCTGGAGTGTCACCCAATGTTACAAAAGATATGGACAGATCTTCTGGTTTTATAAACAACCAGGAGTAGAGCTCAATAATGCTGAGAAATTCAAGATCAAGTTGAACAGGTAGCTTACCAGGTATTCTTTACGCCACCTACAAGTCCATTAGGACACTGTATCTTTTGTCCTAAAATTGTAGAGTACGGTACACAATACTGTGGTGCCACCAAAACAATTACTCTGAACGCATTGCCCTGAAAGGGATAAAGAAGAGGCTAGGAGACTGTAGCATCAAGGGGCAGCATTTTACTTCTAAGACTTTTCCCCCAGTGCTTCTCTACGCCCCTCCCTGGTGTCCAGATGACATCCATTAAGTTCAGGCACTGCTCCACAAGGGATCTTGGCCTCTGGCTATGAGAAGAATAGCATCAAAAAATTGCTTGCCAATAACCCATTAATTTAAACAAGTCAGGATGGCAAGAGGAGGCTGCCTGGGAATGATCATAGAAGTCAAAAGCAACGTGGGTTAAAATGGGACACACAGCCCTCCGGCGGGATGTTCCTTCTCTTACAAAGGCAAATCCTTAAAGCTCCCACGAGGATTAGGAAATCATCTCTTCACCCATGTGACCAGTTACAGCCTTAGAATGACAAGGAAGGTTTCGGTGGGGATGTGAGGGGCGAAGGATTTCCAAATGGAGAGCACATCTGACTTGGCCAAAGGCACCAACTCAGACCCTGGCCCATCCTCATTCTTAGGAGAGGGTGAGAGTGAGGGGAACAACATATGCGCCAGAGCACCAATGTCATTCGTACAAAAATGGGGGCACAGCGTGAGTCATTAGAGCACAGTCCTAAGAAACCAAGAGTCCCGGCGACACTGATTGAGTCCTTCTAACATGGAAAGAGGGCTGGTTTATTCCTGCCTCAACGATACAATCCATACAATGGAAACCGAAGGCTGTACTAAGGCTTCCTCGTCCTCCTCCTCCAGCCCACCATCCTGGGTTGTGGAACGCAGCAGAAAGGACCACACGCCGTGTAAATATATGCTTCACACTAAGTCCTCACCCCACCTGCACAAAAGACATACCATTAATAAGTATAAAAAATGTAGGTTTCCTCCCAGAGTCATCTTGTACTTAATCCTCCCCGCCCCCCGCATCACTGGCAACCACCGCTAATGTCATTTGATTCTGAATTCAAACAAAGGGGGAGGTGAGAAGCAAGAAATCCCCAGCGTTTACACATCTGAAGCTCACCCTCTAAAATGAACTTTCCTCTTGAAAACCCCTTTTTAATCATTCTACCAAATGGACTCGTTTTTTTTTTTTCCTCTAATTTGCGGGATCCAAGCAATTTTTACTGTGGGTGGTAACGACAGTCTAACTGTTTCTAATTATTTAAAAAACAAAACCACACACACAAAACAAAACAAATAAAAAAAATCTATGCTGCCAACTGCCGAGAGACTCAGAAGCCACAACTTCCGGTAGTAAAGATTTTTGTTCCCAACTATCATAAACCAGCGGATCTGGAGAGCATCTGGGTATCTGCTCAGTGTTTCTCATCCATGATCGCGGCGAGCTGGTACCATTCACGTGTTAAGGAACAGAGGCTGGCAGTACAATGGTGAGGCGAGTACCCTAGGTCTGCAAACATATGAAGATCCAGCCCTACCGGTTACTCTCGGTGGAACCCAGGACAGTTTTTTTTTTTAATTTTGTGCCACAGTTTCCTTCTTGTTAAAAATGGGGAAGACGGCTCTTACCTATTGGGAGGACGAAATGAGTTAACATATGAAAACCACTTAAACTAGAGCTGGTTCATAAAAAAGCACTCAATAAATGTTACTACTAGCTTATTTATATATAAGACTGCAAAAATAGTTTTTCCTCCTATGGAGTAGCTGTTAAGAGTGAAACAAGAATATTTATGAAAAAGTGAACTCAATGGGGCTTCCCTGGTGGCGCAGTGGTTGAGAGTCTGCCTGCCAATGCAGGGGACACGGGTTCAAGCCCTGGTCTGGGAAGATCCCACGTGCCGCGGAGCAACTAGGCCCGTGAGCCACAATTTACTGAGCCTGTGCGTCTGGAGCCTGTGCTCCGCAACAGGAGAGGCCGCGACAGTGAGAGGCCCGCGCACCGCGATTAAGAATGGCCCCCGCTTGCCACAACTAGAGAAAGCCCTCGTACAGAAACGAAGACCCAATACAGCCATAAATAAATAAACCCCCCCCCAAAAAAAGTGAACTCAATGCCTGAATGACAGCAAATTTTTAATAAATGGTGGTTAATATTAATATTAAGCCACACCCTCACCAAAGAAAGGGATCATCCTTCTTTCCTCTCAAACCAAAGAGACGAGTTTAAAAATACCCACTGAGAGTTAATAAATAAGAGCTAATGTTGACAGATATACATGTACACCACACCTTAACTCATTGATAACTCCCAATAAATGAAGGGAGGTATGAAAATTTCCCTGCTTTATAGATGGAGAAACTAAGGTCTAGAAAGGTTTCAGTACACAATGCACATGGTCACTCAGCCAGCCAGTAGCCAAGCCAGGGTTTGAATTCATGCTCTTAATCATTCCATTAAACAGACTCTGCAAGAACCAAAACCGAGTGCCAAAACGCATTCTCCATTCTTCTGAGGCAAGATAGCTCATGCCAAAGAGGCCTGCAAGAATTATGACTTTCTCATTACATCTGAGAGAGGGAAAAACAAATAGATCCTTTGTATGGAGAGGAAATCCACTACAAAGACCCAGAAGGAGGAGCTCAACATGATAGGAGGAGGAAAGTATATCTTTGGGCTACCTTGGACCTCTGTGTCGACAAAACGGCCCTATTCTACTCCACGTGAAAAAGAATCCTGCACAATCCTCTACCCTCCAGCCTCCGCTTTCTCCCCCACTTGTTAACCATGCCCAAAGGGTGGCAGTAAGTTTGACTGCAGACAGTAATTTTTGTTAATGGAATTCTAAGCCCATCAGTTTTCAGCTAGGAGGATGAGAGACTCTTTCGCTGTGTTTTTCTAAAGCAAATATTTAGTGCTTTCATCTTTTAGTGCCCTAACATGCAATCTGTCACCCAAATAAGAAAACAGGAGAAAAAAAAAAAAACCCTTCTCATGTGGGTGTTTGTAGAAATTATATCATGTTTCCGACGTCGATCAGACAAACGGCAAGCACTTCTGGAAGGGGACACGTCACTCTGCACGCTCTTCTCGAGGCATCTTCCAGAGTTAAGGCACCCAGGCCCCATGGTTTACACTTGCTCCACTCGTGAAAATCATGCCAGTCCTGGCTTTCCACAGCACCCCTATCATGTCAATCATGACGCAGAAAAGCAGCTTGCTTCTGAGCTGTTCTGTCGCTCTTGTTTTGCCTAGGCACCCATGCTTATGTTACTTTGTTTAGTGTGTGATTTTTTTAAAATGAGAACCATTTTTCCTCCACCTGGAGGACATTCTTCTACAGAAACCTGTTGCCAGACTACAGTAGTTTCTTATCAGCAAAACTCACTCCTCTCAGCTAAACCATGGATGCTCCGACTCTACCACATTCCGAGAGATTCCTTCAGCCTGGCAAGAGAGAAAGGCAGGGAGAGGGGATACAGACAGCAAAGTCGGGGTGACTTTTGTAGAAGGCAGTTCTCATTCTTTTTCCTGATCCTAAAGCGAGTTTCGATTCCAGAAAGCCAGAAGGAGAGCTACGACTGTGTTTCTAGACGTTACCGCCCCTTTCCACCCCTATAATTTCTGCTTTCTGCTCTGGGTCACTGTTCCCACTTCTCAATTGGCTGCAATGGCAAGTCTCCAAGTAATTACAAAGGCAGGAATCAGATTACACCAGATTCTACATGTGTGCGGTTGTTGCCACCTTCCCCGGCAATCCACAGCAGAGGCACCGTCAACTGTTCAGTCAAGTGTGACGTTCTGAGCTGGGGGCATCTGAGGTCACCTCTCCTCGTTTCCCAAGAGGAGGACAAGCACACACACACACAGGATCACACCACACAAATGTCCCTGCAGTTCACTTTTCCCTAAGAAAGCATAAGCCCTGACCGCAGCAGGTGAGACACAGCTCTGGCCTTCCCATGATCGTGCCAGCTTGTTCCAGAACCTGGGTAGGGAGGCACAGATAATCATGGAAGCACCTCAATTCCTGGCTCCACCTAAGTAACGGGACAAGTGAGGACAGCTGGGGGGAACCACGTTGGGTCAACAAATCTGCAGATGATGCAGCATCTTCATTTTACACATTATGCCCAAACCTTGATCATCTGTCCTGACATCTGGGAAAGAATAACACAGATAATTCAAAGCAGAATACTCCAGAAGTCGTTTCCCTTCACAATGCTGCCTAGATGGTTAGCAAGAACATTTCCCTCGCTAATTAGATTTTTCTTTGGCCACTGTCAGAATTAGCCTGAGTTCTCCTAAATCCACAAAGTGGCCCAAAGCATCCTAGGTGTGTGGGCAAGAACAGCCAGTACAAAAAACAGACAATCCAAACAACACTCGTCAGTAACTAACAGGCTGACAAGCAAGGCACTCTGGTTACGTCTCTTTTGCTGGAGAAGGCGTGGAAAAAGAGCAGAGCAGAGACTTATAATCAACAATGAAAAATTAGCCTCTGGATGAAAGAGATGAGTCAGGTCAATGTTATCTTTCAAAGGGTAAAAGTGATAAAAATAAAAAAATAAAACCTACATCTCTTGTAACCATAAAAGGGTAGCACGAGAGTGTGTGTAAGGTGATAAAGCTGTTCTGATTGTGGTGGTGATAATACGAACGGATGCTAAAATTCACAGAACTGTAGACCGAAAGAAAAAGCCAATATTGTATAGTTTAAAATATAAATTTTTTAAATCCCACATCTCCAAAGAAACCTGCTCCTCAGACCTAAAATCTGGGACACAGAAGTATATTCAGTCAGTGCAAATTCAAAAAACAGACAGCTGCAGGTGACCCCACCAAGCCAAGACTGCAGGGAGGAAAGCCCCCCAGGAACCTGATTTGAGTCCACTCTGCTGTCCCCAGCAGGACAGGGCCAAGGACAAACAAATGTCCGAGTCCCTTTAGAAGCGCACATAGCCCTGCATCCTGAGAGCAGTGAGCCTGTGCCCAGACACTGCTGCTCCTGCCCCGCCAGGCACAGAAATGCCCCACCTTCCCTTCAGGAACTGCCCGAATTTCTGAAGCCAGTAAAAGCACCATCAGCAAGCTTCCCCTGCCTCTCGCCTCCACCCATCTTTCTCCTGGGTTCTTATAAAAGAGGCACGAGGAGGGAAACTTGTCCAAGAGGCAGAGTTGTGAACTGGATCTCCGTCTGGATGATGACACGTTTCTTCTACTCTCTGGGCAGAGGGGCTTCTCCTTTCCCCAGGAGGAGAGGGTCTCTCCCCTGCCACACTGGCTGCTGGAGAAACACCAGGCATGCCAGAAACCCAGCGGGCAGGAGCCAGGCCGAGCGCGCAGTGATTGAACTCTTCCATGCTCCCTCTGACCCCGGCCCCGTACATCATGTCCAGCCCAACACCATCTCCTGCCAGCTCTGTTTTTCAAAGCAGCAAGAGACCCCCGCCGGGGCCTGGGGCTGCAACACAGGGGCTCCAGCGAAGCTGGGCAGACCAAGTGACAGGTGGGGCTGGGAAATAAGGCGAGCGGGGCAGCGCGTCCCTCGGCCACCCCCTGCTTCCCCACCTCCCCCGACTCTCACTTCTTCTTTCTCTGGCGTCTTTAGTTCCTTCCTTGTCCCCGCCCTCCCTTGTCAGAAGGAACTGGCTTTTCCAAAACAGAAACTTTCACTCTGAGCACAAACAGGCCTGTTATTTAGACCTTCTCAGAGAGAAACACAGCCGAGCTGCGAGCACGCTCTGGGTGGCGAGGCCCCGGAGACAGACGTGCACACGGAGGAGCGTGCGCGCGCGCGCGCGCACACACACACACACACACACACACACACACACACACCGGGAGGTCGTTCACAAAGGGTTTAAAACTCCCCGGCTGTACAAAGGCCACCTCCTTCCTCACCTTCAGCTCAAGCAGAGGAGGCCACCACTGATTGGGAAAGGATAGTCCAAGGAAAACTTGAACCTGGCCTCATCAGGGAAGATGCGTCCACCTCTCCCACGTAGCTCCCCAAACCACACCAAAAACATGTTTTGGTAACTACTACATTTCTTTAATGCAAACAGGAGTGAAATGAACTTTCAGAGATGTGATGGAAAGAGCTGGAAAAGTATGGAATAAAGGAGAAAAGATGAGGTAGCTCCTAGAATCATCTCTTGCTAAACTAGCAGCAACTAGTGCAATACCTCTGAATAAGGTGCAGAGGACTGGCCTGACAGACAAGGATAAAAACTAAGATCCTCCACTTTGCTTACCTGACAGTTGCCCTTAATAAAAATGAGTAAATTAAGTTCCAGAGTCTGGGCTGAAATGTGGTTCGTCTCTGTTCCCAAATTCCAAACATCTACCTCACTGACATCATTAAAAGGACTGATCATAGGAAGGTACTCTGAGAAACACAGGTATCACAACATGGAGAGACAGACAGACAGACTTGATAGATAACGTCAAAACCGTGAGTAAAAAGCATCTACTCCCTCTCTTCAACTACTGACCATGTGCTATGATTTGAGGGGCCCTATAAGGTATAAAAAGTCTTAAGGTTAATTTAAACTCTCCCTTGACACAGTGTAGCCCATTAAAACCTGATCTGTCACCTCACAGAATTACAAAAGGGGAGGATCCAAAACAATAAACTGTGTGGATGATAAGATGTCATGCATGGAAGGCCCAGAGTCTTCTCTATTAATGACCTTTGTCATATGAGATGCAAAGAAAACATGTGACTCACAAAGAATGGGGAAAAGAGAGGCAGCCACAGAGATAAGAGCCGTGATCCAGTCTGTGGTGTCCGAGCGGATGTCAGGTGACCCCAGAGCCTGGATGCAGGGCCGGAGACCACGCCCACCATCCAAGGGATGGGGTCCTCAGAGGACGTCCACGCACCCTGCCTGGGCTTCCTACTCTGTATACCAACCTCCTGGGGCGGAGAAAAATGTAAGAAGTGAAAAGAACAGCGTTCACAGCCTTTAGTCCAAGGAATGGTCAACTTGGGAAACAGGGCCCAGAATGATCCTCTCCCTCTCTGGGCCTGTGTCCCTGGTGGGAAGCCCTGTGCAAGTTGTGGCCAAGCTGTGTCCATCCCGTAGGGGGCTCTGATGAGCAGCGGGGGAAACAACACCATTTCACCTGGGGGTGTGGCTTCTCTGAGGTGCCAGAAATTGCAAGTTAGGCACTGCAGTGCCCATCTATACTACTGGGGCCGTAATTCAGCAGAGGAAATTCACGTGCCCATTGAATCTAGAAGAATTCAACAAAGAAGCTTTGAAAACAGAAAAAGGAGAAGCTTTGCAAAATAATACGAGTGGTCCCACCAGCCATCCCACCCTGAGAAGGAATTTAGGGAGGGGGTGAATTTGCTGGATCACTTGCTTAGAATGATCCAGGGCTGTGCGTGCTAAGCCAGGGGTCATATATATCATGGGGACATTATGGAATGTCCAAAGTCATCCTGTCTTCGTTATTCTCAACTCACACTCTCTCCCACATGAGATGCAACCAGACTGTAATAGTGGAACTTTAGAAACAGTGTGTTTGCACTGGGGCAATGACTAAGCACATTGAGAGGTACCCAATTCTGGAGTGGACACCACTAGAAGTTTTACCAAGAGTCTTCACAGGATACACAGGAAAGGGCTTCTATTACAAGAGATGCGAGACAGACAGAAAATAATTACATATATGATATGAGCCTACCTATGACTTTTTTAAAACACATCCTTTAAAAGACTGGAAGGAAGTATGTCAAAATATTAACTCTGCCTTTGAGAAATCTTTTTACTGTTTTCTTATCCTGCTTCTCTATGTAATCAGGAGAGGGAGGATGAATTAAACATTTTAGCTTAATAGAATGCTTGGTAATCCAAAGTTATAATGCAGAGATTTATAATGCAAATACTTCCCCCTTCTAATGTACTTTGTTGTGTAAATCCAGATTTTCCATACATAACGTATTGAAAAACATAGTACTAAGGAAATGAAGCAATATCTATATTTGTTTCAATGACTAATAAGCAAAAATAAAACTTTGGCCATGATGCCATGCTTTTTAGAAATCAGACACATAATAAGCCACAGATTTATAGGATGTGGTCTAATAAACCTAAGAAAAGTTTCATTTCCTCTCACCAAAATGGTTAACTCCCTGTCTATGTGACTGGCTTTGCAAAGTTAGCAGAAGCCTTTTTTTTTCCTTAAATGCATAACTTGAGAAGTTAATAAGCAAGTGCCAGCAATAATGTGCCCCCTCCTGAATTCACACACACAACACACACACACACACACACACACTCACTCACACACCCCTAAAGAAAACACAAAATTAGGCTCAAAACGAGCAAAAAGGTAGGTCAACCAAAATATCAGAAGGGACAGAGGGTATCGTCTTCCTAACCCCCAGCCACTGACCAGGAGGAGTTCAGAGAAGCCCTTCCAGACGAAGGAATAAGAGAAGGATTTGAACAAAGAACTTTTTAAAAGTTTGTTTGCAAGCATTTCATTTCCGTAAAAACGGTATTGACTAAGCAATTACAGGAAAACACTTTCTTTCTTATCTGAATGCATTTATGCCATGGGTCACACCCTATTATTGTCACTATTAAACATGGTAATAGCCTCAATGTAATGACTTTGTGTGGTGAGCTTTAAAATGGCCATGAATAGCTAACTAGAAAGAAGTGACTCATGCCTGCCCAGGTGGACATTGACTTTCTTAGTCATAGTTAATCAACTGGTCTACCAACCTTAATTCCCTAGAGGAGACAGCCTTGATTCTAAAGGGTTAGAATCAAGCCGAATCACAGGGAAGAGAGAGCAGGGACAATGAAGGTTAAGTATGGATGGGGTAGAAAGTATTCTAGATGTGGTACCTGAAAAGCAAAAACTGGACTCTGGATGTCCTGAACCAGAAGTTTCCTCCCAGCTCCTGAGATGGCTGGGTGTTGAACAGGACCTAACCCAATCTCCTTTAGCAGGTGGAAGATGGTTGGTGCAGAAGCCTCCAAACCATGGGCTATTGCCAGGGTCTTTCATTAACAGCAGTTTTAGAGCTCCACCCCTTTGTGATCTTAAGCAAGTTACCTAACCTCTCTGTGGCTCATCTGCAAAATGGCAATAATCACAGCACCTGCCTCTTAGGGGTGTTGTCAGGTTTTGAAGAGTTAATATACACAAATCGCTTACAGAAGTGCCTGGACCGTAGGAAGCACTGTATTAAGAGTCTCTTTGATCAGTATTTCAAGGGATCCTGGTAGGTGCCCAGTGAAGCAGGCTGGGCAGGGATTCCCCCACCATCCCCTTTTAACAGACACAGGGATGCATCACAGAGGGATGAAGTACCTTGCGGGCAGAGGTGAGAGAACGCTGGACTCAACCCTAGCTCTGACTCTGGTCATGTGAGGTTTCCACTATGCTACCCAGAACCATCTCGAACACACCCAAGCTGTGCGTGGAAAGCATGCAGCACGACTGAGATACCCCCCAGCAGAGGCCAGCCCATCACACGGACACACTATCAGTGTGCGATGCCTCCAGAATCCTGCTGGGTGTCTGCGCCAGACCGAGCACGCCAGCTCCTCTGGCCAAGCAAGCCCCCGCTTTATATCCTCAACTCCACTGATGCTCACATGTCAGCCCCCTACACTGATGGGGAGACTGAAGCACAGAGCACTTGGGTAACTTGCCCGAGGTCACACGGCCCGAGTGGTGGTGTCTCTGTGTCTGGTCTATTCACAACTTAGGGACTTAGACCCAATCCTGGAAGCTGGGTGTATTGGCACTTCCCCAAGAGATGCTTCCCTGTCCTGAGGGCAAAGCTTGAGAAACAAGCGTAGTCACTGGCGCCGGGGATCTAATCAGCGCCTGTGGATCTTGAGTTATAAGGAAGAAACCCCGTCTTTCTGTTTCATTTTCCTCAACTCAGAATGGGTGCCTGGTTCTCCTTTATCTACCTCATAACTCTGACCAAAGATTAATGAGTTACCGTTTGCCAGGCCCTGGTGGAGGAATAACTATGATCGGTATGGCCTTATCATCCAGAGTCAGAATGAACAGAGACTCTTATTAAAAGCCAGACCAAGGAGTGGCTGCTGAGAAAGAGCTTCCTTCGGGTCAAGGTTGCTCCGCAGAAGTGCAACCGCTCTGTCCAACCCAGGCCAGTTAAAGACACGGCTGTACACATGCACGGGACACATGTAATCCGGGCACAGGCCTCATCAGAAGAGGGGAAGGGGCGTGCGGGGTCAAAACACCCTAGAAACATCCTCCGTTTCAGTCACGTCTGGCCAGAGGGGAATAATTAGACAGGAAGATTTCCACAAGACACCCACGCGTGAAGTTACTAACCAGAATTAAGACACATTATGGTGTATAAGAGCAACCGAGTGAAGAGAAAAATACAAAACTCTGTAAGGTACCATTCCAATTTTACGAAACATTTTTAAACTCTAGACACATGAATGACAAGAAAGAAATGCATCCAAATATTAAGAGGTTATAACTAGGTAAAAAAGAACATGGGTGTTTATATTTTCTTCTACCTGTTTCTCTTTGTGTCTCTAGTTCTCTTATAGGGCTATTTACTACTTTTTAAGTTAGAACAAGCTTTTAAAGATGATTTCACCCGCCTTTTCTCTCTCCAAAGGCGAGACGCACGTACACGTTACCTGTGATTCTAGGCCTCTGCTGTTTTCTGTCCCTGCAGCCCTAACACGCAGCACAGCAGCCAGCGCATAGTAGGTATGCAATAAATATTTTTCAAAGACAGAGGCTTTACTAATTGCCTCTTAAATATTCACTTTTCTTTTTAAAAAAACTTAAAAGCTAGCATTAGTACTAAATCATTCACTGTTTGTAAGTCTAAAGAGTTACCTTACAATTTTTTATCTGCATTGACTTTTGCTTTTCTGAAGATGAAAGCATGTTCTAGGTGTTCTTTATTCTTTGGGACTACTAATTTGAAGAGAACTGTCACTCTCAAGCAGGGAGCAGTGTGGGGTATTGACATGGTATTGAATTATTTAAAGGAAATTAACAACGCTTCCTGTCCTTGGAGAGCAGACATCTGCCAGAAAAGCCATTCGCGGCTGCCTCAGGAAGATGTCACTGCAGAAGGGCGAGCATTGCCCAGCACCTTGAATTCTAAAAGAAAATCTGTAAGTTCTAAAGAACAAATAACAAAGACAAAGTTCAGGTGATAACTTCTCTTGCACTGGAAGCTCTGAAGAGTCCCGGGAAATTATTTCCTGGGGGTCAAGTTTAATGGGATAACGCATTGCTCACCATTCTCACGGAAGCCCCGCGTGACACTGGACCATGTGGCTTTAACTGGGAGCCCGGCGCCTCGGGTTCGCACGACCACCTCCCTCTACCCTGTCCTCGTAAGCTGGCATTTTTATGGCTATGATAGACCTATCCGTGGTCAGTACGCCCAGACATCAGGGCACCCGCAGTGACAGCGATGTGACGGGAGCTGGGGACCACAGTAGGGGGCACTGCCCCAGCGGGAGGTAAACTTTGGATGGGTGGTTTCAGTTCAGACCCCGCTCATCTCATACCGTCATTCTGCTCCGAGACCTACCTCCAAACACCAGGGCTCCCCAACCTTTTGTAAGGAGTGGCTCCTTTTCATGTCCCTGAAGACTTGAGTGCTGACAGTGAAGTCTGAGGGGGGGTAGAAGTGCTGACAGTCATGTCCCTGAGTGCAGCAAGGGAGGGGGCACTGCTGCCAGGAAGAAAGGGGAACAGAGTGAGGCTCGGGCGGGAGGCGGGGCGCAGTCAGCAAGGCATTCGCGGCCCCCACCCTGACTTCCTGCCCTACCCCCGCTTCTCTACAAACTCCAAGCGGGGAGGATCACGGTTCCCCGCACGAACCCAGAACTCTTCCACCTCCCTGCTGGCCAGCGACATCTGCAACACAGCCTCCTCTTGGCAGCCTTTCTGATGCATCCCTTCCCGCTGAGCCCACCCTTGCCCATCGTTCCCCCTAGGGACACGCCACTCCTTCCTCTGAGAAGCCCGCTGGCTAGCATTTTCTCTCTCTCAACTTACCTTACTGAATCTTCCATTAGCTTAAACCACGTGATATTGCTGCTATTCCTACCCGACAAAAATGCAGTTGCATAGGGTTCCACGCAATTCTAGAGCTATTTGGGGAGCTGTCTTAATATCTTTCCCTCTGCCAGGCTGCAGTCTTTTTGAGAGCAGCAACTACACTGACATATCTGGACCCCTTGAAAGATCTGGCAGCACACACCCTGAGTGCTCAGGAAGTATGTGCCCTACTGCACTTCAACCCAGCTGGAGCCCTATGATGAGCGCTGCTTCTCTGTTTGGGGTTCTGGACAGGAACGTTCATGTTATTCCGCTGTTCCTCACAACCACCCTGTGAGGTAGGTACTACTGTCGTGCCCATTTTACAGACAAGGAAACTGACTCAGAGACGTTAAGGAGCATGCCCAAGGTCACACAGCTAGTAAATGGCGGGGGGGAGGCGGGGGGGGGGGGTGGGGACCTGGACCAGGTCTCAGTCAACTCATGGTGGTGCTATATAGATGCATTTGCCTGTCCAGATGTTGACTATTGCTCTATAAATGGGGTAGAGAATTGAGGGGTGTTAAGAGCGACGTGGGGTCCAAGAAGGGCTATTTCACAACAAGGAAATATCATTCTAATCGTCTTTTTAAAAAAAAGAAAAGATCTATGCCTTTTGTGTTCATTGTAAAGGATTACGTCTTCCTTTACAATGAAGTTTATCTGCATTGTAAGAAGTTTAAAAACTTCTCTACTCTAGTTTTTAAAAAGTTTTTTGTGAAGGAAAAGCCCATGAACAAATTTTTCACCCTTTTTAATCCCAAATAATAGAATTCAGGATTAAGAACATGAGATTGAGCACAGTATCCAATATTTTATGTTCTGATATTCACTAAATAGCAGAATGAGCATAGTGGGTGCCAAAGACCCTAGGAGTTAGGAAATCAATGGAAATAACAGACAAATCTATAAAACAGCAGCCACATTTCTAGAATAACTTACATGGTTCCCATATAACCTGGTCCTCCGATGGGGAAGGTGGGGGACTTATCCAGGTGGATTAAAACCAGCCAAAAGCCATGTGAACACCCAAATTGAGAAGGAGCCACATCTCCTGCAAACTGGTGCTACTCTAGGGCCCTCGCTGGATGCAACTGTCCCCGTGGCTGGACTTTGAAAGTCACCACTGCTGGAAGCCCCAAGGTCTGCCCCCAGGAAGGGCAGCCGAAGCCCCAGAGGACGCACTGGTTGCCCATCCCTGGAGGTCTCTGGTCTCCACCCGGGAAGCAGAGCCTCCCACTCTGCATTTCTCCACGGGGCTCGTTTGTAAACAGGAATGTGAGTCACTGGGCAGGCATGAGTCCATTTTCAAGATTAGCCCAGGTTGACAACCGAGGCCCTCCTATTCTGCCTTGTCACAGCCGTGACTCACCTTAACTGCCTCCCACCAAAGCGGACATGGTTTAGCCCTCCAATTGTTCCTGAAAGGAACCCAGCAATATGGGGGTTTCACTCATTGTCTGCTTGTTTTGTTTCCTAACACAATGCTGAGAGCAAAGCGGCAAGGTTCCCGAGGGCCAGCACCCCAGAAGTTTGGAAAAGAAATGTATCTAAGGTTACCACAGACCACATTCCCTTTATTATCTTCCCATGGCCTTTCCTTAGGGCCTGTACTCCCACAGGGGCTTGCACGCAGGCTTGTTACACTCATGGGCGCGCACGTGCACACACACACACACACACACACACACACACACACACACACGCCTCTGTATAGGATCTAGATACTCTTCCATTCCTGGGAACCTCAGAGCCAAATTTGCAGGTCACTCCTACCAATACTGTAGGATCTACCAGCTTTGAAATTTGTGAGATTAACCTTACTCCCATCTTATCTTATGGGTCTACCCTGCTTTGCTCTTTATTCTAATTTCCTTAATTATTCATTTCTAATCTTTTTACATAATATGAGGTCTTATAAGCCAATTCAAATTTGGGGGCTATAAGATGCCTATAAACAGATCCAAATGTATATACAAATACCAAATCACTTTGTTCCATGACAAAACTCTAGTTGAGCCTTCCCCTAACAAATAGAAGACTCTTCAACACGTCCTAAAGATTATGAAGGCAGATGTCCGCCAAGTTTTCCGCTCAGCATCCATTCATGCTTTTTCTGGTAACAGTGCCCTGAATTATGTAGGAGGTACCACCCTAACTCTGAAGCCATATAGTCTGGGTAGAGTGGACCCTACCCCGACCTGCACGGATGGGTAAGTGTACTCAGTCCAAATGCACTCAGCACATCACACCCCCTTACCCAGCCACTGATTCAGAATTGTGGGGAAGATAAGGTCTCTCTGGACTCAAACCTGCTTCCATGCAATGAAGTCAACCTGGAGGAAAGCAGAGCCAAGAGCTGGAAGGAAATGATGTCCTGGTATATGGGCCCCTGGATCCAGCCACGCTACCTGTAAACTTTTCAATTACGGGTCAATACACTCATTTTGCTCAGGCCAGTTTGGGCTGGGTTTGAGGAGAGAAAAGGGCACCTGACCGGAGAATTCTAGTTGCCTTAGAATGACCTCGATAACCGTCCACCCACGCGTCAAGCAGTAACGGGGAAAAAACTGGAGACGCTCCAGGAAAAGTAAATGAAGGCCTCGTGAGTTTCATGCTCCGGGCATGATGAGGGGATTATTACAAGGCAATATATTGGAGTAAGTGTCTAGTACTTTTCAAAATCAGAATGAATGTGGCTTGTGGCCAGTCTCTGGGATGGGGGTGGTGGCCTTGAGAAACCACACACCTGCTAGAACTGTCACTCGGCCCTCCTCCTCTAGTGCCTCTGAAGCCACCAGCTATACTGACCGACTCTATTAAGATGTGGTCTCCAGGAGTTGAGGCTGTGCCATGTCAAGACAGACGGCAGGCAGAGCAGGTGGCACGTTTCACTTTCCCTGATGGCTTGGCCCCTGAGGACATGGGGTGTAGACCAGTTCTGGACGTGGCCACATGGAGCAGAATCAAGGTGTACCACTAAGAAGTTAGAGCACTAGTTGTATATTCTACTATTTTGTTTCTTTATGAGCTTATAGCCGCCTTCAACAGGTGGCTGGGCAATATTCAAATGTTAATGCAACAGAATGGAAACCAACGAGCCAGAAAGTACAAATTGCTCTGCCAAGAAAAATAAACACAAAAGAAAAGAATATAGGAGGAACTGAAAAGCATTTAAAAACCAAAACCCTTAAAAATACTAAAGCCTCCAGAAATAAAGATTTTGTATGAAATTTGTTATTCTGACCAAATTTGGCCAACAGCTGTTGGCTATTGGGAGAATTCTAAACCCACCTCTTAGGCAGGAAGAAAAAGGCAAAAGCTTTCAATTTTGTTCCAGTAAAGTTTGGTGTGATTGTTAACTTTATATGTCAACTTGACTGGGCCATGGGGTGCCCAGATATTTGGCCAAACATTATTCTGAGCATCTCTGTGTTTTGGATGAGTTAAAGTTGGTAGAATGAATAAAACTGAATGCCCTTTGTAATGTGGGTGGGCCTCATCCAATCTGTTGAAGGCCTGAATGGGAACAAAAGGCTGATCCTCCCCCAAATAAGGGAGAACTCCTCCTGCCCGACTGCCTTTGAGCTGGGACATTGGGGTTTGTTTTGTTTTGTTTTTTCCTACCTTCGGAATTGAACTAAGACATAGGCTCTTTCTGGGTCTCAAGCCCACCAGCCTTTGGACCAGAACTAATACCATCAGCTCTTTTGATTCTCAGGCCTCCAGACTTCAACTAGAGCTACACCATAAACTCTCCTGGGTCTCCAGCTTGCCAACTGCAGTTCTAGGGACTTGTTGGTCTTCATAACTGCATGAGCCAATTCCTTATAATCAATCTCTTTTTTTATACTTGTCTGTCTGTCTATCTATCTCCTATTGGTTCTGTTTCTCTGGAGAACCCTAATATATTTGGGTTATGTTTTTATATGTTTTCTCCCCCCAAGCAAGAGGGAAAGGATTATTTGTGGGTCTCTCAAAGATATCAGAATTGTGAAATGGAATGGGTCTTAGAAATCATGTAATTGAATTCCTTATGATTTTTTAAAATCCTTAAGTCTAGGCATAAAATTAGGACCTACCCAGGACTACACAGCTAGAAGAGAACAAACCAAAACCCAGGTTTTAAAAACTAGGAGATAGGGGTTCTATGCATAACATGGAAGAGTTTTATTTTGAAACTGCAGCATCTTTGGAGGGATAAGAAACCCATTTGAGAGAAGGATATGGGCAAGAGCCATTCCAATAAAGAAGCAAACTAGTAAAATGACAATTTTTAAAAGTTGGAGGGAGGGCAAAAACCTCTTATCTCTTTATCATCTACTCACATACACGTGCACATGTGTGTACAAACAAGGACACCAAAAACAAATAAGCAATAGCAGACACCCATCCATCCAAACCAACCAACCAGAGCCCACACACATACACATAACCTTGGAAAGAGAGTTCAGATCTTTACAGGTCATGCTGATCTAGCTTTGAGTCCATCAATAATTATCACCTCTGAAGGTAAGGTAACTCTGGTGGGAACTACTTACGTCTGAAAGATCTTGCCAAACAACACAGATGCAAAAAAACTGTAATCACGGCTCCAGGCAAGCTACCATTTTTGTCATTAAAGGTGAACCCAGTTTTTCCCCAAAACAGGATACCATCACAGACGTGGCTAATGTATGCAACATTATTTTTCATGATTATTTTTCCAAAATGTGAGCATGTGTGAGTGACAAGGTGTGAGAGTCTGTGTGTGGTATGTGTGTGTGTACACACTGCACACCTGTGTGCATACAGAGGTAGGCGGGTATCCTCCAGTATGGAAGACAGCGGCCTGCAGTCAGGAATGGCAAGTGCCCGGCTCACCTACGGCAGCTCCCTCTTCCCTTACCCGTGTCAATATCACTAGGCCACCCTGCTCAGAGCTGGCATGTGGTAAAACGTAATCATCACCCCTACACTCAAGGGATGTAGAAATAAAGTCTGCCTTGGCCCTTGAGGACCTCATCTTAGTGAGAAAGAGACCAGGATCCAAACAGAATGAACGCAAAAGGAGCCAATGTTAAGTCAACCCTTAGACTAGCCTTTTACAAAGTACAGTTCACCTCTTCCTCAATCTCAGCAGAGAGACACAAGTGGGGCCTCACTGTCACTGCCACTTCCCACCAACTAGCTGTGTGCCCTGTACTTCTGGGGCTCAGTTTGTCAAGTCACATGAGGGTGCCAGCTGCTAGATGACTTGTGAGGGCCCTACTCACCCTCCAGCATGCTCCAATTCTGCAGGGAGAGCAAAACGCAGAGGCGGGGGATACAATTAAGTCCTCCAATCGCTCTCAGTACAAATCCAACGTGCCTGGATATCTAGACATGGCCATCATTTAAGAGGTGATATTTACCGAAGAAAGTTGTATTCGAGGAGAAAAAGCTTTCTTTTACCAGATAAAATATCTACCATGGCCAAGGAAAAATAGTTTAGCAATAAGGTATAACAAATGGGAATTTGTAGCATCATTTCAAAAGGTGTTTATTGGTTTAAAGAAAATGTTGCCAACTTTTGTTTTCTAGGGGAAAAAAATACCTCTCAAGAAGTTGAAAATAAAACATACTTTTTTATTATGGTATAAACAATAAAGGAAAAGTCATATAAAATATCTTTGAAGAGTTTGGGATAAAGTTTAAAAAAAAGTTACTTGAGTAATTTTGAATAAAGGAGATGCTTTTATTTTTTAGCTGATATCAACACTAAATTAACTGACTTAATTGACTAAATTATTAGTTAAGTCAAATTAACTAAATTAATTGACTTGAAGTGAAGTCAAGGCTTTCTGGGATGGTAATAATGTGAAATAGCTAACCTTAATATTGGGAATTTAGCTAAGGCATGCAAAAAATAAATGCAGTTCTAAAAGACATCGCTGGAACACTAAATGAAATCCTTTCTACGGCCAACCTAATTCCTTGGACACCCATACACTGGCAGAGCACCAATGCATCTTTCCCATCTGTTTCCTCAGACAGTGATGAGGTTCCGTGGTGACCTCAGCAGGTAGAAAAGTGAAGCTTTTCCCCGCAACCTCCATCTCCATTATTTGCATATGGAACTGAGAGATTAACAGTGTAATCTTTCCAGACAAGCAAAATGCCAGCAAGCTCATGAAAAACCACGCTCATCCGTTACTTTGAGAGAATAGGAGCTGATTCACACGTGTGGGCAGAGGACCCCTATGGAAGAATTGGAGGCAGAAGCTCAGGTCCACTGTGAATCCAGCTAATAAATAAATGTAATATCGTGCTGTTAATGAGATTTTTGCTAAAGGATAGTTCCTCCTCCCAGGAAAGCCTCCGAGAAGGGATGTGGGTCCATATGACGCCCCTGGGGGCCATGAACAGCACTGCGCAGAATCAAGGGACCAAGAGGGGGAGAGAGTCTGATTGGGATTGGTGATGTGTACTTGGTAATCCTCTCTTTAAAAACCAACACATCGCCTACAAAAAGACAAAAAAAAAAAGCACCCAAAATGGAGCTGAGAGGTTGTAAAGACCACACAGAGACCACGTGTGCCTGGGGAGCTAGTTACCACTCAGGACATTTGGAGTGATTTGCTCTGAAAAAGAAAGCAGCGGTGATCAACAGCACCCTCCTCCCGGATCAATGGGGACCAAATGTTTTAAAATGCAAATAACAGGTTTCTAGACCAACCCTGGAACCTCTCCTGGAAATGTTTTTATAATTCACATCTTGTTAGCCACAGGAGCCCCAATTAAATGTCTTCTCTTCTCATTTCTACTCACCAATTATTAGCATTAGATAATAACATACTATTTTCTGCTAATATGTATCCTGACAACATCAAACTCCAGAGGGTCTTCATGGTGCAATAACTGAATAACTGTGCAAATGACGGCTAATTGACGAGAAAATTTAAACCTTCTCAGTGTTTATGAAAAACAAACCATTTTGGTTGAAATGCATTATACTAATGGCGTAAAAACTTATTAAATTGAAATAATTTGGGAAAAAAAGTTCTCCCCAAACATCATGAAAGAGGGAACCATACTGCAAGGACATAAGGTTATAAATATTCAAAAACAATGGACGATATGTGGAACCTAGAAAAATGGTACAGATGAACTGGTTTGCAGGGCAGAAATAGGGACACAGATGTAGAGAACAAACGTATGGACACCAAGGGGGGAAAGTGGCGAAGGGGGGGGGGGATGAACTGGGAGATTGGGATTGACATATATACACCAATATGTATAAGAACCTGCTGTATAAAAAAATAAATAAAATTCCAAAAAACAAAACAAACAAACAAACAAAAAACAATGGACGCCCACAGGCAGGACCACTCTTGACACCATCTCATTCAGAATGGGAAGGTACGTGAGAATTTGGGGAGAGGCTCGCCAGCTCCATTCTCTAACATCCCTGGTTCCAAAATGACAGTCATCCCCCAGCTGTCATCCCCAGAAAGAATCACACTATTGCTAATTTCATAACTTGAGTGGCCACCACTATTGTCATTGGGCACACACCTGGGACACCATAATGGGTCCTGTCTGGACTGGGGTGATGAATTCTCTCAGGACTATGGTATTCGGGGTTCCTCAGCTTGAAAGGGAGAGTTGGAGCCACAGGATAAAAGATAAGGGGATGAGACAAATTATCCCATGCCACCCAAGTCGTTGGCTATTCTTCTACCCTGAATATTTATATTTTTAATAAAGAGAACTTTGAGAGAGAAAAAAAATCCTAAATTGTGCATGTGTTTGTGTGTGTGTGTGTATGCGTAGAAAGCAACAGAGACAGTACACCCATGAGCTGAAGGAGTCAATCCCATGTTGCTCCCATTTCTTCTCACCACTAAATGGATGGGCCCTGCTAAAGTGTAGTCAAGCCCAGAAAAATCACTCACATATTCTCACTGAGATGGCTCTGAGAGAACACTTAGTTTTCAGAGTTCTCTTAAAGATTGTTACGCTTTCTTGGAGTGAAAATCATCTTCACATGGCTCACATGTGCAGCCAATAAAGAAAAAGACTCACGTGTTCCCTGAAAAGTTTCCCCTCAAAGTACTTAAGGGACATTAATGCCAAAGACAGTCCTGGAGGGTAGTGATCGGAACTGATGGGTGGGTCCACCACCCTGAACAGAGAAATTCCACCTTCGGCCACATCAAATCAACCACAGTGCAGACGGGAGCCAGTGCAGCAAATCCGGACAAGATGAATTTTCCTACCTCCAGAGTGTAAACATACCTGGGCTTCTTAATATTTACAACAGGTAAAACTAACAAACCAAAGCAGTAACAAACAAGTAAACCAAATATAAAACAAAAAGACTCCCTAGGCTGGAAATAACCTCTTCTCATCACAATCTTTGGTGGATGCCATTTGAGTGATTACCACCTGAGGAGAAAATAAAGAAAAAGGAGATAGCAGCTATCAGGAACAAGTTTGAGTCACTGGAGATAAAGTCTTAATCCTTGGTCAACATACAGAAAAACTTACTAGCAATAGTTACTACTTTCATAGATGAAAAGCTTTCAGTGCCTCAGGGAGACCCAAACTCTGAAGTCATCTTTAGCCAATGTTTGGTTCCAAGTAGAGTGTATGGAGGCTAAGTGTCTTCAAATATGTAGACCACTCACAGACTTGGAAATCTTTGCCTCGTAACAGTATTTATCATAAGAGCACTTAACTTCCGATAAAAAGGAAAGGGATAATTTCAAAAATTAAATAAGGTCTAGATTAATATTTTTAAAATTCTGAAGTTTACCATCAACTGATAAATGGATCAATAAAATGTGATCTATCCACACAATGGAATATTATTTGGCTATAAAAAAGTAATGAAATAGTGACAGATGCCACAACATGGATGAATCTTGAAAACACTATGCTAAGTGAAAGAAGCCAGTCTCCAAAGACCACATATTGTATGATTCCATATATGCAAAATGTCTAGAATAGACAAATCCACAGAGACAGAGAATAGATGGGGAATGGGGGATGAGTTGGGGGAAATGGGGAGTGACAGCTAATGGGTATGGAGTTTCTTCTGGAGGTGATAAAATGTTCTAAACTTGATTGTGGTGATGGTTGCAACTCTGTAAATACACTAAAAATCATTAACGTGTACACTTTAAATGGGTGAACTGTAGAGTACGTGAATGAGCTAATTTTTTTTTAATTCTGAAGTTTCAATTGGCCTAACGACCATTATCGTATCTCTAACTGCTTTCTATTTGAATTCTGAGCACATTTTATTTGAAACGAATATACAACTCTGGGAAACAGGCAGGATAAGAATTATTATTCCCATTTCACAGGAAGCAGAGGTCCAGAGAGTTTCTGTTTTCTTTCCACTGGCTGGCTAGGTTTCCACAGGGCACAAGGAGAAGTGTGAATTATGGAGAAGTCATAGGTCTTACCATTCCCCAAATCAGGGAGGGATTAATATCCAGCTCTTGCCAGATGTCTAGAAATTTACATGGTTGGGTCACGCAGACATGCTACTGGACAAAAGACACTGAAAAATGGCACTTGGATTACTGGAATGCAACTCTCAATAGCATGAAGTTCAGGTTAAACAATTTAGCTAAAAAAGCAGCGGAGGGGGAGGAGTCATCTTGAGTTGATATCTGGTGGGGTGAAAATATACCCAATTAGATGTGGCCATATAATTTCCACATCAAACATCTTGTGGTCCCAAAGGCAACTAATGGCACAGCTTGCTGTGGATTTTCCCAAGTTTTCAAAAGCAATGACAGCCCTCTTCAACAAAGCCATTTAACATAACAGAAGGTTAAAGTGGGAACCACAAACACTTGCTTTTCTTAATTTACACCTTTCATTTACTTCCCCAGAAATGTCATGGAAGAGCCACGAAATTTATGATGTACTGTTCATACATCATATGTATGGTTCCTTTTAAGAATAGGATTTAGAAAGCAGAATGTGAATTCTAGAAGGTAATCTGGAGCTATACCTTAAAAAAAAAACTTTTAGTATTCCAGGAGAAACAAGATGATTTGGTTGGGTCTTGCACTTAAATTTAAAAAAAAAGGGGGGGGGGCGGATGGAGAGAAAATATTAGGTGAGTGGGAAACTAGCGGGTTTTGAGAAATGAAAATATAATGACTTCACATCATCTATTCTACTAACCAGGTACCATTGAAACCCATTGCTGGAGCACAAGAAACAAAACACAGCTCACAGGGGCTTTTCTCTGCATCACAGAGTTTTGGAAGCACGAGAAGCTACTAACTTTTAAATCATCATGTTTGTGTAGTTTTAACCATTTCTTTTTTTTTTTTTTTTTTTTTTGAAAAATATTCTAGTAAACCACTAAGATATGTTTTAAGTGCATAAAGTCATTGGCAAAAAAAAAAAAAAAAGACAACTTAAAACATACATTGGCAAATTGGGATGTCATTCATTTTAAAATATTCTTTCTTAGACCTTAGTCTGTTCTTTAGTTTCAGGAATAACAGAGGGATGGTTGCTCTCACGTTAAAGCAGGATTTCTCAACCTCAGCCCTACTGACATTTTGATAATTCTCTGTGATGGGGAGCAGGTGGGGGGATGGGGGGCTGCCCTAGCAGTATCTCTGGCCTCTACCCACTAGATGACAGTAGCGTCCCCTGCCCAGCTGCGACAACCAAAAATGCATCCAGACGTTGCCAAACGTCTCCTGGAGAGCAAAATCACTCCAGCTGAGAACCAATGAGTTAAAGATAACTGGTCTGAAAATTTTCCTCTGACATGGACTGATGCAGAGGCCCTAGCTTGAAAAGGTACCCAGATCACGGCAGCAGCCGGCAGCAACAACAAAATCAGTCAACTTTCATCCAAATCCTCCAACAGCGATCAGTTTCGGAAACCCAGAAAAATATGATGATACTGTAAACATCCCCCTGAGCCTCCCCAGTGACTAGTGTGTAGCCTTCAACTGTGTGCCAAGGTCCCATTAGTGCCCTGCAACTCTTTTAAGCGTCCCTAATATTGTCATTCACAAATGGATGAAGTGACAGTACTAGCAAGATTCGTATGTGTCTAAAGGTGGGGTGGGCATGGTCCCCAGTCTGTTTTGGTCTCTTTAAAACCACAGAGCTGTAGTAATCTGCTGATCTCTAATAGATACCCCAGTCGCTCAAGAAAACCCAAACCACTCCCTCTTCAGAGTGGCGGGACTCTGCTGGTAGCCAGACGGCAAAACAATGATATTTTTATCTCTGATCTCCTTAATGAAAGAACCCAAAGAACAAAATACAAAATGGAGCCCAAGTCTAATTCATAAATCCAGAAGGTTCTGCATAAAGTGAGTCTGAGGATCTACGAGATCCCAGAGGATGTTTTGCTCAAGCAAGAGACGGGCAGCATCAACACCCTCGCGGACCTTTGGTGGATTAGTCAGCCTGCCGACGGCCCTCGAAACCGCCACGGGAAAGCATTCCTCTGCTCGCCAGCCACGGGCACAAGAGGTCACAGCAGTGCCAGAGGCAGGGGGGCCAAACCCCAGACCCATCTCGAGACCCCGGTGCCTCCTGTCCAGGGGGGAGAAATGCTGCGATGCATCACCACTCCTGGGGTGGGGTTTGTTTTCTGGACGCCGTGCCAGCAACTCCCGCTGGGAGCCATCCAGGCCACGGGGATGGGCGGCAGTCTGGCTAAGTGACTCACGCCGAGGCCAACAGGTTGGAAAGGCTTGCGAGAATAAAAATGGGAGTGGGAAGCAGCTCCGCAGGGAAGCGTCCAGAACATCCTGTGACCCATTTTAAGTCCAAACCCTCTCGTGATCATCAAAACCTAGGTTTTCAGGGTTGACGCTCACCCAATGACAACTCAATGGTTCTTTCTCTACAGACCCCGAGCAGGAAGGGAGCCCAGGAACTCTGCCTGCTGTCCGAGTTCTAGACTGGAAAGACACCTGCTTGAAAGACGGAGAGACCCACCCAGGTGCAGCTGGTGCGCGCCGCGCTCTCCCATCTCACGCCAGGTCACCCGGCTCTGCCCTATGGAAACACGGCCAGTCTCCGGCATCCTGGTGGCCTCGTGGACACGAACAGTGTAGTTGCTCTAGTTCAGCGGCCAGGTTCATCACTCAGCACTTAGCACCTGAATTCATTAAGTCACCTCGAGAAGCCTGGTCTCCACGTTTTTACCTAAGACACCAGAAACATCTCAGACCCAGTGCCAACCCCCACATCATTACCATGATGTACGCAGGGAAGCACCCTGCATCTTGTTTCTCTTCGGCCCAAAAGGCAGACAAGAAACAAGAGCTAGCCAGAGATCAAGGCAAGAACCAAGCTATGAGCTCCCACCAAGTCACCGCAAATAAAAACTTCTCGTTTTCCACTGCCAGTCTTCCAAGCGTGAATACCATGGGTATCGGCTCCTCTTATTTAAGTAGTTTATAAGCGAGCGGGTCACCTGGAAGGCACCTTCCCCATTTATTACCAGCAAGTTGTCTGAACAGCCACTCTCCCTGGGGAGCGTGACTGAAGATGGGGCGCCCTGACTCTGCTTCCTCCGGCACCCACAGAGCCCCAGGCTGGCCCCCGACCCAGAGGAGCCCAATCATCTGGGGAGGGATGGCAGTCTTCCGTGGATCTGCACCAGTGTGACCTGCCTGAGAGGGTTTGCACCGTCCCCACTGTTGGGGTCGCTGACGCCCCGGGCTGCCGAGGACAAAACTCTGTGACAGCCTGGCCCGCTCACACACAACCAGCCCTGCTGTCTCGGGCTCAGCTTCGGTTTCAGCTCGGGCACCGACAAGGTTTGGACCCGTGCCCAGTCCCAACACTGATAACATTCCTTGCAGCTGCCCCACCGGGAACAGAAAAGGTAAAAGATTCCTCCCTCCGATGTGTGAACCAGGGGAGAAAAGCCGGGGGGCCCGGGGGTGAGAATACAGAAGAGAAAAGCAAAGGTTTCCTGAAACTCCCCTGGAGCCCCTCTTAGCACCAAGGGAATCGGTACCCTATCTCCACGTCTGCTCCAACATCACAAAAGACAGATACTCAAGCTTCTCTGGCCCAGTGTACCCTCAAAGCAGGAATTCCCCCTGGAGGTGAAGTTCAGGGAGACAGCGTTTAACCCTCTCCCCACCAACACTGGAGTCACCACCAGGCAATAAGAGGGAGGAATCCATGGGTCCCGGGTCCAGAACTAACCCACCAAGCGTTCCACTACTAATATTCCAGCATGCTCGTGTGTACTCACAACGACCTCTTGGGTGTTTCCATCTTCCGGCTTCTTGTAGCAAACAGGGTAGTGAGGTAGAGTTGAGGAAAGCAAAAGGACACTGAGTTCCAGAAGGCTGAGGCTAAGAGGCCACCTTGGGCAAGTTTCCATCATAAGTCCCTCCCTTTACTAAGTGGAAGGCACCAGACCACGAGGTGTATGATTCCATTTATACAGTATGTCCAGAATAGGCAAATCCATAGAGACAAAAAATACAGTAGTAGTTGCCTAGGACTGGGAGGAACTGGGGGAAATGGGGAGTGGCTGCTAATGGGGACAGGGGTTCTGGAGGGAGATGATGAAAATATTTTGAAACTGATCGTGGTGATGGCAGCAAACTCTGAATATACTACAACCATTGAACTGTGTACACTTTAAATGGGTCAACTGTATGGTATGTGAATTATTTCTCAATAAAACTATCGTTAAAAAAAACAGTTTAGCCATCACAAACATGGGGCTTTCATCCTCTTCTGGTTGAGTCAGCTTTAAATGTTGTCTCTTGGACTAAAAGGAAAGATAATCTGGAAGGTCCTTAGAAAGTATCTGGATAAGCTATTAACCTGCTTGAGACTCAAGCTACTGGTACGGGGGTAACAATGTTATCTACCCTAAAATGTCACAAGGGTTCAATTCCAAGGGGAGGTAAAGAGCTTAGCACAGTGCCCCGGACATGACAGACGCTCTATAGAACGCACCTGTTTTGCATACCCTCCTGCAGGAGGTCTCAGAGAGAAAGGCCAGGTTCTAGAGAGAAGGACTGCCAGCTATCTTTGCCTAAACCCTGTTGCTTTTTTCAGCATTCTTCCCTCACCTTCAATATTAAGAGTGTGACCAACTTAAAAAGCAATAATAATAAATGCCAAAGTCTGGGAACTCTATGAAAGCTGTATCTGCAATGGCAGATCCTAAAAATATACTGCATACCCATTCCTACAGGGCTCTCCTTTGCCAGAGGGTCTTGCCCCTGTTCAGCAGATGGGACACAGCAAACAGCACAGGGAATACGCCCAGGATTACACTGGATTCTACAGAAGGAGGTGTCATGACCAGTTCTTAGCTCCAAATAGGTTAATCCCTATGATCACCTTTACAAGCCAAGGCAGAAAACTAATGAAGAGCATCTAGTAGATACCAGAAAAAGGGCTAAGAACCTCACAACACCTGTTTAATGCAAAATTCAATAATTAATTAATTTTTTAAGACTGACTCCAGCTAATTCCCCCAGGGAATCACCCTAACACCAGCCAGTCATGTGATCCAATGGGAGCCTCCATCTTCTTACATGAGCCCCCCCCCCTTCCCAGCCTCACTGATTGGTCCAAATTGGGGTAAGAATCCCACCAACCTCCAGCTAAAGATGAAAGCCTGTGACACTACCCATCCTCCAGGACTTCCCACCGAAGCTCTGCAGTAGGAGGAAACGAAGACAACATAGAGAGCACACACTCAAAGGGCTGATGTTCCCTCGTGGGACAGCATTTCAGTTGTCCCTTCAGCAAGCTCTACCTCTGCCATTCCCAGAAGTTAGTTATGGGAATCAAAGAACTCCCCTTTTCCTTGTTTAAACTTGTTCGGGTTGGGTTTCTGATACCTGTCACTACAGAGTTCCACTAAAGGAGTTTTGTGGGGTTTTTTAATGTTTTATACAAAGGGGGAGGGCATTCCAGATTAGGAAACTTTGCTCTAACACACAGGTAATAAGGAATGGCGCCAAAAACCTTGGCCTGCCCATCTAGCTCCAAAGCCTTAGCTGGTCCATTCCACTACATTATACCAACCCACCACTCCTACTAAAATCCTCTGCCCTAAACAGGACCCCAGGGCATTTGGTGAGGCCCTTAGTTGGCCCTTAGAGTCTTCACAGAGGTTGTCTCCAAAATACATATGTGCATACTCAAACAAGTCACCAGCAAACACAGAAGGCCCCTTCTCCCAAGTAAGCACCAAAATGATTAACCGTGGACTTCTCCAGGTCTGTGTTTCTGTGCAACATTGTGTGTGTGTGTGTGTGTGTGTGTGTGTGTGTGTGTGGCCCATCTCACACACCCCACACAGCACCGTTCTATTACTAGATGTGATGCAACACAGGGCTTCTACATTGTGGAAGTGAATATTAAAAGACAAGGAAGATAGCTGTAGAATTAGTGCTTAGAACCTAGAGCTGGGAATTAGCAAGTGGAGCTCCCCAGCACAAAAGGCTCCACCAGTGTTTCTTCCACTAGTATTCTGTCGTAGGTGGTTTAGCCCTTGCAGATCTCGACATCAACAAGCAGGCCTGAGAACAGGTAAAGGAGATGCCCTGAGTGAACACGCTAAGCGCCCAGCGTATATGCAGTCCCCCAACAAGCAGAAGACCAGATGGGTCTACTTCTTTAAACACGTCCCAATTCCATTTCTGAATAACATCTGAGTGTTTGCGGCTGTTCGCACGGCCCCAGCACATACTCCTGGAGGGCTTCTTTGACTTAGTCCAGCAAAAAGAAACAGGTTTCTGTTACAGACACGCTTCTCCCCCTGAGCTAGACACACCATCGTGCCCACCACACCCACCATCCGCCTCTGAGGAGGTCCACCCCACCCTGGGCTGCACCCCACCATGTGTCAGCCCCTCCCTGCTAACTGGACTGGAGACAGCATCTTACCCAAGGACGGCCAAGGCTGGACAGTGGCCGTCAACAGACACAGACACCCCAGCCAAACACGGGGCAGGGAGCCAAGTTCTCCCTCTTGGTTTTTTAGGGTTTTTGGTTCACTTAATCGGGAACTCAGAATAAACTGGGAGCCCAGGTAAAGGGACACAGAGAAGAAGTCCATGAGGTGAAAGGGCCGAGGTGGAACGGGAGTGTGGAAGTGAGGAGAACAAGGGGACTCGGGCAGAGAGCATGAGGGTGCAGAGAGAAGGTGGCCTGCAGACTGGGAAGGGTTAAGAGATGATACACAAAGATGAGAGGAGACAGGCCAAGGGCTAAGTAACATCTCGGCGTGGAGCAACTCCTGCCCTGCCGTCCCTCCAGCGGCCTGGGGTCGGGAGCAGTCCCCCACTCCCAGGCTGCCGGAGCCAAAGGCCAGCGGCCCCTCTCTAGCTGTTGAATTCCCGTCCATGTCTCCGGGAGGCCAAACCACTACTGCAGCATCTCTTCTTCCCGATTCTCCTGTGTAGCCTTAAAATAAACCCCGCAAGACTCACAGGAACCGAACTGCATGCTTTGTTCCCCAAGCCCACATCCTCCCCCCTTTCCAAGCATCCTGGACCACTCACGAGGGCTTCTGGGTCATCACCATTCAGGTGGCTCCATTTTTACCCAAATAAATAATCTTGTTCACTGTCAACAGTGCGCAAGAGCCTGCAGAGCAGAGGGGCCGTGAACACCTTGTATACAAAAAATCGTTACATTTTGTTCAAAATGGGAAGTTGGTGTAAGCTTCATTAGTCATTTTTTTTTTAAAGGGGAGTTAAGTCTACACTGTTCTCACATGTCATAAATGGTCTCCCAGGACTGTTATCTCCTCGGCAGGTTTAATAAGGCACTTAAGACTTAACAAAATACTAACTTTCTAAAAGGGACTTCACAGAGTTTAACTGAAATCCATAAAGTTATACCAAATGCCATGGAGGAAGACATGTCCCCAGTTAGAGGTTTTTAAAGGGTACCCAGAGATGAAAGAGAGAAGAACAATTTGAGGAGAATCCTCGTCCTCCAAGATTGTAAGGCTCTGTCCACTGACTCTATTTTCCATTTTACAGTCACAGCAGAGGACAGAGATCACTGAATCACTAAGTTTCCAAGCTATAAAGGACCCAAAAAAACCCCAATCATACATAACCCCTATTATCTTTCTTTTAAATCTATGAAATAAAACATGCCAAGACTTGCCCAGGGTCACACGGCAAGTTTCTGACAGGAGTAACAAAGGACTCAGGCTCCCTGGGTCTGAGCCCAGGCCTCATTCCCTTCTGCCCTGGAATTTAATTTTCAACACATTGAAAGTTTCTGTGAAATCTAAACATAATTACATCAAAAGTCTAGCACTACTTATGAAATCTAACAGAAAAATATATTGCCTCTCAGAAGCTTCACCAGAGAAGCTTGACAACAGAGAAAAATTATGGCTAAGTATTTGGGGGGGGGGGGGGGGGTGAAAGAGGTACAAAGAGGTTTGTGGATAATAAAATCACTTCCAACCCAAACTGACCCACATTTAGAAGTCCAGAGCCAGTTAATCTGACATCAGTCAATTCTGTGCTGCAGTCCAAGCATTTGAAAATTTACTTTGGGCTGAGTATTACCAGAAGATTCTTCCTGCCAGTGGTCTGCAGTTCATTTCTTTGTATGACAACCTCAACACCCAGGACTCCAGTCCTTCTGGAGCTCATCCTACAGGCTCTTAACTGGTAGATTTAGTTCAAGGTCCTCAAAGTACATATCACTGTCCAATTCACATAGTATGTTAATAACTGTGGGCTATTATGTTGATTTATTCAAAACCGCTCACGGCAGAAACACATACTCTTTGGGCCGTTCTTCCACTGTACATTCGTTCAAATGCATCACATTTACAGTAAGGTTAATGCGAGGTGCCCATTCTTCCCGAGAGAATACAGAAGAACGGTAATACATTAAATTCTCAAATATCGCCTTCTGATGAAGCCTCTGTAATCATTGTTCCCACTGCTGCTTTAGCCCAACCCTTCCAATGGGGAGATGGGCTAAGGAGAGGTTGGAATGTGGACATATTTTCAATGGTGTGCTGATGGAGAAGCAAGCTTCGCACAGCAGCCCAGATTCATCATCCATCAATACCAGCACCTCCCTTTAATGGTCAAAAACAAAGTGAAAACTTGGAATTGCAGAATCTTCATTAACAGAATCCTGTAAAATTGGTCCACGTGATCTTCTAAGTGCTCATCTTTGGCCGATCCTGTCTCATGACTCTGATTTGCTTTTATTCTTTCAGCACAGCTTAAAAACCTGATCCATAGGGGCTTCCCTGGTGGCGCAGTGGTTGAGAATCCACCTGCCAATGCAGGGGACACGGGTTGGAGCCCTGGGCCGGGAAGATTCTCACATGCTGCGGAGCAACTAAGCCTGTGCGCCACAACTACTGAGCCTGCGCCCTAGAGCCCACGAGCTACAACTAATGAAGCCCGCGTGCCTAGAGCCCCTGCTTCGCAACAAGAGAAGCCACTGCAATGAGTAGCCCCCGCTCACCACAACTAGAGAAAGCCCGTGCACAGCAACAAAGACCCAACACTGCCAAAAATAAATTAATTAATTAATTTAAAAAAACAACAACAAACAAACCTGGTCCATACAAATCCTACACCTTTACATGACTGAAAGTGGGTCTGGAAGTTTCTTACATAGCATTCTTTTGAAATTTAGAGTTCCAAACTGCCCAGCTTTCATTCAAATTATAAACGAACACAACAGGCATAGCTTCTCCATCCTAAGACTCGCATTGTTCCTCCATGTTGACATTTCTGAAATTTAGATGCATGTGATAGGTACAGAAATTTAACACAGTAGTGTTTCTTTACTCCCTGAAAATGTGTTATTAGACTATAGGCATATCTTACAACTGTTGGTGTATTCGATTTAGAAAACATGGTACTGCCAATAGTCATTCTCATGCATTTCTCTGGCAGGTTCTTGCCTTCACACACTGACACAAACCAAATAATAAGAATTGACATAGCTTTACACTGATGCAAAAGACTTACCTGCAAAGCCCTCCAAGTATTAGTAGCACCCCTCTCCTAAACATTGGGCAAAGGAACATATCCTGTTTGAAAAGCTGTTTCTCTACCAGACCACCTGACTCACACCTCTCATTCCTGACTACAATCCGTGAGGGAGATAGTTATTATTTTCCTCACTTTACTGATAAGGACACAGATTGGTAACTTCCCAAGCTGACAGAGTGAGGAGCCAGCGGGTCAGGGTGAAAACCAAAGGGGTGTCCATCTCCAAAGCCAGTGCTCTTAACCACTAGGCTCCACAGCCCTGCCCCTTCAGAAGCCATGGTTATCCCCCTTCTTCAGAGACGAATAAGCTGAGGCTCATACTAAGCCATCAATACGAAGATAACGTAACTGCAAGTGGAGAGGCCAGGCAGTGGGAGCCAGATACTGTGTGAGTTTGGAGGCAGGAAGTACTTTTTCCAATGCACTAGGCAAAAAGTATAGGATGGTCCCAAATGGCACCTTTAAGATAATGAATGAATGAATGAATGAATGAATGAATACGTGTGTCCTTTACTTCGCAGACCTGAGTATTTGGGATGAAGTTTCCACTTATATGAATGGATCTAAGGATGCCTTCTCGTCTCTGCCCTAGACCCCACCCGAAATGTTTCCCAACTGTTTGGATATTACATTCCATACTTCTAAACAAGAGGCTACTTTCCCCACATTCAAAACAGGCCTTCTGCCAACCCATGAGATTGCCGGCCTGGTAAAACAGCCCTCACACCGGCCACACGAACCACCTGCCTTACTCTGGGTTCCAGAAGGAGTAGCTGGTACCAAAGAGGATGAAGCCTCTGGGAGCTGGAGCCCTGCCTGACCCAACTTCCTGGCTTGTAAGTTCAATGAGAGGCAGGTCAGGGAACCTGGCTACACTTACTTTTCTCTCTGGAGAATGGGATAACCTGTGCATCATTTACTCAAAGCCTGCTTGTCACTGGATGAATATGTGGGGAAACATGAAGGCAGAGCATTATTTAGATGAACGGTTACTAGAGGTAACAACAGCAGTAAACAAGTTCAATTGCACGGCCAACTACTCAACAAATTCTGGCTAGACACTTATTTATGCTTCAGCTGAAAATCTATGAGCCTGCCTAGAGAGGGGACGAAATTTCACTTGAAGGAATGACAGAATATTTTCCCAGGCCCTCGGCTTCTTCATTAATGCTTGCCTTATTTGGGGAAAAAGAAAAACTGGCTGAGGCATCCGTGGTAGTTTTACATGCCGTGAACTGGCAATGTTTTGGAACAAAAAACAACTTTTGCGCTAGGGTACTTATGGCATCATTATCGCATTTTCCAAGCCCGGCTGCCGCGCTGCCAGGAAAAGAAGGAAGGAGCTGGAACAGTAGAACCTTCACCAGCGGCAGGGCTGAAACAAGGGGGCTTTAGAATAAATCTTGGTCCGTGTGCACATTTATGGCAAAATAACCCATGTGCATTTACCTTATAAAAGTGTTACAGGTAGGCATACTTATGTAATTTATTTAATGTTCTTTAACATCCATGCTTACTTGGGTTTCATACAATTTATTAAGTTTTCAGTCTGGCCTGCAGAAATGGGAAAAATAAAAGCAGATGTGAACGGACTACCCCCATCTAAATGTTCACCAACCTCCTGCAAAGCCTGGAACCAGCTAGGAAATACCTCTGCGGCCACCATTTGGAGCCTGCCCTGGCCGGGGCCCTTGCTTCCATCCAGGAGAAGCCTAACCTTAAAGGTACAAGGGTCTCTCCAGCTGAGTCAAAGAATAAAAATCTCAAGCAAGAAAAGCTTGATGCCTGATTGGAAGCCCGGTAAACATCACAAAGGAAACAGTCCCCATTCAGGAGATAAAAAGCAAGATGGTGAAGGCCCAGCCAGACCCAGCCAATCCTTAAGAGTCTCCAAGTAGCAATGCGCTCCCCCCTCTTCCTTCCTCCCAGGAGTCCCCTAGACTTGTCTATTTCAGGAACCCCACAGCCTTTTAGGAACTTCCTTAAACCTGCCTGAATGACACACAATCCACCCATCCGACAGAACACACATAACACACTTGTACTTGCAGACAAACACATCTATGAGCGCGCACGGACATGCACTCACACACACACTCTTCTCCTGCTCTGCCTAATCTTCCTGCGCTCGGCCCTGTGGTTTAATATTTACCACATCTCTCGGCACATTCCCCTTTTTGCTAAATAAAAACCCTTTCATTGCTCTTTTCTTGGCCCCTTTTTCTTTCTCCAGCCTCTGGCTCCTTGGGAGAGGCTCAGAATCAGCCCACTGAGGGGTCTTAAGAGAAGTCAGACCGGAGGAGAGGGAGGGCTGGGAGGTAGAGGTAGTAGATTCAATCCAACAGCTTCAGGTAATAGAATCAAAATTCTGTCACAGCCGGCGTCGTTTCCTTCAGCTCACAGAGCCCACACACTCCTTCCTGGGTCCACCCAGGGTCCACCCAGGCTCCACCCAGGCTCCCGTCTCCTCCGCTCTCTCCCCGCCCCTCGCTCCCTCCAACCAGAGCAGGGCCGTATCTCAGGCCATCTCCGTCCGTTCACCAATACAGACGGCTCTGTAAAATGTCACTGCTTCATTGTTTAAGAAACTGGGAGGAAACAAGGAGTATGTTTTTTTTTTTGGCCCATCATAAAAGCAGCCAAAGAGTTTGGTTTGGGGCCCCGAAGCCAATGACTGTCAAAGGGGAAGTTTATTAGTAAATACAGGCATTAGCCTATCATCAGAGAGTGTTTCTCTCTAAGGTCAAATTTACATCTCCAAATATTATTGCCCTAAGAACAGAAGACATGTAGACAGTGTGTGTGTGTGTGTGTGTGTGTGTGTGTGTGTGTGTGTGTGTGTGTGTGTGTGTGTGAAGGGGGCATTGCTGGATTGTTTCATGAGCTAAGAGCTATTTCTTGAAGTTGAGCTATTTCCTAAAGCTGGGCTTAGGAAGGCTATCCCCAGAGAGATGACAGGAAGTGTGTGACTTCATAACAGAAACAGTGTCCTAACTGTGAGCACCGTGGTCAAGTAGGGGAGAGAAGGCTAGAATGCAAAGTTCCCAGGTCCAGAGCTCATTCAGTGCATTGTCTTCCCTAATGTAAAACGAGAAAGATGAGAGATTTTATGCACAGTCCCTCCAGATTATTCACGGTATCTGTGTGTCTATAAACACATATGCATTCATCCCCCCTCCCCCCACCTCTGTTGTTAATATTTAAGGAAAAGCATCACACCCAATTTATTCGTCAATCTTTGGTAGTAAAGAGTTCAAAATGAAACTCTCATTTATTTATTAAGACCCCAGAGTGTCCCTCGGGCCCAAGACCCCAGGGGATTGTAACAGACCACAAAGCCCTGACCTGCTGTCTTGCTTCAACCCCTTCCCCAGCTTAGACAACTCAGTTGCTATTAAAATATCTAATGGGCCCTTAATTGGGTTGATGTTTTACCTAGTTGGCGTAAACGAAATAATCTGGTCTGGAAAGACTAAACTTCACTATTATCTGTTATCCCCTCACTGGCCACACACCCCTCCTGCCCAAAAGGGGAGGGAAACAAAAAAGGAAAAAAAAAAAAAAAAAAGCGCTAGGGCTGTAAAAGAACCACACAAGAAACACACAAGAAAGAAATGTGATGACCAAAGGCAGTAAAAGACACCCCTGACACCAGGAAACTGTTAACTTATATTCCTACCGGGTTATACCGAGGCTTTTAGGGAAATGTGATGTGGTCCACCTTCTCGTGGCTTCACATGGATGTATTCTGCGGGCACGTGGGAAGTTAAGAACTAACTGGGCACTGAGGAGCTTCCAGTCTCAGCGTGAGGCAGCCAGTTCCAAGATGGCGCGGCAAGAGCGAGTAGAGGTTGGGCAGAGAACATGGGGGTCTGAGGAGGGCCTCCTGAAGGTGCCTCCGGAGTTCAGCCGTGGAAGAGGCAACGAAGGACTCATTGGATGGCTGAGGTTCAGTCGTCTTCATAGAATTCATTTCTTCCACAGGAGTGACATTTCTACTGAACAGTAGTATGTCCAAACTCTTTGAGCCATGGTGTAGATTTACCCTTTCACTCTCCATGCCCTCCCCCAACCCCAGCAGAAGTTTTCTAAGAGGAGTCTCCTATCCTCTGTTAACAACAGAATAAACAGATGTAGAAAAGACGGTATTTGCTCCTTTCCTCCTATTTCTTCACGTCATGCTTCCAAAGCTCCCTTTACTTCTAAGTCACCAGAGATTCTTTTAGAAGCATCTTGTAGCTCTTGTGTAGGAAGAGACTGAAAACACGCATACTCTCACGAGGGCAGGTAGTGCCGACTTTTAACTCTTAACCTGCTAGTGTGTCCCACCAGCTGACAAACCGGGAATTCCCTTTGTCAGGAAAAAGATGAGAATATAGACTGCATGGTTCCAGGGGAGAATCAATAACTGTCAGAGGGGGGAAAAGGGAGAAAAGGCAGACACTTAATTCACTGCCCTTGCATCTCAGTGGAAGAGCAGATTTCCTAGGTGACACAGTCTTTTCTTTCCTCCAAAGTCTTGTCCAGAGAAGACCACAGGAAACACTTATGATTTGAATGTGTCAAACCAGTGCCTGCAATGATTATTACACACATGCTCATGAATACCTAGACATAAGGGAAAACTGAAGATTGAAGTTTTGCAAGTCATCGGAGAGGTTATGCCCGTCCCTTAAATTAAGGAAATATGTCTGAAAAGCAGCAGTTTATCCTAGTCAGCATGCCAGGTAAAGACACTGCGCCTCGGCACACACTTCATCCAGGAGGGGCAGGTGGAACTGTCATCAGTCCTGCGCTCTCTGTGAAGTGACCGAGAAATACAACCCCCCCCCCGCCAGCAACTGGGGGACATGCTAGCCAGTAACCCCAAACGTCACTGGGCTGCCTTGTGAAACAAGTTCAAACTTCTTGAGAACTTAACTTACCTGGAAGGAGGGTGTCCTTAGCTCCCTGAATAATAGATAAAGGGGAAAGAGGGTAAATACACACACAGAGCTTGACAATGGATTCCCAAGACCTCCTGAATCTGTGACATCATC
Organism: Balaenoptera borealis; assembly: GCF_965194805.1. Classification (NCBI taxonomy): domain Eukaryota; kingdom Metazoa; phylum Chordata; class Mammalia; order Artiodactyla; family Balaenopteridae; genus Balaenoptera; species Balaenoptera borealis. The sequence goes on along the minus strand of NC_138874.1, from coordinate 101,766,235 downwards.
AAACAGCTTACTTGACTCCCACCCTTAAGACCTCAAGGCTCCCAACTGAACAATGTGAGATCTCTCCCAGACATGAACTTTGATGCGGCTCACTGAAGCCAGGGCTCCCCACGGCAGCTACAAACTCCTCTTCACCCGGCAGCCGGCCACCCCTTACCGCCCCCTCGCTCCAACCAGGGCAGCAAAGCCCACTGGTTCCCAGTGGTGCCCTCGCCCTTGGGGAGGCACCCTCCTTCCAGCACCCTCTCCCCTAGGTATTTTGGGCACGCCACGATCACACGGTGTACCAATTTATGCTTCCGCATCTAGAAACACAGTCTTCTGGGAAAAACAGGCTCTTTTCGGTGTGGCCAGGGAGTTTTGCCACAGCTTGTAATTTTGGCTAAGGAAGTGATTTCCTGTCTGACAGGAAGCGGGAGCCAGAGCTGAGTTTAGCTGCTGCAAACCTCTGGCTTAAAAGTTAAAAAGGAGAGAAAGGCAACCACTTCTACTTATCAGGGAGTCAGAATCCGAGTCTTCCAAGAACATAACCTCTCCCTTGACCCCCTATTTATTAAAACAAGTTTATCTAACAAACAACCCCAGTGCCTTCTGTCCCGAAAACGTGAGCTGGGTCTTTGCTTCTATAACAACACAGTCCTTTTAAAGCTTCTAAGGACATAATTACCAGTTGAGTTTTGAACTTTGCCCAGGTAAAGGCTGATACACCAGGCTTTGCTATTTGTTTCTCTAATCAACTGAATTCAAGTGTGAACAGAATTCTGGACTTCTTTTGTACCCATTTCTCCCTCTAAGATATAGTTACTTTTCCCCCTTTCTTCATCACTAAGTGAATTTTTATGGGTAGTAGAATACATTTTCTTTTATAAAATTCTAACCACTTGATTTTTATTCCATGGAGGCATTTTTAAGAGGAACAAACACTAATAGGATATCAGCTGAAAGCTAAAATTCAAACTGTTATCAGAAATCCCGCTTCCTTCCCTAACCCCGCTGTCATATCCACTGGGGGCAGATAACTTACAGGGTAGCTATCTTTAAAAGCCGACAATATGCAAGGCTAACATTCAAATTTAAAAGGAAACACCCTGCTCTCCCTTCTCTCTCTCTCTCTCTCTCACACACACACACACAATTGTACCCAGGAATATGGACTTGAATGGCAGACGATTAAGAAAGAAGCCACACTTTTCCTAACACTTACTGACATGTTTAATAGTTTCTAAATAAAAATGCGATTTTCTGTCTTTTTTTTTTCTTCCTTCTCAAAGCAATTTCCCAGCCAGCCTTGGGCAGTAAACAGTTAATATTCCACTCTCCCCTGCTGCCTTGAAAACCAAGGAAACAATTGAGACATTGTCCAGCGAACAAGACTCCCAGGGACTGACATTTTTGTTTATGTCCCAGTTCTCAGCCTGTCAATTTCCACTAGGCTGCCTGACCTGCACCAATAAGGTCCACTGTGAGCTGAAAGGGCTCTGCTTCATTTATTTTATTAAAGCTTTGGTGTCTGTTTTTGATTCAAGCTCCAAACCTCCCCACCCCCGCCTTTTCCCCAGAAAGTTGCCTCCTAACTTGGAGGCTGTGTTGCAATTCCTTCTTGGGACACGTTGCCAAGAAAAGTAACAAAATATTTTTGAATACCAACGTTTGCATGGTTTTGCCAAAAAGGGGGCGGGGGGTGATCCTGAACACGTCGCCCAGCCTTGAAAGCCTCGTGTTTTTACGGAGTCTTGAAAATATTCCACTGAAATGTGTCCATAGGAGTGGATACCTACGGTGACCTAACATCCAAGCTCTGGCGCTTGGAAAACATATAAAAATCCACAGATAGGTCTGAAAAACCCAAACTTCAGGTTCAAAAACAAAAAGGATACATCAATATTTTCCTCCCAACCAATGCCCCTGCCTGACTAATTGTACAAATTCCAGCCCCAAAGCTCCCTCCCCGTCCTACCTCCCCAGTCCTTCCCAGGCTCCAACAACTACCCAACACTAGCCTGTGTGAGTAGGGGGGCTGCACAAGTGTTACACTGGGGGCCCGCTCCTGACACTTTATCTCCATGAAAAGCACATACAGCAGCGACCATTTCCTGTTTGCGGAGTGGGCATGAACCAAATCACACCCTGTGCAGCAGCTATGGAATCCAACAGCATATGGCATTGTGTAAGGATTTACTATGGAATAAAGGCAGCAAAGCTCTCCTGCTGTGTCATATCAAATCCTGTCACTCTGCGCCTGGAGGTCTCTCTCTTTCCCACTGACCCAAGCCCATCTCTTTCCATTAAGGTACCACACACACACACACACACACACACACACACACACACACACACACGCAGTCCCAGACCCAAAACCTGAAACTTTTACAAGGAACAGGATACTTGAGAACTTGAAAGCCACATGGAGCCAACTTCCATCGGTCCTCCTTGATTGCTCCAGTTAAGAGACATAACCCCCTCTTTTCACATGCCGACCAGGAAGCCAAAGGATCGGGCTGGGGCTGCCAGCTGTCCCAGAGTGAAGTCCACGGTGAAGTCCATATCGCCCTCGATCCTCAGGCAACCCACGCAAACTCTGTATAAAAACCACATTTTCCAACTAACCATCTATACCATTCTTTTCCTTCTCACCCTCTCCAAAAATAGCGTTTGGCTACCTTCCCATTGCGATTCTTTGTTTAGAATTGAGGATTCCCCACCCCCTTTTCATCTCTGCTCTAAAGGGCCTCTTCAGACCCTTTCAAAGCCTCCTCAGCCTCCCCAAGCTCAGGTCATCAGACACTGAAATAAATGGCGATACTTTTATGGTATATTTGAATGTAACAGGCCATTCTCTCCCATTTCCTAAAAGGAAGCCCTGTTGGGCAGTCGCAGGTTATTCCTGAGCCAAGGTTGAAAGGCAGAATCCCTAAGGGCCAAAGGTAAGATTGTAACATTTACAGCCCCCAGTTCTCCCCGCTTTCAAAGCCCTAATGAACCAGCCTCGGGCCCAGGAAAGGCATTAACTCCTTCTTGCCAGAAGCTTCCATTCGCCCCGCTGGGTGAGCATCACAGCTCTGGAACCTCGCACAGTTCCGATCTCAGCTGGGGCACTGTCTTCTTGGGGAGCCCTCCCTGACCACCCCATCTAAAACAGCCCCCAGCCCATGGTGCTTCTCTGTCCCCCTGTCCTGCTTTATCTTCTCTGTGGCTCCTACCACGATCTTAAATGGCCTTGCTCATTCTCAGTTGGAAGGAGAGCACAGTGAATAATATCTTGGCCACTGACCAAACTAACACTGCAAAGGTCTGACTTTCTAACTGTGAAGAAGCCACTTCCTTCCTTTCTGGGCTTCAGTTTCTTCATCTGTAAAATGGACATATAATGATTGATGATAATAATAATACCTCTGTACTCTCCAAATGGTTGTTAAGGATCGAAGTAATACATGGAGAATCTGGCGCATAATATAAATGCTCAAAATATTGTTTTTATTATATTAATATTATTTATTATTTCATCTTTTTCATATCATTTATTTACTGGTTTGGGTCTGTATGCCCTCCCCATCCATCCTGCCTATAAAATAGAAGCTCCATGAGAACAAGAATATTTTCTTGCCCATTGATATATTCCTAGCCTGTCTCCTTATGGGTAATCACTAAATATTTGTTGGAAGTTGGGAGAGAGAGAAAGAAAAGGGGCGGCGGGGAGGAAAAGGCAAATGTCTGGTTTTTCAGTTTGGGCAATCAGTAATCATTCTAATTATTATTACCTACTCAGAGTAGCTTTCCTCAACTGATATAAAGGGACAAAGACAAAAAAGATCTTCATTGGTTAGGAGGTCTGTGGTCTTCAGACATACTTAGACCAGATGACATTTGCATCCTGGTTTCCTCGCTTCCCCCCACTTCCTGGAGGAGGAAGAGTCAGGGGGTATCGGAAGGGCCTGCTCTGCAGAGCCCAACACAGGGACCAGGTCCTGGGAAACGGCCCTCAACTAGGCGTCCTCCCCGGCCTGCCCATCTGAAGTGGCAATGCTTTTCCAAGTGGTAAATGAATCATGTCAGACCAAAAGCCATTTTAAAAGTACACTTTGTAAAAAACCCGTACTACAGCACATTTCATTTATTAATTATGCTATGGATTAGGGATCAAAGTGGTAGAAATCTCAGTGTACTCGAAATAAATGGCTTTTGCGGTTACCTAAATCCTCGGAGTCCCCTGGAATGTAATTCCTTAGGCAAAAACAGCTTCCCAGACTTCTTGCCTCCACCCTCACAATAATACAGAGGAGGGTGATTACTCAGCATCAGACCTGCATGATGCAATGATTTGGGCTTTTAACGTTTTAGTCTGTGAAACATGGAACTCTTCCTTTTGAACTGCCCTCCTAGTGATCGGTTTAGTTTCTATTATTGAATCTCAAATCCTTCCCCTTTTCCTTCCTGTCTTCCACCCTCACCCCCTCTTTCTTTACAATTAGATTCAAATTGAAAATAACCTATAAAGAGGTTGGAACTCAAACAAATTCCAAGTAACTTTCAAGAAGGCAATGGGGTGTAATATTAAGCACACAAGCTTTGTGGTCAGAAAGATCTGGATTTGAATGTTGGCTCTGCCACTTACCTCATAAATTTAACTTCTTTAAGCTTGGGTTTTTTATCTTTAAGTGGGGATAAAATCACCTACTTCAAGAAGGGCTGCTGGAAAGATTGATGAGGTAAAATAAAGAAAGCTTCTGTCCAGAGCTGGGCACCAGTACCTCATCAATATATGACCAAGAGTTATTTATTACCCTCGTACTTCCTTATTTTCCAGATACAGGTCTGGTCCACAGTTTCTGCACCTTGCTCCAAGTGAGTTGTTTTAATCATATTTAAATTCTAGTTTAAAAAAAAAAAACCAATCCTCTGACTTAGATTCCTACCAAAGAAAAGTAATCTCCTTAGATGTGACTATTAGATAGCAGACACCCAAACAAAATCACAGTTCCTACACCAACTACTTGCAGATTTGGAGCTACTTAAAGTAGGTACAAAATGAAAGCACAGGGGCAAGAAAAGGGTGACAAATTTGAAGGCATTAAAATTTAAAACTTTATTATTTAAAAACCCATCCAAGCAAAAAGTTTTAAAACATCACAAACTGGGAGAAAGTACAGTCATCCCTCGGTATTCATGGGGCATTGGTTCCAGGACACCCCCTCCCACCTCCGAGCACACGTGGACGCTCAAATCCCTTACGCGAAATGGTGTAGTATTTGCATGTAACCTACACACATCCTCCCTATACTTTAAATCATCTCTAAATTATTTATAACACCTAATACAAAGTAGATGCTATGTAAATAGTTGCTGGCACCAGCAAATTTAAGTTTTGCTTTTTGGAACTTTCTGGATTTTTCCCCCCCAAGTATTTTCAATCCATAGTTGGTTGAATCCACAGATGCAGAACCCATGGATATGAAGCACTGACTATATTTCCAACACAAATCTCCAACTTATAATAAAGAGATCTTATAAATCAACAAGGAAAAACTATCTGATTCTTTAAAATGAGCAGAGGAGTAAACCAGGCAAGCCACAGAGGAGAAAATAAACAATGACAAGATTGTCAACCTCAGGAGTCAAAGAAATGCAAATTAAAACATGATAAGATGTCATTGCACGCTAATCAGACTGGGCAAAAATTGGAAGTCTGACAAGTGTTGGTGAGATGTGGGGAAAGAAAGTGTTTATACTTCATACTCGTGATGCAAGTACTAATTGATCCAATCATTGCAGAGTGTGATGATTGATATCATGTGAACTATGACTGAATATCAGCATCTTATGTCCTACCAATGATTCTATACGGTATGAACCTCAGAGAAACACTCATACATGTGCCAACATACACCTACCCAAGAACGGTTACTGCAGCATAATTTGTAATCTTAAAAACTTGTATGCAATCCAAATAACTATTGATACAGAAATGGGAAAACGGTGGCATGTCCATACAAAGGAATAGTACATAGCAATTAAAATGGGTGAATTAGATTTAAATGTACAACAAGGGTAAAATTCATACACAATGTTGAATAAGAGAATCAAGCTAGAGAATACTATAAAATATGAAACCATTTACCTAAAATTTAAAAACCACTAACATTGGGCTTCCCTGGTGGCTCAGTGGTTAAGAATCCACCTGCCGGGCTTCCCTGGTGGCGCAGTGGTTGAGAATCTGCCTGCCAATGCAGGGGACACGGGTTCGAGCCCTGGTCTGGGAGGATCCCACATGCTGCGGAGCAACTGGGTCCGTGAGCCACAACTACTGAGCCTGCGCGTCTGGAGCTTGTGCTCCGCAACAAGAGAGGCCGCGACAGTGAGAGGCCTGCGCACCGCGATGAAGAGTGGCCCCCGCTTGCCGCAACTAGAGAAAGCCCTTGCACAGAAACGAAGACCCAACACAGCCAAAAATAAATAAATAAATAAATAAATAAATAAATAAATAAATAAATAAATAAATAAATAAATAAATAAATAAAAAAAAAAGAATCCGCCTGCCAATACAGAGGACACGGGTTCGAGCCCTGGTCTGGGAAGATCGCACATGCCATACAGCAACTAAGCCCGTGCGCCACAACTACTGAGCCTGCGCTCTAGAGCCCGCAAGCCACAACGACTGAGCCCACATGCCACAACTACTGAAGCCCGCACGCCTAGAGCCCGTGCTGCACAACAAGAGAAGCCACTGCAATGAGAAGCCCACACACCGCAACGAAGAGTAGCCCCTGCTCGCCACAACTAGAGAAAGCCTGGGCGCAGCAACGAAGACCCAACACAGCCAAAAATAAATAAATAAAATAAATCTTAAAAAAACAAAAACAAAAAAAACCACTAACATTAATTGTAATACATTTTAATCCACATATGTATGTGCACAAAACTGTAAAAACCTGGACTGGGAAGACATTAAATTATAACAATCGTAGTTATGTATCTGGAGGGAAGATCATGGACTAGGGAGGGGAACACAGGTTTGGTTTGGTTCTTTTAAACACAAGGGAGAAGATTAATAATCGTTACCATAGGTGGCAGGTACATGACTGTATTTGTTATATTATCCTTTTACACCATGAAGGAGTGAATGGTTGATAACCTGAGAAAAATACTCACAAAAGCTTTCCATCCAATGTAACATACCAAATAGATTTGATTATTCACTCACAAGTTTGCAGACACACACCTGTACTGCATGAAGGCAGGTATAATTTAAATGAATGGAGGGCTCATCTTGATGCAACTCTCCTTTTGTTGGTTCCTTTCTTTTGCCATGAGTTCATACCTTGTCCTCCTAAAAACCCACAAAGCCTTGTTTCCTCAACAGGAATAAACAGCATCTCAAAGGCACAACATGCCTCCAAGTTTCCTGAAGCAGCCAGGTCAGCACCACCCTGGCTGTGTGCTTGCTCCCTACGGAAGCAACATTAACACCTATAGGTGAGAGCCCCAGTGCTGGAGTCAGACTCCCCGCATTCAAATTCCAGCTGACCACTCACCACCTGTGTGACCCTGGGCAGATCATCACCCCACCCTCAACGAGTCTCAGTTTCCTCATCTATAAAATGGGATCATAACAATTGCTAACTCATAGGGTGTTGTGCCAATTCAACATGACAATCATACAAATTACTTAGAACGGAAATTAGTAAAAGTAGTAAATTACTGGAACAATAAAGTTACTGGACCTAGTAAGTGCTCAATAAACCTCCAGCATTATCATGATCTTAAGCACATCTCTCCATTTCTCAATGCACCCATTTCTTAATTATCACAATGAGGCCTTTAGACCAAGAGAACTCCCCAGTACCCTTTCAACATGCCAATCCACGATCAACTGTGAGATTAAAACAAAAATCAGGAACAGGAGAGTGAGCACGAGAGAGAACAAGTCTCTGGTCTATAATGTGCAATCCTGTTGGAAGTGAGGCCCCAGGACAGTGCTTGAAGAAAAGTTCCCGAAGCCCCTTCCCTTGGCTTCGGTTCTGACCTCTGGTATCACAGCCCTGCACCTAACAGGATCCGGACAATCCCCACCCTTGGCTCCAGATGCAGCAGATCCCACGTTGCCAACTGAAAACTTGGGAGGAAATTCACACAGGCATCCAGACACCGGAACATTTGGCCAAACCCACCCCCCTGCTGGCCTCTGGATGCAGTGCTGGCCACTGCTGGAACCCCAGGCCACTTCCCCACGCCAATGGCCCGCCCTCCCTCTCCTTGACACACGCCCTCTCTGCCCACTCACTTATTCCACACAGATGTCCAAACACGCACTAGCGCAGCATATGTCCTTATTGCCTCTCAATGGCTTATATTTTTCAAATCGTGTTCTAAAGCTTAACCACGAGATTGTTGGCATGAGAACTGTGCTTGCGACTCACATCAGGCCTGGACTCATAGAGCAAAGAATAAATCAGGATAAAAGTTATCACAGGTAGGTACCAAAAACAAACTAAATAAACAAGGAGTTGGTTCATTTAAAAAAAAAAAAAAAAGGCCTCCCTTCTAAAATAAAAGTTTAGATAGCATTAAAGTTATCATCGTCTTTACACACATCTTGATTTTTTTAATAGGGCAACTTTTAATTGTAGGGTGGGAAGAAAGAAGAAATGTGGACTTCATCCCTGAAGTCCATATTTTAGTAACTGTCAGAAATCTGTGTACGCTGCCAACATTCGCAGGTGTGATGCACAAAAAGTGGGCTGAATCTGCACATCACACATGGTCCACATCATGTCCTGCAAGACCTATTGGTCATGGAGGGCAAGGAGAGCTCCTGGCCATGGGAGGAACTAAGTAAAATAAATCAAGACGGCTGAGCCACAGGCCAGCTCCAAAGCTGAGGTTCATTTTCTCATTCCTGGTTCAGATGAAAAATGCTGCTCTTTCCCATCGCTTTGTTTGGAAAAAATTTTTAAATGGTGAGTCATAAGAATGTCCATCATAATGGACATTTGACTGGGCTCTGACAGACCCAGTAGAAGGCTCAATTTCTGACACTTTCCCCCCAAAGCAGAAACAACATTTGTGATGCCTCGATCGTCCCTTACTCCATCCTCCTTCACCCAGATATTAACCCATCAGTGCCTCCTTTCCCTTGGAGCCATGACATAGAAAGCCTCAGAATCTCTCTCAACACAATGTTCCAAACAGACACTACCGAGCCTCAGTCTAGGTACAAACACTGCACTCTGCTCAGTCCTTGGAACAACAGGTTTTTGGTCTTTTGGAGTTGCACGATCCTCTCCTGTTTCATGTGTGTTTTATAGGAAAATGGATGGAACCCTCATCAAATAGGAAAGTTGGAATAATCAATAAATCAAGCAGAAATAAACACCTGTATGCTCAGTTTGCCAGTAATTATCCATGATAAGAAAGCCGTGCTTCTAAAATAATGAGTAAGTGTTAATATGTAGAGGAGACCACTGGCACCTCCTTATTTATGTGGGTTAGGATCACATATTTCAACAAAATGGGCCATGCTTATTAGTACTATTAATTAACTGGGTGTTCCTTAATTATCCCAAATAACAGAAATAAGAGCACTTTAGGGCAAAGATGACTATGTTAAGTAGGAGCCAGAAGAGAAAACTCTGTGAAACTAAAAATACGAAATCAGGAATTTCATGAAAATGCCTCAAGTTCATTTTCAAAATTCCCCATGACCACAGGAGCAAACCATGGAAACTGCTTTTTTTTTTTTCCTTGTTTTTCACACAAGCCTCTCTCTAGAAATCGTTTGTGGGAGAAATTGTATATGGTATGTCTCCCTCAGATCAGCACAAATCAACCCAGTCTTAAAGAAGGCAAGTATGTTTCCTTCACGTGGGTCCCTATTTACATAGTAGCAGAAAAATCAGTTCACACTCCAGTGTGTTTGAAAAAACTGCAACAGGAAACAACATTTCTTATAAACCTAAGGCTTGGAAAACTATTGGCTAGAACTCCTTTGGTTGTAAGTGACAGAAAACCATCTCAGACTAGTTGGCTTCCTTGGATAGTCCAGGACTGGAGCTGGATACACAGAATTAAATGGTATACAGACGCTCCCCTACTGCAAATGAGCACCCTCCATTGTGTGTGTGTGTGTGTGCGTGTGTGTGTGTGTGTGTGTGTGTCTGGAGGGAGTTGCAAAGAACCACAGAGTTAGACCCTCTCTGCCTAGTGAAGGCTCCTAAGTATCTCTGCTTAAACCACATGCCTGCCCCTTGCCCAATCACGTGTCTACCTGGACCAACCAGAATAGGGAAAAGGTAGTTCTCTATATTTAGGGGGAGAGGAGGATGCTGTCAGCAGCAGCAAAAAACAAACACACACACACACACACACACACAAACCCCACAAAACTGGTGTAGAAATAAATGTGGACTCCGCTCCATTGTTAACATTTGGTTTCTTACACTGGAAGGTCAGTACATAGGTGTTATTCTCGATTCCTGAAAACAACTTGATAATTTAAGAGGAAAGCATAATAAAGACTATGCCAATCAAGCACTTTGTGAAAATGGGAAGGGGTTTGAGGAAGAATGGAGGAGAGATGTTTGGCTGTATTTTAAACATGGAAATGGTTTCTCCCGGTCAAACACACTTCTTCCATCTTTGACAATGTCTTCTTGCCTTGATCAGTACAATTTTGGCTTCAGACATTCCTCCATTTATGGGCTTTGGTGGAAGGGGGGCTAGCTACCTCTTCCCAAAAAACTATTTTCTCCTGAGTTTTCGCTGAATCATCCTAAACGTTTGTCCAGGAGCCCCTCCTCCCAGCCTTGCTCTCCTTTCTTGTTACTGAGACATATTTTTTTTTTAGATTTTTATGTTCTCCCGCCACCCAGCAAGGTTGGCTTCTCCCTTGAGTTTGAAAGGGCTAGGGAAAAACACTTCTCTCAGAATCTTATGTGCATCCCTGAGTCAGGTCTAACTGCAGGAGAATTAGAAAGGGGAAGGGTCAGAGGTCAGGTCCAAAGACAAGTCTCAATAACGGGGACCCCACCCCCGTGGGGTCTCTGGGGGCCACGGGGACAGTTCAGTCCCCAAGGCTTGTGGTGCAGGCCTTCCTTCCTTCTTCAGCCTTTTTAAACACTTGCTACTTTCTTCACCCCAACACCTGGGCAACACAGACAATGTTCTTGTGAGAGAAACAGGCAGCTTGCGCCCTCCAGCAAGAAGAACAAGAGGCCTTTGCCCTACTGCACTTTGGCACATGGTGAGCCCATTTCATTCAAGCCTATTAGGCAGTCTCGGTGATGCACTGAATCACGGCCCGGATCCACTCGCTACGCAGGCTCTGGCTGGAAAACAGATTGCATCATGCCTGCCAGAGTTCCTCACAAGCCTCTCATTGCAGACAGGCTGTGGCTGCACCGACTGCACACATGTGGAGATGGGCGGGGCTCGGGTACGACGCAGGGGCGGGTGGCCCAGGTCGGCCACATCCTGCTGCACTAGCGCAGGACTGATGGATGGGGGCTCACTCAGCCTCCGTGCCCTCCTACTGCCCCCAGCTTCTCTCCTCCAGCCAACACAACACTCCTGGGCCCAATCGACCTGTATGCTCTCCATTCTGAGAGAATCTCCAGGTCCCACTTTCCAATCAGGTGACAGAGCTAAGTACCTGTTCATAGCTGCTCTGTGTGTCTCTTTCAATGGACAATATCTATCCTCCAGGTTTTCAGTAGAAGTATGTGACATGATCTGTTTAAGGACTTAAAAGGCCATCTCAAATATAGGAATGAAGTATAGGGACCAAGGAAGGAAAATGGGAAATGACAAAAGTGCAAACTGGGGAGACTGGGGTAGGTGCTCTGGCAACACCCCGGTGAGAGGTGCCGACAGCCTGGACTTCAGTGGTGATGGCAGAGGTGGTAAAAACTGGTTGAATCCACAGCTCTTTTGAAGGCAGAGCTGATATGCTATGTGGATGGGTCATGAGCCCACAGGACAGGCTGGTGGATTGAACGTGGGGTGTGAGAGAAAAACATGAGTTAAAGATGAACTCCAAGATCTGGGGCCCACGCAACTGGTGAACGTTGATGATCTTTACTGTGATAGTGAACATTGGGAGTGACAGGCTTGGTGGTGGAGAGAGGTGGAAATAAAAGCTTTGATTCTGAACAAGCCAATTTTCCCATGTCTATTTGGCATCCGAATGGAGGTTGAATCAGGCACTCGGGAGAGCACAGGCTGGAGAAAGGATCTGGATAATTGTCTGAAAATGGCTATTTCTGCCCACGGAATCCTGAGCAACTCCACTCACCCAAGGGATTTTCACATCCTTACATGCATAATGGACATAACTATAAACCTTCCCATCCAGACCCCTCTAGGGTCCCTCTCTCCCTATTTCCCAAGTATACTCCAAGGGACAATTCCGAAATCCAGGTGTTCAATTCTATTAATTAATTAAAAGAGATGAAAATCTGACCTGTAAGCCATTAACAAGCCAATTAGGAAATCACTTCACATACCCTACATTGTTGAAAATACCCATTTCCCATAATCAATCATCGAATCTTAGATTTCCCAATTGGGTACTCTCTTAAAAAAAAAACTCAGGCATCCTATAACAGGATTCCTAAGGAACAGTCGGTTTAAACAAGATTGGAAAGAGACAGAAACCCTCCAAGCCCAACCTTCTGGAGCTTCTGTGTGAACCACATTTACATAAATGCTACTGGGGTGATGATACAGGTTCCGCTGTGAACTGGAATATATAAGGGTGGATTGTCAAGTTAGAAAGCAGACACGTGGACAAGCTCTTGTGCTAAAACCAGGACGATTCTGAACTCTCTATGGTAACGATGAAGTCACACTTGTTCCAGACCGAATCAACTCTTCTCTCTCACCAGAAATTGGTTTTCTGCTTAACTAACAAAGCACCACAGTAGGAGGAGAGAAAGCCACCTGCAAAGAAATAAAACCATGGGGCTCCTTGGCTTCAAGAAACTTACAATCTGGCTGGAGAAGCAAGCCCAATACATAGAGTGAAGTCAGCCAGGCAAGAAAGGACAAGCAGGACAGCACTGTTGCCAAATGAACAATTTTGTTTTATTTACTGGAAAGATAAACATAGGCAAATCCACGAGTTGAGCTCGAAGTACATCCATGTTAATTTAAAACAAGCTCCCACGCTGGGTAAACAGAGCAGGTACTGAAACTTTCCAGAATATGCACTGATCTTGTCCCTGAAGATGCCAAGAAGAATTCTCTAGTCAAGCAGGCCTTAGGGACTCCTCCTGCAGTTTCCAAGCACCCAGAGGAGTCAAGAGCCCACCCTGAAGAAACCGACTATACATAACCCAGAGCTTCCCTAAACCTCTTTCAGGAGGGAACCCTTTTCCTAGTAACCTTATTAACACTCAGTGACACAAATGTCGGGAAACGCTAGCCCAGAGCTGCCAAAGATTTTTTCGCCCGAGCACAAAGTCACAGCATTTGGAAATGGTCAAAACTGATTTGAAGCTGCCAGCCTTCCCCACACTCCCTGTGTGGACTGACCTTAAACACAGCAAGAAACGGCATTTTTGAGAAGCAGGTATGTTTTCCCAGAAACATAATCCAGGATCATATTCTTAACAAGCTCATACACAGCATCAAATAAATAATACCTTTGCCCAATAACATGCTATTAAAAAGAAGATATAGGGCTTCCCTGGTGGCGCAGTGGTTGAGGATCTGCCTGCCAATGCAGGGGACACAGGTTCGAGCCCTGGTCTGGGAAGATCCCACATGCCGCGGAGCAACTAGGCCCGTGAGCCACAATTACTGAGCCTGCGCATCTGGAGCCTGTGCTCCGCAACAAGAGAGGCCGCGATAGTGAGAGGCCCGCGCACCGCGATGAAGAGTGGTCCCCACTTGCCGCAACTAGAGAAAGCCCTTGCACAGAAACGAAGACCCAACACAGCCAAAAATAAATAAATAAAATAAATAAATAAAGATAAAGAGAAAATCCTAAAAGTTTAAAAAAAAAAAAAAAAAGAAGAAGATATACTAAGACATAAAAAAACTCTACAATTCTTTGGGGTTATAGAAGTATACTCCAAGACCTCCAAAAATAGCCCTAAATGTGCTGCATATAATCAGGGGGGCTAATAAAATGTATCTAAAGAGTTACGCTGTATCTAAAATGAATATACCTCATTCTGTGCAACCATGATAACATGAGCTGACTTTAAAACCTGCTAACCACATAAGAAGCAATCATTTTTGTTTGCCTGTTTTGAAGGTGAAAGGCCTTAGGAAGGCTGACTTGGATCGGGCTGGTTGGGTCTCTTTTCTGGAGCAACATGAAGTAAGGGCACATCCTTCCAGGGAAGCCTGAACTTTTTCTTTTGTTTAATTCCCCAGAGACAATATAATCATTCTGATCATGGTAAGGCTAACTCTCACACACTGCTGATAGTTATAAAAATTGAGGCCTATCAGGAAGATATTTATGGTTATGTATCAAGAACTGTTTTAAAATTTTGTTCTCTTTTACCTTTCCTCCTAGTAATCTATCGTAAGGAAATAATACAGGATGGGGGTGGGGGTGGGGAGGGAGCACACAAAGATGTCCCTCACAGGATTATTTAGAGTAGCAGAAACAAAAGGACATACCCTGAAGACCCAACAATACGGCACTGATTAAGTAAATTGGAGTATGATCATAGTATGGGCTATTATGTGCTTATTAAACATCCTTAAGAATTTTAATGACATGGAGAAGTGCTTATTCACTACAGCGATTTTTATTTTAAATAAATACAAGGCTGAAAACATTAAGCACTACCATGAGCTCAAGAATGTTAAAAACTAATATAAATATTAATACACTCAGCAGAAAAAGTCTAGAAGGAAATATACCAAATATAGCAAACGATTCGTAACATAATCTCTGAGTGGTAAGATTAGGGGCTCTTTTCCAAAGTGTCTACAATGAACATAAATTTGCTGAATGAGGAAAGCTACACTTAATAATTAATGTCACTTACTTTGGAGGTAGGATTTTTCAATCAACAACGAGCAATTCCCATCCTTAAATAGTTTAAGATCAGTCACTGAAGATGTGAGTCACAATGGAGGATAATCTTGAAGAGAAAACCTGGTGATGAGGGAAGGACGCACAAGACGTACCTTCTTATTCTCAAGATGGGTAAGTGGAAGAAGCCTGAGCAGAACTGAACAGCAAAACACAAATCAAGTCTGAGCATTTCAAGGAGAGATATTTCAGTGCAATACGAAGACAGAACTTTAAGAACCCATGTTCTACCAAAGGAAATGGTCTGCATCAGGAGATAGACAGATGCCCCGTCTCTGTGTTCGAAAACAGTATGGCCAACAGAGGACTTCTGAGCAGTGATTAAACAACAGAAGGGACAGCACTGGGTGACATGACATGTGATTTGAAGGTTGTGAAACGTTCTGTGATTCTAATCTGAAGAGGATACAACTGAGCTTACACAATCCTTCCTGGTAGGATATTTCCATTGCCATGGTGGTCAGCTGCCACAGCATGAACCCAAACCTCAAAACTTCAGAACTCCTTGCCGTAGAGTATTTTCTGGAACGAGACAGGAAGCTTGGACTTTTAACCATAGACTGTTATGGACCATCCTGGGGTTTACTCCACTCTCTCCCCTTAAAGCATACCTGATCCGATCTACCACGTCTTCCCTGAAGAAAGATAACTTTGTTGCCTGGTTCTCAATGGTAGTTCCTCATAGCTCTCCTTATAAAAATACTAATATATGGGCAGGGCTCACAGGCTTGCTTTATATCCTTAGACAAAACATACACCCTTAATCGTGGTTCTGTCTGTGAAATGGGAAAGGTCTGACTCAGCCACTGCTAGGAGACACATCCTAAGTATTCTAGAAAGTCTGGTTGAGTCACAGATAAATGGATTTTTAAAAAAAACAAAAAACACAAGAGGAAAGTGTATGTGCAGTGGACTGCAGAAAATGCACAGGGAAAGGCTTTTAGGAAGTCGACACAGTTCACACCCTCATATCACCTGACATTCACCTGCCCCTGGAGCATCTGCCCTCCCTTCCCACAATGTGTCAGTGAGTCTTCTGCAGTAATCACACCCAGAAACCAAATCCCTAGCCAACCTCACATCCCACTCTCAGTGAAGCTAGCAGGTCCCCTCGAGCAAGCCCACCGTGCCCAGCTGGGGCTGGGGGCTCCACCTAGTGCTCCCCGGGCAGCACTCTGCACATGGCACTGTGCCCCATTTACCTGTCTCTTTCTCAGCCACCTCTGGGGTCGGTGGGCTTAAGAGGATGGCATGCTCTGAGGCAGGCTGCCTTGCTTCACATCCGGACTCCCACAGCTGGGCAAATACTTCACCTCCCTGTTCTGAGTTCTTCCTCTGGAAAGTGGGGATAATTAAATATCTGAAAAGCACCTAGCACAATGCCTGGCACGAAGGAAACGTCCCAGACTTATTTGTTATTATTGTTACTATCGTTCATCACCGACTCCACTTTCTCTCTGCATCTAGAATACTTTTTTCCCGCATGGTAAGCGATCACTGAATATTTGCAGGATCGATCAATGTGAGCCAATGATTGAATCAATGGTGAACACAAGACCAGGAGAGAAAGACCACCTAGAGCTACTTATCTAAATTTTGGGGAAGGAAAGGGAGAATTCTCCACCCTTCCATAAATACATTCTGAATAAATGGAAATCTAATAGATAATCGACATAACTCTTAAGTTTGGATTGTTAATTAAGTTTGAATTGTTCCCATTTCATATTGCCACACTGCTTTGTGGGGTTAGGAAACCTAGAATCTTAATCTCTCTAAAAAAGACAACTCAGGGAATTAATTCCCTGGCAGTCCAGCGGTTGGGACTCAGCGCTTTCACTACCGTGGCCTGGGTTCACAATCCCTAGTCTGGGAACTGAGAACCTGCAAGCCGCGAGGTGCGGCCAAAAACAAAAGAAAGACAACTCGTTCAGCTGTACTTCGATTAAAAAAAAGAGAGACATCTCTAACTGAGTAGACATCTTTCCAAAGAAGGTACATGAAATATACCAATAGGTACACAAAAAAACACTCAACATCACTAATCATCAGGGTAACGCAAATCAAAACGACAAAGAACTAATCACCTTACAGCTGTTAGAATGGCTGTCATCAAAGACAAGAGACAACAAGTGTTGGCGAGGAGGTGGAGAAAAAGGAATGTTACGCACTGTTAGTGGGAATGTAAACTGATGCAGCCGTTACGGAAAACAGCATGGAAGCTCCTCAAAAAACTTAAAAATGGAACTACCATATGATCCAGCAAACCTACTTCTGGGTATATACACAAAAGAAACAAAAACAGGATCTCAAAGAGATATCTGCACTCCCATGTTCACTGCAGCATTATTCACAATAGCCAAGATGTGGAAACAAGCTAAGTGGCCATCAACAGATAAACAGATAACGAAAATGTGTTACATGTATAGAGTGGAATATCATTCAGCCACGAGAAAAAAGGAAATTCTGCCGTTTGTGACAACATGGATGGACCCTGAAGGCATTATGCTAAGTGAAATACGTCAGACAGAGGAAGACAAATACTGCATGGTATCACTTATAAGTGAAATCTTAAAAAGCCGAACTCACAGAAACAGAGAGAGTCCAGTGGTGGCTACCAGGGACCCAGGGGTGGGGGAAATGGGGAGATGTTGGTCAGAAAGTACAAACTTCTAGTTATGAAATGAAGTAAGTTCTGGGAACCTAATGTACAGCCTGAGCATTATAATTAACAATACGGTACCATATACTTGAAAGCTGCTAAGAGAGGAGATCTTTAATATTCTCACCACAAAAAAGAAATGGTAATTATGTAATGGGATGGGGCTTTAGCTATGCCGTGGCGGTAGTTATTTTATAAAATATACGTGTATCAAATCAACATGCTGTACACCTTCAATTTACACAATGTCATGTCAGTGATATCTCAATAGAGCTGGAACAAACAAAATAGAAATTAAAAAATTATTTCTCCCTCACTGACAACATCGAATCCATCAGCAAGTTCTACTGATGGTCCCTCCAAATGTGTCCACTTCACCTTCCCCACTACCAGCAGCTTAGCACAAGCCAAAACCCCCCAATGGTTTCCCACAGTGGTCAGGATCAGATGCCAAGTCCTCACCATACCCTACCCAGGCCACTGTCCCTGTGCCTCCATGACCAGCAGCCATCATAGCTAAGCTCTCTTCTCTTTAGGACCTTCATACATGTTTTTCCTTCTGCCTGGAATGTACTCCCACCTCCCATCCCTTCACCTGGCCAACTCCAAATGATCCTTCAAATCTCATTTTAAATGCCATTTCCTCAGGGGACAGTCCCGGCCCGTAAACCTTAGCAGCTTCCCAGTGAACATCCCATCTCCTTGATCATACACCCTCACGGACCCAGTACCCCTCACGGCACCTGGCACAGAGAGAGCCTCCCACACAGGTAGGGGCTGTGATGGTTTTGCCGGACCTCAGCGTCCAGGACAGAGCCTCCTATCACATACTAACTGCCACCAAACATCTGGCAGAACAGGACAGAATACAACCCAAGTCAAATAACACACCAAAACATCCGCTTGTACTTAATAACCAAGAGGATGCTCTCAAGGTAATTTTTTGTTATTACCTGCAAGTCAGCTCCCCTGCACCCCTCCCCCAAACTCTCAGAAACAACAGTGAAAGATTCAGCATGCCCTCTGAGCTTGAAAACGCTCAACTCAAACAGCAGACACCCTGTCTGAAGTCCTACCATCGTACATTTCGTAAGAGCTTTCCCGCTCTCTTTCAGCATTTAAGCAATAACAACAACCAAAGAAGAGAGTTACACACTCCAGTCTGGCGGGCTTTGCTCCTCGGGATTCAGACAGCTTTCTCAGCACACACCTGCCTGCTCATTACACAACAAAACACACAAGACCCAGAACCGCTAGAAATCCACCCCAAGGTAAAACTCCACACCAACTTCAAGAGGAAACCCCCAAGACACAACGGTAGGAACTTTTGAAGCCTTTTGCCATTTTATAAGATACATACTATACCAAAATACCACCATTTTTGGTACAGAATCTTTTTTTGCTGGGGACAAAGGAAGTTGAATGAAAGTCTTTGCATAGCAAAGACACCGGGGGTGGTGTCCAGGGAGGGGCTCCTCACAGGGGCCCTGGAGGTGGGTTAGCCAAGACTCAGACACCACCACTTAGCACAGCCCAGCTGCTTGGCACTCACTTTGGAAGAGGGGGAAAAAAAAGAGGCAAAGAATTTAAAATATAAATTTAAAAAACCAGAGAAAGAAACATGAGCGAGTTCTATGAATTAGAATACAAACTCAGGAGGCTGACGAGAAGAGAGGATACTGGCACTTGTGACTTTAGGAAGTCCATGAATTTCTGGGGGAATCGGGGGGAAAGGGAAATCCAAGAAGAGGGAGAGAGAGACAAATCTGTGGTATAAATTCCTATTTTTTGGCTAGCCAAAACAAAAAAATTTTTAAATCATCATCCTTGGGGAATAATTTCTACTCTCTTTTGACCACACATTAGGAACCACTGGATTATAATAAACAAGATGCTGTATCAGTTACAGGAACTAAACTTTGTAGGGCTTGCTTCTTAATATAAATATTATTTGATCGATTGAACTCCACTTGTTAAGAACATTTAATCTACACATTCATTTTTTTACAATGTGGTAACCCACATACCACATGAGAAAAAAAAATCCAGTCAGATTAAAATATGCCAACAAGATGCTTTAAATTTCCATCTGAAAATTCTACCCCCATGGGTACCAGGGAAAGTTATTTTCTTAGCAACCTGTGATAGCTATAGTCTCTATAATGGTTAGTAACAAACACTGGACACTTCTCTAGTTTCAAAATAAAACATTAGAAATAATTATGAAACAGCCTGGTCCAGAAATTACAATAAATCCAAATTTCGGAGAAACTAGGAAGCAATCCTCAGGCAATTATTTTGAAACAGGTCTGATGAAACACTGTGATGTGACAACATTTTATTCAAGAGAATAAAAAACAAAAAAGTGAGGAAGAGCCCAGTGTCTCGAGAAAAGTTAGCCATTCATCACAGAATGTGAAGGAGAACCAGAGTCTTTTGGCCAATGTTGAGCTACACAGAGACCCGAATGGTACACCAGCCACAATCCAGAATGCCCCCTGTACAAATACAGATACACCGTACCTGCCAAGCCGCTCTGGGTCGACACATTGCCCTACGTCCAGTGAAAAGGTGTCATAAATTTATACTCCCAAGGTATACAACTCCTCCATCCCCCAAAACTATACGTGACCCCGAGGTCAGCAACCTCCAGACTTTCTTCCCCCGCTATGTTCCCATTCTCCCTCTTCCAACTCCCTTCCCACCTCCACACCCCCTCCTCAGCCCTGGTGTCAGGTGAAGACTGCAGAAATGTACAATTACAGGGCTGACTCATATAACCAGAGACACCATTCAGTTGCCACAAGCATTAAGTATTTCACGAATTTAGTTTCCTTTTTGTCCAAGTTCATGGCTCCCCTCTCCAGCTCCCAGAGTCCACCCTCCACCACCACCCCATAACCTCTGTGCAGTGCCACGCCCCAGGTCCCCAGGAGCAGAGCAGAATGCACAGAAGATGGCATTACAGCTGCCCGCTGTGGCTCCTTCGGACAAGGGTCTCCGTCAGAACGCCGGTGTAGGCCCCACAGTGGTTGCTATGGTCAGCATACCTCCCCGTCAACAGCGGAGGAAAAGGGAGCCCAAGTCCCTTCACTACGCCCCCTGCCAAAACCCACATCAGCTCTGGAAAAATGTTTCACCAGCTCCCTGATTGGTAATTTATACACGAGAAAACAAAGTGCTTAAGGCCTAAGTTGCGGCAACTGCCCTTATGGGATCTGAGGGGTGGGGGGGGGCGGCGGGATGAGGGAGGGAGGGCAGTCATCTACCTCCCTCCAAATGGACAGACCCCATTCCTTCGGGGGGGGGGAGTGGGGGAGGGGTAACGCTTGCCAGCCTAGAGGTGGTTCACCTCCAGGCCACACCCAAGAGGGGCTGCGGCCGCTCGGAACCACTTCTAAGAATTGCATCTTCTCCCCAGACTCAAGAGAGAAAAAGCCTCCAAGAGATTTTAAAGATAATGTCCCTTCCCTGTGCCTCCAAAAAAAAAAAAAAAAAAAAACCCATGTGGGCGAGTCCTGCCCAGCATTTCCAAAAGCAGAAAAATAAATTTCAAACCTAGACCCCCATTGGGAAATTCAGGGAGGCAGGAAAAGTGAAACAGACCAGCTTCCTTATTGTCCCCTCAAGGACTTGGAAACCAATCTTTGCGTATTGTTAAAATATTTTTTTACATGGCATTCATTTTTCTAGGAGAAACCTGCATGAGAACCCCAAGTCAACAACTTCTTTATGCCTATGACACTGTCCCTAATAATGAGCCAATTTAGAGTAAGCAAAACAGAACCAGCCACGGAAAGTTACTTTCAACTCCCTTAGGAGGGAACAGTAAAAGAGAGCAGAGAACTGGGCCCAGTTCCCGTTTTCTGGCCGCTAACTCAGCGTGTGACATTGGGCAATTCACTTAAGGCATCTCTGGACCTGTTTCCTTTTCTGAGAGCAGGTAGGGCCTAGCTGATCTAAGGTTACTTTCCAGCCCTGAAATCTCAGCATTGTAAGAGCATGTGTGATTATGAGCATCTGTTCTATTGTGGGGTTGAAGGAAGGAAGAAGCTTCCGGAAAATGTCAACCTTCTTTCTACATGCCTCATTTATAATATAAGAATTCGTAAGACCTCTTCACAAATGATGACTCAAAGAAGTGGTTTTATGGAAATAAATTATTTTGTGATATATACACACACATATATATTTAATATTCATATAACAGAGGCAAAATTCATTAAATAATATATACTCAATTATAGCAAGCTACAAAATAAGGAGGCAGTTAGCCTGAAACTTGACACAATGTGTCTTAAGATTTTTCTACTTAAGAAAATTATTTTGCCGTTTTTAGAAATTAAAAGTAACAGAGGCAAAATATATTAATGGATAACATTTTGTGATACTTAAATGAAAAACACATGAATTGTTTTGTGCTTTGCATAATTCTGTCACGGATTCATTATAAAAATGTCTTCCATTAATTATTTCAAAAGTATGAAGTCCAACTCATGATATAAATATATAGAAGAGAATATTCTAATAAGGTGGAGCTATCTTCTCAAGAGGTTAATTTATAAATTCCACTTTCAGAGCCTACAAAATCCTAAGAAAGTGCATTAAAAATGTGTAGACACACACTTTATGTTGTTGTCTCTTAGTAGTACAAACAAATGTTTTCTGTATTAAACCCACATGCTTTCAAAGCCATGGATGTACAGATTAAATTTAAGCCTTTCCAAGTTCACTTGTACCCTACGTTTACAATCAATTAGCCCAAATGAAAATTTTCTGATGTCAGTCTAGATTGTTCCTTTCCAATAATTAGGATAAATTGGTGAGTGTTTTGCTTGGGCCGGTGGGGGGCGGTGCAGGGGGTAAGACTGGAAAGTCTCAAATCCAGGCTTTCCCTTTGGAGTTGCCTAATTCTCTGCTCTGCAACTCACCTCCCCTAAATGACTTTTTCAGGAAAGATTTGGGGTATTATAGTTTTTAAATTGCTTTAATACCATTTCCAGTCTTCCCCACACCATGGTGATTGTGCCCTATTAACTGGAATCCACACAGCTAGATTCTAACCCAATACTAGGAGAAAAGGGTGGTGGGAACATTTCCAGGTAGATACCAATCATTAAGGTCCAATAGCAGAAAACAAGTACCTTCTAGATTTAAACCATATCCAAGAATATGCCCCAAAAAACTATTTTTAAAGAAAGAAAAACTGATAAACAAGGCCTGTTATCAACAAAAGAGCATTTTACCTCCCCGCAATAAAGGAAGCAAATGCCTCTGTAAGGTCACTTACAACAATGTGTGCCGGCGACGGAGAACGGGCATCCTTGAGGGCTTGTCTGCTCTGGAGGGTCCCCGCCTGGACATCAAGCAGTGGCCATTTCATCTGAAGATACTGGAGGGAGCAAACAAAAAGAACATGGAAAATGAATTTAGAAAAGAAATGCAAAACAGCTACCATGACACATGGATCAGAAACTGCAAAACTTAGAAGCGTGCAGATAACGACACCGAAAAAACTTGAAAGCATGCAAATGACAGCAACATCAATGACAAGAGAAAAATCATGCAACCCCGACAGATTCTTCCTCAGAGTTCACGTCCAACAGGTACAAGCATAGAACATCAATATTATTAGCAATTAGTTTTGTCTTTACATTCAAACTACAGGGTGGCCTCAGATAAAATGATGCCATTAATATTACTCATTTGGAGAAGAGCAGTGGGGAGGGAGGAGAGAGAAGAAGAGACAGGACACATCAGAAAGCAAATGGAGCCGCAGGCCAGAGGTGCCCTGGGAGACCATCAATTCCGAATCTGCTCTTTCAACAACCTTCATTTCTAAAATGCCATCATCCTTCACTTTCAAGAAAGCTGAGTATATACGTGCAGCTGTCCTTTACTAGAAGCTACCTGAGTAAGGTGAGGATGGAATTCCTCATCCAACCCCAAAGCTTATAAAAGAAAAATATTTCTTTGTTAAGAGATGCACAGACAGGGCACGATGCAATTTCTACACTCATCTCAAAAGGCCAAAGAAATTCTTAACACACAGGTTTACCACAGACAGAAAAATAAAGGTATATGCCAAATGAGTCCTTCTCCGAGGTAGAAAATGAACACGTGGCACAAGAGCAAGAGAGCTACTTCTGTCCAAAGTGATATCTCAGCTTTCAGAGAACAATCAATTGACCCAGCTGCTCATCATGCAGATCGTGGAAACTGAGGGAAGGCGGCCTGTCCGGTCACAGAGATATTTAGCACATGTATAAGCGACTCCCAGATCTTGACTTTTGTTGGTGACATTACACCAGTTTCATTTCACAACCAAACAAAACTTAGACACGATGCTAAGATTTTAACAAGGACATCAACACTAGCCTTTGTACCTCCAAAGGCCAATTGATGAAGGCGCCATCTTGATCTTTCCAGCAGCTAGTTTTATTACTAATTCTACAGAAAAGTTACTTGAGGAACACGGATTAAAGCTTGCCTCATGCACAGCCTTCTTGTGAAGCATCATGGAAAGACAATGAAGTGTTCCTTCAGAGAACCTAGGCACACGTGAAGGGGCCAACTCACCACAGGTAAGTCAAGACAGAATGTGGTAAAGCTCTGACAGAGACTCAGGGAACGTGCCCGGGGAAGGCCTGGAGAGAAGGTGGCATTTCTGAGAAAAAGAGACTGAGAAAGGCTGCACAGAGTAGGTCTTGTCAAGTCAGAAGGATTCAGACAGAAAGAAAAAGGATGGCAAAGGGCAGTCCAGAAAGAAAGAAGGGTTTGCTCCACCCCCAAATGAAATGAAGAGCTAAAACCATCCACAAGCTTTCTTTCCCATGGGTTCCTCCAAGACACGACTGTTCCGGCAAATTAAAACCAAACTCAGTGATACCTAAAGCTGGAAGACCTGACCCACGAGCTACCTGCCAAACTGCATGGTAACAACCTAGATCTAGACGGGGTTGGAGCAACTTCTGCCACTTCAGAACTTTTACCTAGAAGCCTCCTGTGGTGAGGAAACCTGGTTACGAGTTCTGGTAACTCACCAGAAGACCTTCCAGTTTCTCATCTCTAAACTGAAGGAGTTGTCCTAGCTGTGAAGGGGATGGGTGAGGGGCACCAAGGGACTTGTAGGATTCTGGGAGCCCAGACAGGAAATGTCAGCAGGTGCCCCCCGGTGACCCTTTTAATCAAACCATTTCCGAATATTTGTCCGGAAGCAACATCATCCCAAATTAAGAGCCACTGAAGTAAATGTTTCCATGGTCTCCCTCAGCCCCATAACCCGAGCCAGCGGGCTATGGGAGTCTAGTCTGCCCTGTCTCACCCTTACTTCTTCCCATTCTCCCTCACCACGTAAATATATGGGCCTCATTGGTCAAAACCACTCAACAGGGTCATTCCCTTGAGGCCAACCAAAATGGACTTCCCGCCAACACTCACCTCTTCATCACATGAAAACCTGTGAAGAAACATGCCAAGCTGAGCCGCTACACACCTACACCCCCCTCTGCCCTCAGTGGTGAGGGTTCGATTCATGGACAAGTTTTCGTCTTTGGCCATCTGCAAAACTGATTTGATTGTCTCCAAATACCAGCTCCCCAGAATGAGGAGATTTAGGCTTTGTTGAAGGTGACAGGCCTGCCCTGAGGACCCCACCCAAAAATGATCATACCCATGATGCAATATTCACGCGGAGACTTATAATTCTTACTTTACATAAAAGCTTCATTGTATGCCATAGCCAATCTCCGCAGGCTACCTGCACCACATATTTTTATGAGCCTACATTTCAGCGCTCCGAGCCTACAATACACATAATTTTCAATTATGTTAGGGCAGCCCAGGATCACTGCCTATATAACATTACTGGTTGGAGGAAATGAGACTCGGCCCTGCTGCCCAGAGAGAGCTAACCAAATCCAGATGGCGGGGAAGACGGCCCCCGCCCCGCCGACTCGCAGCGACTCCGCAGTGACAGCCTCAAACCTCTCTGTCCCACTGCAACTCGATCCCACAGAACCGCTGGGTCCCCGCAAATCTGTGCCCGTCCCTTGGGCCTTGACTGGCACTCAAGCTGACGAGGTTCCTTTTGGGGAAAGAAGTATTAGGCCAGGATTTTTTAAAGGAAGTTATTAACCTCCTGCAAAAGTGATGGGTTTCCCAGGTTCCTTCATCTTCTACAATTGGTCCTTATTAATAGGGAAAATAAATAAATAAAGGGAAGAAAAAGGAAATTAGGTACTATTATAGCCCAGAGGAAAATCTTTTCCTTCCTGGAGACATTTAGCAGCAGGAAATTCTCTTCTGTTGGGTCCTAAAGGAAGACCTGAAGGAGGGGGCATCTCGGATTTATGAAAGGGCTGGATCGCCACGCCACATTTTCCCAACAGTTCAATTTCAGTTTTATATCCTTTTGGGGAAGGGAAAAAAAAAGTTCCCACCATCCCACTATAAAAGCAACACCGGGCTCCAGGCTCCCTTCCTTTTAGGCTGCTCAACGTAGAAATTAGGAATTGCCTACAAAAACATTAAACTTTTCAACAAACGGCAATCAAATGGGGCTGTGGGAATTCCTGCAGTGAGAACTGTTGAAATGGAGCCTACGCAACTTTCATTTGTAAAAATAAATAAATAAGTAAATAGGGTCATCTTGGCTTAAGCATTTCATCCTTTGTCTCATAATAATGTTCTGCTCAAGGACCACTAGGGTTCCCCCCGCCCCAGTCATATTTTATGACATATCTCAGGAAGCTTAAGTTAAGCTTTGGACCTGTGGGCAAAGTCTTCAATATATACACCACCAACGGCCTGAGAGGAATCAAGGTGGTTTAAAGGCCTGTTGAATTGTCAGCAAAAAAGAAGAAGGTATGTAGCTCTAATTTCTCCTACGCCACCTTCCCCAATAAAAAAGGAAAAGGAAAGGCAAATGGGGAGGGTCTTCCAAGTCAGAAGCCCCCTCCAAGATCTATGTTCCTGGTGATCGGCAGGTTCTCAAGGGGACCTGACAGGACCTGCTCCCCCCAAAGGCATCCCCATCTCCATGAGTCCCATTTCCGTGACAAGGCTGGCGAGGAGGGGCTGCTGGGAGGTCTTTGTACAAATGTATTATCTAAACACACAGGACAACTCAAAGAACAACAACGATGATGCTAATGAAGTTGCCGGGAAACCCCACATCCTTGATACAACACCAAGGCAGCTTCCCGGTACCTGCTTTCATTCACTCCCTTCCATAGACAGCCGGGCACATGGAGACCACCCCCTTATTTGTTCAGAGCAGGGTTGGCAAACTTTTTCTGTAAAGAGCCTGATAGTAAATAATCTGAAGCTTTGTAGCCCACACAATCTCTGTCCCAACTACCCAACTCTGCTGTTCTAACACAAAAGCCACCACAGGCAATATATGTATGCATTATGTCATGGCTGTGTTCCAAAAACGTTATTTACAGATGCTGATATGTGGACGTCCTATGATTTTCCTGGGTCAGGAAATATGTATTCCCCTCTTGATTTTTTTAACCATTTAAAAATAATGAAAACCGTTCTCAGCTCACAGGCTGTACAAAAACTGGCGGCAGGCGGGACAGCTTTAACCCGTGGGCCACAATTTGCCATCCCTGGCTTAGGGACTGAATGTGTAGATACCTGAGTCATGTCAGACAGAACTCATTCCTTCACTGGGTCTTAAATTCGGACAGCCACACACCATCACATAGAAAAGCATGTTCACTGGCCCAAAAGCAACCTTTTGGATGGAATTGTCATTGGCAGACTCAAGTTTGAGGGCAAAAGCTTGGAAAAGAATCTGAGCTCTCTGGCCGTGACTCCCAGTCACAAGGTCCAACCACTAGACCACAATCTCAACGGAAATAGCCATCCCTTCTTCCAAAATGGAAGTTTGAAAATCCCTGAGCAATTCTGACTGGAAAAGGTTCGCGTGTCCAAAAGTTCTCGTGTCCACTTCCCGGGAGACACTAGCAATGCATCACATGTCAGGGAGTCACCACAGAAGAGCATCAGGCAGGGGGCTTCCCTGGTGGTGCAATGGTTAAAAATCCGCCTGCCAATGCAGGGGACACGGGTTCAATCCCTGGTCTGGGAAGATCCCACATGCCACAGAGCAACTAAGCCCGTGCGCCACAACTACTGAGCCTGCGCTCTAGAGCCCGTGCTCCGCAACAAGAGAAGCCACCGCAATGAGAAGTCCACGCACCGCAACGAAGAGTAGCCCCCGCTCGCCGCAACTCGAGGAAGCCCGCGCGCAGCAGCGAAAACCCAACGCACCCAAAAATAAAAATAAATAAAATCAATAAATTTATTTTTAAAAAAAGAAGAGCATCAGGCAGAAATTCCGCAGGTCAGGGGTGACGTGCCCCAGATGCTTTGGGATCAACTTTCTAGGTTCAGAAGCTCCTCTCTTGCAGAACTCCTTCACACATCACATCGCTGGAATTAAGCCCACATTGTGCCAACCCTGTTTGCCACCAACAGATGGCATTAGTCCCCGGCTTGGGCAAAATGCAGGGTTCAGGGTGGGAAAAGGGGCACCGTGGGACCTGAACAGACTGTTCAATGGAGATGAAACCAGTCTCTTCTGGAAAACAGCCCCATAGAAAGCCTATCACCCAGAAAAGAGCTGATTTTTACACTTTGAAGGCCTTGCTCCCCTTCCCAGCCTGATATGCATTCTTTACCTAAATACAAAAACGCCTACAACAAAACATCCTCTTCAGTCCAAGCTATTTCTCAGTAGGGGTGCTTTTTCCTAGGAAAATCCATTTTACAAGAATTCAAATTAATTGGAAACCATCCTCATGGTAGATTTGGACTGCAAGGGCTTCCTAACTCACTAGTGCCAGAAAGCTGTACAAGTTGTGTTTCTTATAAAATGGAAAGTAAATACTCTGCCTAAACACCCCACACAGAGTACTGCCAGCCACGGCCTATCACGTCCAAATTCATTCATCCTTCCTCCCTTGCAGTGTAACTTGCTCCCACCTTCCCCCCGGCAGGCTCATCATGGACCGGGCCAACTCTACTACAAAACTTTACTCTGGAAGGGGTAAAACCATGCTTAAGTTCACATCACTGAACTTTACAAAAGAAAAGGCTACCAGAAGCCCCTCATCCTAAGATCTTGGAAAATAGGAAAACTTAGTGAGACAACAGGAAGCCAAATATTAACACTGACGGCACACACACACTTCTTCAGGACCTCATATTATGAGGCTCAACCCTAATACACATCTACACACGTAGGTCTGTTAAAGAACATCCTTGGCTGTCACTTTCTAAACCTTTTTCATTTCTCAGAACTGGAAGATGGAAAATCCAGCCCATCTTCTATCAATAAATAATTTGCCCTGGAGATCAGGGACCCCCAATTTACCCAGCATGGTTGAAATATAAGAAGCTGTGATTAATTTAATACTCTAAAACATATAGGTATCAACCGGTTTCCAAAAGTTAGCAGTGATCACATATACCAAATAGCAGAAACTCTGTGAAACCATTTCAGAAGGCTCCAGAATCCTGCAGGATCATCAGGGGCCACAATTATAAAACCGCTTTGATCAATTTTCCTGCAGATGCAGAGGGTATAGGAGATTAGGCTGCTTTGTCCTAGGTTAAAACATAGTCCAGTAATTTCTTCTTTTGAAAATCCACTGAGAACCTAAGATA
Organism: Balaenoptera borealis; assembly: GCF_965194805.1. Classification (NCBI taxonomy): domain Eukaryota; kingdom Metazoa; phylum Chordata; class Mammalia; order Artiodactyla; family Balaenopteridae; genus Balaenoptera; species Balaenoptera borealis. The sequence goes on along the minus strand of NC_138874.1, from coordinate 101,736,845 downwards.
GAGGTTCTGTTTAAAGAGGCATTATTTGCCTATGAAGCATGACTGCACAGAAAAAGAAAATTCAGGAACATGTGGTTTCTGCTGCTTGGGATTTAGCATAAGTGAGTATATACTCTAGTTACTTAGGAAAAGAAAACCAAAGACCTCAGAAGGCTGAACTTGGAGAAGGAAAAAGCTACAGAAAAAGTTCAGTAAGATGTTAAGATTGATTCTTCTCTCTCTCTCTCTCTCTCCCTCCCTCCCTCCCTTCCTCAATGAAACCAACATAACAGGAACTTTGAAACGTTCCCCTTAAAGTCACTACCCCATTTCTCAACATAAAAAGAATACGGGGAAAAGGGCAAAGGGGCGGGGAGGGAAGGGGCAAGCAAGGCATCTGTGCAAAACAACAATTTAATAGCTTTTTTATCCTCTCTCTCTATGGGTTGGTTGTTATAAGATTTTTTTTTAATTGAAGTATAGTTGATTTACAATGTTGTGTTAGTTTCTGGTGTATGGCAAAGTGATTCTGTTATATGTGTGTGTGTGTATATATATATTCTTTTTCAGATTTTTTTCCATTATAGGTTATTACAAGATATTGAATATAGTTCCCTGTGCCATATAGTAGGTCCTTATTGTTTATCTGTTTTATACATAGTAATGCATATCTGTTAATCCCAAACTCCTAATTTATCCCTCGCCCTCCTTTCCCCTTTGATAACCATAAGTTTGTTTTCTATGTCTGTGAGTCTGTTTCTGTTTTGTAAATAAATTCATTCGTATCATTTTTTTAGAGTCCACACATAAGTGATATCATGTGCTATTTGTTTTTCTCTGTCTGACTCACTTCACTTAGTATGATCATCTCTAGGTTTATAAGATTTTTAAATGAAATCCTTACAGTTAATCTTTTTGCTCTTAATCATAACAACTAAAGACTAAAGGGTCCTAATAGCATCACTTCACATTCAGAGAGTATTTACAGTTCATAACCACATCCACAACAAGCCTACGAAGTAAACAGTCAGGAAGGTACAACCAACATTTGACAAGGAGGGCACTAGGGCCAGCACAGCAGCCCCAGCCTGCCTGAGGTCCCCGGGTCAGCTGGCAGCCTCTTGGTGCACAGGGCTGCAGGTCACCAGCGTGTTTCGACCTCATCCTGATGTAATTTACAACTCCCCTCCACCTTCCTTGGGTTTCTTATCAACCAACTGTGAGACATCCTCATCTGAACTCTAAGCAGGGATCAGTGTCTCAAAGGGCACGGCTCAGGGAACGCCTCACAGTGTCCCCAAAGGGATCCTTTTCCATCATCTACCATCTCCCTTCTCCCCCCCCACAGGTCACTGGGCAAACATTCAACTATTTTCCTCCAAGGCCACCAGAAAATTATTTCTACCAGAGCTCCTGAGAACAGGAAGGTAGTAAGGGAGAAACAAAGCAAAACAAGCAAATAACAAACAAAGAAACAAACAAAATCCAATAACCAAAACTTGGGACTCACTGTTTTCTTTACCTCGCCAACTATTCAACACCCAGGTCCCTGAGATATTTTTGCATTCGCCAGGTCAGTGGTTTTGCAGGAAGGTTATGGGATAGCAGCTCATGGAAGCACAAGCTGTAAAGTTTGTCACTGGGCCCTTCCTCTCAAACCCGGATGGGCCCCCTTAGACTGGGGCAAGGCCTCCCTTCCACTCTCCAGAAAAAATCAATCTGAAAATTATGACTGTGTGCTCCTGGGAGTAGCACACTGGGAGAAAAGAGTCTGGAAACCTACTTTCCAGGCCCAGCTCTGCTGCTAGCTGGGTAATCACTTCGATTTCACTTCTTCACTGGGCAACCTCTTCCCCACTCTGGGCCTAAGTCTACAGTAGGAAATTGGGAACATGACCTCAAAAACCCCCTCTGCTCTAACACATGAATTCCTGCAGCATTTACAAAGCATATGCTCTGTGTCCAGTGTGGACTACGTATTCTGAGGCCTAGAAAAGTCATCTAAGACCCAGCCACTAAGACAGTAAGCTAATGAGTGGTACAAGGACTAACACAAGAAAGGTAAGAGAAACATCATGAAAAAAGATTTAGTTCCTGACCGTGACATGGTCCCAGGCTCCCAAACCACACTGGTTTGTTTAGAGGGAGACTTTTCTCCTGACCCACTGTACACCTGCTTAATCAAACTATCTGGGAGGGGGCCCAGGGGTCTGTATTTTCTTTTTCCCAACTTGCAAGGCGACTCTGATGGGTCAGGCATTAGCATAAGTGATCAGTGCTGGGGCAGCATCAACACAGAGCACCCTGAGGATATGCAGATTCCACCTTCCTTTCTCAAAGGCTCTTTCAAACCTCTAAATTGACTGTCACATCCTTTTTTAAGTGGTCAGTGCAGATAATCTCCAAACCCATTTTAAAAGAGGAGAAAGTGAGGCAGACAGAAATTAAGTGACTTAGTCATGCAGTTACTAGGGATTCTGAACCAGAATGTAGAGTTTTGGTATTTTCAGGCCAGAATTGAGTGGAATGGGCAATGGGTGTCCCCCAGGAGAGGGCAGAGAAGATGCACAGGAAATTAAGTGACTTAGCCATGCAGTTACTAGGGATTCTGAACCAGAATGTAGAGTTTTGGTATTTTCAGGCCAGAATTGAGTGCAATGGGCAATGGGTGTCCCCCAGGAGAGGGCAGAGAAGATGCACAGGAAATTAAGTGACTTAGCCACCACCCCTACACAGACAGCCAGCAGGAAACCAGCCTCAGAGACAGGGTGTCCCCCTGTCCTGACCAAAAGCCCCCCCCGCCACTTGCCATCTCGCACTCTTCAGGCAGCTTCAAGATTGACTTCCCCACAGAAAGGCTGTGGATTCCAAGAAATGTCAGCCCTGCTGTAAGCACCCAAGTCTCTGAGCCATGTCTAGTGGACGTGAAGCCACTAGAAGAAAGGAGAGGAGGAGCCCTGGTCCCCGCCCCCGTCTTGCTCAAGCAGGTCGCCTGGTCCTCAGCCTCCAGGCAAGGCAGCCCCAGCTCATTCCCCACGGCCCCCCAGACGGTGGTTGACACAACCCAACTTTAGGCAGAGAAACATTTACAATCTTCTCATTTTCAAGTCAAACTTGCAGTCACCACATTTTTTCTTAGTGCTTCTTATAAAAAGGCCCAGTACAGTCCAGTTAATTGGAATGTTTACCAATGTTACCACCTGCTCTCCTACAAGCATGCCGAGGTGGATGCAGGCACCTCAAGACCAGGAGAAGAGGCTGGAATCCGTGGAGTGGCTCAGGGTCCAAGTGTGGGCATCAAGGGAGCTCAGAATATGGAGCACGCTGAGATAAGGGCACACCAAGTCTCAGCTGACGGATGGATAAACAAAATGTGGTGTAGCCATGCAATGGAATATTACTTGGCAATAAGAACGAATGAATACTGACTCATGCTCCAATGTGGATGACCCTTGAAAATATGCTAACTTAAAGAAGGCAGACAAAAAAGGTCACATATGGTATGATTCCTTCTATATGAAATAACCAGAATAGGCAAACCCATAGGGACAGCGAGTAAATCAGTGATTGGCAGGCAGTAGAGGGATGGAGGATTAGGGGGTGACCACTAGTGGGTACAGAGTTTCTTTTTGGGGTGACGAGAATGTCCTGGAAATGGTGATGATGCTTGCACAGCCTTATGAATATACTAAAACCCCACGGAATTGTATACTTTAAATGAGTAAGTTTTACAGTATGTGAATTAGATCTGTTTTTTAAATGAATTACAAAAAAAAAAAAAAGTCACTTGATGGTTTTCACACTCATTTCAGAGACAAGTGGGGTAGGAGAGAACAGACACGTAATACACAGACCCCACCCATAATGCCTAAGGAGGAACCAAAAAACAAGTGAACCTATTCTTTTTTTTTAAAAAAAAGCAAACCCTCCAAAGTTTCTTGGGAAACAAACAATTTCCAAATGTGATTTTGGCTGGCGTTGGATCTTGGGGAAGGAATGTTACCATGGCAGGTGAACAAGACTTCGTGAGAAACATAAAGAGCATGGAATACCCTGGGTGAGAAGTGCCAGTGAAGATCATGGGACTGATGAAGAGGAGTGTGTGCTAACTGCTTCAAGGCTCGTGGCTAAAAACAAATAGAGCAGAGCAGATGAGTCAACAGAACCACAGGGAGTTCAGAGACCTGAACGCTACATTCCATCCTCCACTGTCCTGCGACCTCGGGCAGGTCAGGGTGGCTCTGCACCTCAGTTTCTCCATCCAAAAAATGGGCATGGAATTGCTTGTCTAAAATCTCCTGACCGACCTCTCCACCATCCTTCCGAACTCAAAGGATAAATGGTGTAAATGAAGTAAGGGAAAAGAATTACATAAGATTCCAGAGACTTAAGATTTGCTATTTTTTCCTCCAACTCACCGAGGATTTAAAAGCCAGAAGTTACAGGTCTACCAGGTACACGGTTAGAGACGTAGCCAATCAGATGACCTTTGAGAGAGAGGTACGAAGCCAGAGAGTAACAGGGTCCTGATGACCCGGAAGGGTTATTTTAAATGCATGCATGATCCGATCTCAGCAGATATTAAAATCAAGAACGTTAAAAAATTCCTTCCTTTCTCCACGGCCGGGAGCTCTCGAGACTTGGATTTTTCTGATATGGGGCCTCCTCCCTATTCTGTATTTCTTCCCCCCATTCCATGACAACGAGAGACAGCAGCAGTCTTGGCAACCAACAAGCAACCAATGAACGTGCTTTAGTCAAGTTCACGTAGGAACCAAATGCAAGACAGACCTCAGCTCCGGTCCTCAAACTCCAACTGAAACCATGAAGCAGGCTGCGTTTCTTTTTTATTTTTTTTTCCCCCCTCTTGTCACATCTGAAAGAGGTCAGTGGCTCCAGCAAGGTCTCCCTGTCCGAATTTTTATTGTCCGATTCTAGCTGTGACAAGCATGTGGAGACGCTTCGTAATGTGACACCCAGGAAGCCGAAAGGTCAAGCAGCGCTGCTGGTTAATTTTGCTTGGGGAGGAACAAACCCCCGAGCCAGGGGGAAGATTTAGTGAGGCTGACCTTCTGGAGGCCCCCCGATCCCCCTGCACACAAGTCTTGCTGCCTCAGCCAGAAGCGGCCTGCCACTCAAGTATCATCTTGCTGTAACAAATTACTCCTAACCCAGGATTATGGCTCTTTCCAAATCCCTCCTAGAGAGCAAGGAAATAAACATTCTCTCCCAGGACTCAGCCCCAGTTGTTTCTCCTGTTGGTAATCCTTGCCTCTATTTGCTGCTCCTACAAGCCCTCGTCTGGGAGGTCTTCGAGACCATTCCGGCCCACTCTCCTTTCAGACATGGGCTGAATGTCTCAATTGTCCATTAAGCACAGTAAAAGATGAAGGCAGGCTTTCTGTCCGGAGGAGCCTCACACAATAGTTGCCTTTGCCCACACCCTTCTCGTCCGCCAGCGGACTCCACTGGCCGAATCCCAGTCACTCAAGGAGGTCCACACCCCACATTCCTTCCTCACGTTCCAGAGGGACGAGTGAGGACAGGTCGCCGTCAAGCCGCTCTGCTCCAACTCCACAGCATTGCAGAGAAAGAAGCAGGGCTGCCCCCATGGGAGAGCATACCACTGGGGGGTAGGATCAATGCGGGGAGGGGGGGGGGGGAGAAAGATCTAGAAAGAAGAGGCAAGACAGCAGGCTGCAGGCAGGAGGAACTGCCTCTGACCCCAGCCTGTGGTTTCCTCTAATAAACTACCAGGAGATATTTCGAGCACAATCACCTCATTTGGGGAAGGAAATACAGTTCTGTCCACTTCCAAAGACTCCTGTGAGATACTGGGATACTCCGGGCACTTGGGACAGAGAGGGCTCTTTTGTGTTTTTAATTGTACACAGCGAGAGAGACCAGAATATGCCAGGAAGCAAAGGGCAGAACAATGGATGTTACAATCAAAGTGGGTGATTTGAAGAGATAGGGATCTCGGGGTTGTTTTACAGAGACTTTCTCCCTGGAGAGAGAGATCGGTTGACAGCGTACTCTCTGACACACTACGGGCTGGGAGAGAAACTTTCCAAAATAACCCAAAGGCACTGAAGAGACAGAAATACTCCCATCAAAAATCCAGACAACAGCAGAGAAAGACAAATAAAATATCATACCACTTCTATGTGGAATCTTAAAAAAATGATACAAATGAACTTATTTACAAAACAGAAACAGACCCACAGACTTGAAAACAAACTTAGGGTTACCAAAGGGGAAAGGTGGAGGGAGGGATAAATTAGGAGTTTGGGATTAACATATACATACTACTATATATAAAATAGATCATCAACAAGGACCTACTGTATAGTACAGGGAACTCTACTCAATAATCTGTAATAACCTATTTGGGAAAAGAATCTGAAAAAGAATGGATGTACGTATATGCGTAACTGAATCACTTTGCTGTACACCTGAAACTAACACAACATTGTAAATCAACTATACTCTAGTATAAAATAAAAATTAAATTTAAAAATATCCAGACAACAAGTCAAATTCCTGTTTCAAAAAAAAAAGAATGCCAGGTAAAGAAACGGAGTTAGGTGACACAACTCATTCTGAATTGAGCGCCACATTCACCCTCCCATGTGTAAGCCCAAGCTCACCACCTCCCCTTGCTCAACAGGGCCACTGTGCCTCCCTAAACCAACTTGTTCTCTGCTTTTGTGGTTTTAGGCTTTAAAAGAACTTGGCTGGGGAAGGAGCAGTAACGATCTAAGCTAACCACTTAGCTCATTAGTATGTCATCTGGACAGGCAAAATCAATTCCAACAGCATCAAGTTTGGTTATTCCCTCCCCCAAAGGTCTGCACTATTAATAGCAAGAAAGTTTCCCAGGCTTCAGTTTATTTGCAATCCCAACCAGCCCTGACCACGGAATCTGGCCATCTCCACATCGAGAGCTCCCAGAAATCTGAGAGAAGGAACTTCAGGTCTCGGTCTTTTGACAGCAGCAAAGATGCAGGAGGCAGGTTGAACTTAAAGATTTCAGGTCAAAGAGGGCTTGATCCCCAGAAAGGGCTGGGTACCTCTACCCATCTAACCAGCTCCTGTTCTCTCTCTTCCAGCCTGAGCTAACCCTGCGAACAGAGGTCACCACCTTATCTCCCCACTGTGGAGTCAGCTGACAGAAGCTTCTAGAAGAAGCAGCTTGGTTCAAAATAAACTTAAGGGCTTCCCTGGTGGCACAGTGGTTAAGAATCCGCCTGCTAATGCAGGCGACACGGGTTCGAGCCCTGCTCCAGGAAGATCCCACAAGCCACGGAGCAACTAAGCCCATGCGCCACAACTACTGAGCCTGCACTCTAGAGCACGCGAGTCACAACTACTGAGCCCGCGTGCTACAACTACTGAAGCCCATGTGCCTAGAGCCCGTGCTCCACAACAAAGACTAGCCCCCGCCCCCGGCAACTAGAGAGAGCCCATGTGTAGCAAGGAAGACCCAACGCAGCCAAAATAATTAATTAATTAACTAACTAAAAATAAAATAAAATTAAATTAAAAATAAATAAATAAACTTAAAACCTCACTAATTCAGACCAGTAGAATGTTAAGAGCACAGGCCCAGGAGCTGGAATGCCTGGGTTCAAATCCAGGATCTGCGGCTTAGTACTTCTAGGGCCTTGGACAAATGGCTTCACCTCTCTACGCCTCCTGACCCTTGCCTGCAAAGTGAAGATAATAACAGTACCTCCCTCTTAGGACGGGTATGAGTGATTGGTCGTGCACCACTACAGCTACACCCACTTGATGTATGAGATAGAAGGCAAATGGGGTTCATGCTCATGAAGTACGCAATCTCACTGCAGGGAGTAAAGAAGGAGAAAAGAGAAGCGTGCACTTTGTGTAATAAATGCAGGAAGTCAACAGACAGAGAGGCTGGTCGAGTTGGGTGCCGGATGAACAGACCGGCTGATAATGGCACGCCATTACTGTCCACACGCAAATGGGAAAGTAAGAAATGGTTCATTCGAGTATTTAAAGCATATCCCTCTTCCTGTCTTTATGTACCCTGGGGAAGGGCTTTGCCTTGAGCATTCAACCCCAGCTGTCTAAATTTCCCCATGCCCCAAGGAGGGGAAGCCAAGTTCATGAGGTCCCGCTCAGTCTCTGTTCAAGTACAGGTGACTAACCAGTGGTCCCATCTGAAAGGACTTCTGGAGTCCGCCCAACTCCCTCTGCAGGCACGGGGCGGGAGAGGAGGGCACACAGCGAATCACACGCTGCCACAAATGGAGAGGAAACCACTAATCCAGCAAATTCTCCTGAATGACAGTTCACGCTACGCCTTGAATGCCCAAGTGCCCCAGGAGCCTTATTCTTGCCTCCCCGAAGTCCCCTTGCTCCCCTTCCTTTGGACCACTGAGCCCCCACTGGGTTAATCGAATCTACTACTGTGAGGACCTAAAGCAGCAAAACAGAGGTCATGGGGCCTGCACGCGCTCAGACCAAGTTCCCAGATCACATGCAGAGGCAGCTCAGACCGGGGTTCAAACCCCAGCTCCGTAACTCTGATCACTCACCGAAGTATGTATTGAGTGCCTAATACGTGCCAAGTGCTGACACTCAAAGTAATCGAGTTCTTTAAGAGAAGATACCAAAGCAAGCCATCTAAAAGTAGGGGGAGCTTGGGCAAATGATTTCACCTCTCTGAGCGTTTGTTTTCTCATCTGTAAAATGGGAATATACACACAAAAGCCATCTCCGAGTTCTCATAAGGATCAAATGCTTGGCACGGTGCCTGCCATATGGTGCCTGCTTAGTAAATGCTATTATATTATTAGCTAGCTGTGATATTGTTATTAACATAATCAGTATCAGCGGAGTAAAACGCCTGGAGCTACTGCACAATTCTAAACCATCCAAAAAAGTTAATCCCCAGGTATCATCTCATGCTTAAAGGGAAAGGAACACTTAGCCTGAAGTAAAGCAAAGTGACTAAAAACATCCCTAGTGAACCAGCCTCGCCTCTCCAGATTACTCCCGCCCCATGCACCAATACATTCATTCCCAGCCTTCTGGTCAAGTGGAATTTTCCTCTGTTACTGTGCCTGGTCTCCTTCGTGTCTGGTCTCCAACTAGGTACACCAAAGCTCAGCTGCAGGCCTCGTGTTCTAAGCCACTGCATCTCTTCCCTCCAACTGGCCCTCAAACTTAAAGAGATTTCTTAAATGTCTGCAACCCTAACAGAATTCTGATTCTTCCCTTTCATGCTCTGCAAACAGCAGACACACAAGGCACAAGTTGGCCCACAGAACAGGGGGCTGCAATGCACTAGGTCAGACTCTGCAGCAGCTGCTCCAGGGCTACCAAGAAACCACACGAACTCATCATCCAAGAGAGGTTTTAAAACGTGCCTACGAAAGAAAAATGGCAAAGGAAAAAAAAAAATCTCGGAAAAAAAAAAAACCCCTACAGCTTTTCTTCCTGGCCATGTCTTGATTTTTTTTCTCCTCTTTCTTCAGAGATGTCAGTAAGATTTAAAACCTCACCTGTTAAAAACATTGCCTAAAGAAGGGGCAGACAGTGGGGAAAGGGAAATTTGAAGACCTCCCTGGTGCCCCTGGCTCACCACCATCAGGCAGAAAAACAAGAATCAGCCATTGGCACCCTGGTTCAGTCCAAAGACCAGTGTGGGTTTCCTCCTGCACTGACCATGTACTCCGAGAATGGGCAGAGCAAACGTCCAGGCTGTAAACAAGCCAAGTGAGAGACGAAAATGCTCAGAACAAACACAGGTGGGTTGTCAAGTTTTAGGTGCAGTTTATAAAGAGTGGGAAGTCGGACCAATTCTAGTGCTGGAATCCCAGACCACCACCCAGTTCCTTAGAGACTTCAGGCAGGGCACCTCAGTTTCTTTGTCTATATAATGGGAGCTACAACAGCTCTTTCAAATCAGAGATGCTGCCAAATCAAGACTCCAGGTAGTGGAACCCAGCACATGGTAAGTGCTCAAGAAATAAATGCCAGCTCCATGACCACCGTTATTATTACTAAGTTGACATTTGTCACATTTGGGGCTTTTGGTAATCACGTCAGGAATGCTTTCTTCGTTGTTGTTATTATCCAACACTACAGTTTGTCATCAGAAATTTATTTTCTAGGAGGTAGAAATAAAAAGGGAAGCTGTGTGGTCAGAAAAATGAAAAGACAACAATAAGCAGTAGAAGTCCTCTAATATTTGTGTTCTTCCTATAGGAAATGCCCTCTGCTAAGTCCTTTACCCATTTTTCAGATAAGTTTTCAGGAAACTGAGCTGGGAGAGCGTAGGCAACCAGCCCAAGGTCACAGGATTTGGAAGTGAGGGTTATGAGGGCAGAAAACACGTGTGTCTCTCTGTGCCCCTGTGTCAAGTGTGAACGGTCTCTTTAAGCCTCATTTAACATTCGACAAATATTTATTGATGCAGGAGCCGGGCATTATACTGGGTGTTAGAGACAGAAGAGAAAGATCTGCAGGGCCTAAGAGTCAGGTGACCTGGGTGTCAAGTCCCAGCTCTCACCCAACTTGCCATGTGACAGTGAGCAGAGATTTCAGCTCCCCCGACCCCCAGTTACTGTAAAATAATTTCCCCTCATCCACCTCCCTCACAGGGTGGATGCAAAGATTCCCCTAAACCGTGATGGAGCTGCTTGGCAGCTTCTAGCAGAGCTTCAGGATTCAATCAAGATTGGTTCCCTTCCTTCTATCCCCACAACCCTGCCCGTCTCCCCAAACAAGCCCTGGTTAGTGTATCTATAAACTAAAGATAATAGTAAGGTATCTGAAAAGCACTTAGACTGTAAAATAGAATATCAGATACTATAAACACACAAGTTATTATTATTAGAGGAATGCACCAGCCTCTGCATCCAGTTGCCTCACTGCCCCTGGGAACTTGCTACTGGTACGGTCTCAGCAAAGCACCCTCCTATCAGGTAAAGCCAACCCAGTATCCAGCCCTGGAGGGGAAAGGGGGAGGGAAGAGGGAGGGGACTGTGAGGAGAGGGCAAGAGGGAGCTCTGAGCTGTACAGGATACTCGTACTTCCAGGCAGGAAAGAGGAGCACAAAGCACTAGTACCAGACTGGATCCACACGCGGCGAGGGGGTAAAGGTAGGGGGCGGCAGTTCTGCCGGCTTCCATGAGGACACCCGCTGCCTTCTTTTCAGCTGGTTCCCCATCAGCATGGCAGCTGCTACATCTCTCTCTCAAGGCCTGTATCAATATCAAAAAAGCATGCCAGGCCCCTACAGTAGGCCAGGCACGTTCTGGGCGACCGGGACCCTCAGATGAGTGGTAAGGTGGCATCGCTGCCCCCCAACCTCATTATCTTCAGGGCCAGAAGATTCATTTGTTAAACGAACACGACACACATAACTAACTTCTATAAAGCTCACCTATGGCCACAGCACTTCCCAATATTTTAAGAGTCATCCATCCACTCACCACCTATTACTCCTGCTTTTAAAGAAGGGCAAAGGTGACATTTCAGCCTGTCGCTAGCTGGCTCGAAGGTTACAACAAAGAAACCAACAGAGCGCTTCTGGGTTGTCAAGTCTTTAACATAACGTCAACCCGCCTCCCCCCGACGCTGTCCACAGTAATCCACAGGGAAACTGGCAGACAAATAAGGCAGGGGTTTACTTTTCGTTAAGGGGCAGGTGTCAAGCCTGGCTGAAACCCACGTGAAAAAATGCTGGCTGTCCGTGTGACCACGTGCACACCTGAAAAATCAATATATCCGAAACACTCGTCTACTTACCACTTTGAAAAAGAAAAATCAACCACCTTTGGTAATGCTTTTTCTCCAAGTAGCAGGATTACAGACCATTCTTTCTTGTTGCTTTATGTTTTCTAACACATCATTTTACTCCTAAAGAAAAAACTTTATAAAGAAAATATATTTTCCAGTAAACTAGCAGATAGCCGTAACTTATGTAGGACATAAAAGGTGAAAGGGACCACCATGTCTGGTAACATTTAAACTGGTTATGTTTGCTGGGGTTGAGCCACTGCACACTTCCCCAAATGGACTCAAGGGCCTCCAAAACCACCAGTGGGCCCATCCAATAAACCAGAGACACAATCAGACATGGCTTCCCCTGGACCCTCCTGAGGACTTCTTCAAAGGTGCTTTGGTCACAGAGAGAACCCCATTCTGGGTTTCACGTGCTCTGTCCCACTGGCCCCAGAAACCCACTCTCCCTCCTGTGTCGCATCTGGATGCGGCACAGATTTCCACCATCACACCCATAATAACTTTACTCCACTTCCTCGTTCTCATGGCTGCCTTCCCAAGGTCACGTCCTGCTCACCTCTCTCTCCAGCTCCTAGCACCGCAGCTGGCAAATGCTAGGTGCTCAGGAAGTGTACACTGAAAGAAACAGACGCCTGGCTGTCCACCCCAGCAAGGCTCTCACAAAGGACTCGGGATAAAGCCTGCAGGGATGGCTGAGTCTCTGGCCACCCACCTTCCACCCATTCTCAATACCAACACATTGAGGACCTCGAGAAGACGCTCATCCCAGCCTTCTCAAAGCCTAAAGGACAGAAAGAATGCAGCAGAGATTAACAGGGCAACATACCCTAGAGAGGGAATTTAATCTCCTCCGACATCTTGAGAGAGGCTAATCTTTATTGAGCACCTGCTATGTGCCAGGCACTGGTCAAACGCTTTCCATAGGTCATGGAATCTTCACAACCACTAATGTAATGATGTAAATGTATTTGTTTCCTCAGCAGTGATGGGAGACGGACTTGGGTGGGTGGGGGGGGGGGGGATGAATTAAATTACTCAATGCCTCTTAGAGACCAGCAGTTCCTCCATCACCAAGCACTGGGCCTGCTCCATAATTATGTGCTGATGGCTCCAATGCCACCTTACTCAGCTCTCTCCAGCCCTCTTTGCAAAAATTCTGGTTTGTAAAGAAGATGCATTTTCAAAGACTAAAGGTCTACACTGAACCTCTCTGGACCTCAATTTTCTCATTTGTAAAATGAACATAAACATACTATGTTTGCAAAGCTGCTGTGAAAAGTAAATGAGACACAATTAATAGGACCAGCAAGGGATTTAATAAAAATTTGGTTCCTCTTGTCGTTTTTCTGAAAAATAAGGTGACCAGGACAGGAATGCTTGGCTCCTCCAATAACTAGAAGCTTTCTTAGGAGATTCTGCAAGGTGCATGCCCACCAAGCATGAGGGCGCTGGGTGGAAGGGAGAAAATCCCCAGTGACCAGAGAGGGTGTCTCTAGGTGGCCAGCCCTCCCCTCGGCTCAAATGCAAAGGGTCATATCCACCCCCATCCCCACCCCTCCCTCCCTCCCAGCCAGGCTCGGACCAAGAGCAGCAGGGTTCCCCCAAGAATTCCCATTTAACGGTGTCTCCGCCGCTAAAGTACAAGTGGCAAAGGAAACAGTGTGGGCAGCTGAAAGGCGCACCTGAGGAGGGACCAGAAAGAAGGATGCTTAGTTCTCCATCGCTGGTCAATTTCTCCGTTTCCTCAGGGGTAAGATGGGACACCGCCCGCTTCCTTCCACCCACTGCATGGGTCCTTCATTCAAGCAGCCGTGCCCAGCTCATGGAGAAAATCATTCAGAAAACTCTCAGGTCCTGCCCCAGATGTTACTCCGAATCCCTCATAGTTTAGGAAAGTCTTATAAACTAAATCCACGGTTCCTACAAGAAATTGTTCAGGTATAGAAAACATGTACCCATTTTTGGCTTCACTGCAAACTAGGATATGAGTATTACTGGCTGTTCCGTGTTAAGAGGAGACTAAGAGTCGAAGGTAATATGCTGGGGGTGAGGCTGCTGCTGGTACAAGAATCCTCAGCCCTGCTAGCCGGGGGCTCTTTGCAAACTGGAGATAAGCCTCAAGAAGTGGTCAGTCCTCCGGGTTTCTGAGCCTCGGGGCAAAGAGACACCATCTAGTTTACAGAACACCAAGCAGCAGAGGCTGCCGGGGGCTCACACGGTGCTCCTGTCTCGGAAGATGTCAGGATCTGGGGGCAGCAGGGCTATTTATTAATGACTAGCTAAGGTTTTTTTTTTCTTTCTGCGGGGGGGGGGGGGGTGGGGGGGGCAGGGGTGGTACCAATCATTCTGCTGATAAGCAGAAGGTAAACCAAATCTCTCATTTCCAAAAGGACTGGCCCAAGGATTTTCTTTCCTCCCCCCCTCCCCAGCCCCCTCCCAGTCCCATCTCCCCCACCAACCCGGGCAGCTGATAAATTCAATTCCAGCCTAAGAAAGAAAGGGGAAAGAGTCAGAGAGCTCCCCTTGGGCCGCCGTGCTCTGCCCCGAGCTGCGGGGTACCTGCCTTAGCATGCCAAAATGTTATGAAGAAATGAAATGCTGATACACACATACTTGAGGCCAACATAAATCAATCTGGGACATTCTACCCCAGCAAAAGATCATTCTCAGTCCAGACTCTCTTGACACAAGTACCTCTGGGTCCCCAGGAAGCAGATTCCTTAGCATTAATACCACTGAATCAAGCGAAATTGAAATTAAAAACACAATACACGGAGCATAGGCAAGGAGAACCGATGGCAAACCCCCGCCTCACCCCAGACCCCACAGGCATGGAAGCCCTGGTCATGCCCAGGCTGAGAGCCCCCTGCTCTGCACCCACTGTGCACCCGTGTTTCTCCACCTCCCCTGGCCACAGTCGCGGACAGACGATGCATGACTGAGTGCGATCCCTCACACTTTTCTTCAGTTTTGCTGGGCAGAAAAAGACAGCAGAAGGAACGGGCTTGGCTCAGGCAAGACGGGCTTGGCTCAGGCAAGACGCGCTGCCCATTCTGGTTCAGACTAATAATAAATAATAATACTTTGTGCTTCTCTGGTGCCTTTCATCTGAGCATTTCAAAGTGCTCTGCAAACATTAACTAATTATTCCTCCAGAATCCTGCAGAGATGGCACAGGAAAGGAACTGACGTAGCCTGGACTCACAAAGACTTCAGGATTTCTAAGGTCCAAAAAATTCCCAACTCGCCCCAGGACGAGTGTGCCCCGACGATGGCAGAGGGGAGGTGGCAGAGGGGTAACAGGCAGAAGCCACCCTGCAGCTTTCTCCCTAGCTCTAATCCACACTTCCTCAAGCGATGCGAAGGTTACTAGCCACAGCCGTCTTTGATAATAACAGGGGTGACCATATACTGCAACAGCCAAGCCAGGGCCCTTGTAAGAGTAAGACGGGGCTTCAAGTAGAAAGGTCCAAGGCCAAACAAGAGTCTCTGACCCTTGTGTGAAATCTTCTCATTTCAGGATCCAGGCTTAGCACAGGGCTTCCCGAATTCACGTACCAACATAATCAACAAACAGAGCTCCAAGTGCCCAGCTTCCATACTTCCATTCTAGAAGCATCACCGGGTCTTGAAACTACTAGACAGGCTTAATCCGGCTCCAGCGGGAGTGATACTCAAAATAGGTAACTATAAGCAGATGGCCCTTCCCCAGGACCCACCACAGTCCTGAAGTCCCCTACCTACGCCCTTTCCAGTTCCTGGATCATGAAGATTTGGGAGGGGAACGCAGAGCATGGCCTATCTCAGGATTTTGACCTCCAGTGTTTCAGCCGGATGCTCACCAGAAACTAACATGTTTCCTAACCAACCAGCCCCACTACTCAGAGGCCAGGCTCCTCCAGAGGCTATGCCCTAAGTTCGTGCACCCCTGTTCTCACATGCCAACTTCACTATTTTCTGCATCCAGATCAAGTTCCAGCAACACGCTCATGGGGTACAGAGACAGCGGACTATATAGAAAGCCTCAGTCAGCACTTACTGGTTCTCACCAATCAGTTGAAACTGTTGAAAAATGTGAATTGCCGATGAGCATTATTTGTAAGAAAAACGTTTTGCTATCTTCGAACACTTAAAGTAACCCCAAAAGAAGCAAAGCAAATATTCCTTAGAGGAGATCCTTAAGGAAGCTGCAGAAATGGTTAGCCAGGCAAGGTGCTTGTACATAAATGACAAGGCTTCTAAAGGACCTGGGTGCAGCAAGTTAATCTGTCCTCTGCTAGCTCATTACTCAATGCCCACTAAACCCTTTCATCACAGAGAGAAAAAGAAATTTCAGTTTGCGGTCCCAACCAAATTACCGGTAATTCAGAAGTCCCGGGTATCCCCCTTCCTAAAATGCCTCTGCTCTCGGAACCCTGTCTTCCCACTAGTTCAGACCATCATAGCGGCACACTGCTGTACCCACAGCCCCCAGAACGGTACCTGGCCTGCTGCAGGCACTCAGCAGATATTGCAGACTTCATGAATAAAGTAAGAAAACAACTGCGATCGTTCTCACACCGATCTGTCCTCTCCATTCTATGAACGAAGCAGTCAGTCCCCCCGATCCAAATTCAGCAAGGACCATCCCACCCCCTACAGCAGCGTTTCTCAATCCGGCACCCTGGAGTCACTTGAATATCCTTCAAACATACCGATGTCTGGCTCCCATCCCCCGAGACATTCTGACCTAATTGGAATGGAGCATGACCTGGGCATTAGGATTTTAAAAGTTTCCCAGGTGATTCTGCCATGCGGCAAAGTTTGAGAACCACTGCCAAGAAGCCTCATACTCAAGGCGTGAAAGCAGCAGCAACTGCTAAGAGGTGGGAGAAATGCAGGCTTTCAGGACCCGTCCCCAGGCCTACAATACCAGAATCTGCATTTTAAGCAGCACCCCAGAGGATTCATGTGCCCATGAGAATCTGAGGTCTCTCTAGCACATGGCATCCCAAGTCCTTCACGGTAGAATCCCACACAACCTTTCTAGCCTCAGAACCATCCACCACAGCCAGATCTCTTAACTGCCCTTTGACACGGCATCGCAGCCACCCTGCCCTTCTGAGAACTCCATGACTCCGTGCCTTTGCTCATGTGGTTTCCTCCCCCTGGAATCTTCTAATCTCTATGTCAGAAAATTACTGCTCAAATGTCACGGCTTAAGCATGCAGATACCAAATGTTTTCCAGTCTACCGGAACCATCCCCCAACCCCACCCCCATGCCCTTAACCAGGGCAATGACGTGGACTCTGGAGGCAGATACACCTGGATTCAGAGCCTCCTTCCGCTGAAGACTAACTCAGTGACCTTGGCCAGGTGCTCAAACCTCTCTGAACTCCAGCTGTCTTGCCTGTAAAATGGGGACCACACCACCTATCTCCTTAACTGCTTGAGGACTCATTGAGATGACATATGTAAATACTTAGAAGCGGACCTGGTGAATGATTAGCATAAGTGACTCAGAATGCAGATAACTCAAGTCTCGTCCTCCTAAGACAGTGGTTCCTAGACTTTGGAATCACTTAGGGATCTTTACAATTACTGATGCCTGGCTCTTCCCGCAGAGAGGGACCTGGGCACTGACATTTTTATAAAAGATCTCCGGTTGACTCAGATGTGCAGCACACTTGGGGAACCACTGTCCTAATACCTGATGGGTAGGACACATCCATGGGTAGGAGCTGTTGTCACAAAGAATGACTCAGAGGTGCATCCTCTGCACCTGCTCCAGTGACCCCTCACCTGGCTGCCTCACCCCAGCCACTCTCACCAGTAGGCCCTGCCCAGCAAATACAGAAGCAAGCTTCTATAGGCTCCGTAGGAAAACTCAAAGTTCCCAAAGACCCCAAAAAGCCCCATTCTTCAATCCCCAATGGTGCGTTTCAGCACAATGAAACAGAGCCCATGGGGGCCCAAAGGTGACTCACAGGTATAAAGTTAAAGGAGACCAAGCAAAGATTTAAGACCCCCAAGTGAAAAGTAAATGGACACGTGTGCTCGTCTTTTATGGTCTCCCTTAATTACCTAAAAGAACAGTCCATGCTATCAAGCAGGTCTAGAGAAAGCCTTTCATCTCTCCCTCGCCTCTGCCCCCCAGGAGACTCGACAGGTTTTCTTAAATGTATGAAAGGCTCTGTCCAGGAATGCTAGCTTCAATTCACCATCTGCTAAGGAACATGAATTGAGAAGCTAAACAAATTTGACAATGGCCTTTTACAGCTTTAAGCTGGGCAAAAAACACCCATCTCAGGGAAGCCAGTCTGGGCATCGAGCTCAAGGGATTAGGGCAAGCAGTAGCACCGGCCCAGAGCGGCATTTCTTCAACACCCCTGAAGCTTTGGAGACCCCTCCCCAGGCTGGCATCTTGTATTTTCTGAGGAATATCCAGAAGCCCACGCCCATCACTGGCAGGAGATGCCTTTGCAACAAGGCACCAAATGGCCATGTATAATGAATGCTGCTGAGAGCCTCAAGGGCTGAAAACCTAGAACCAGTGGGTACTCGTGCCAACAACTCCGATCGAGAGGTGGCAGGGATTTGCCGAGACCTGTTAGAAGGTAACTCAACCCAGAGCGATCTCGAGCTGCCCCAGCCAGCTCCACCATCCACCTCGAAAAATGGTGCCACCCTGAAAAACTGTGAGGACTCGGAGAACGCATCTGCAGATTTAGACAGGCAGCATGAAAAGCAATGGAGGAGGGACCTACCAGATCAGGAATGAATTCTAGTCACTATAAAACTGATTTCCAGAAGCCTAAAACCATTCTGTGTGCAGAATTTTGAACACAAGCACGAGCTGAGCAGGGGGCAGCTGGCCTCAGGAGCAGGAAGAGAAAGAAGAGACAGCCAGGTGTCAACAGATGCCCAAACCTGCGAGCCACCAAAGAGGGAAGGGGTGGGGGGGGGGGCGGAATCTCTCTTTTAAAGCAGCATTTCCCCAACTGTGGGGCTACCAAGCATGATTTCAGGTGGTACAAGATGTTACCTGAGTCGTTACAGGATTAGATTCATGTGTATTAGAAAAAAATAACTACCACATCAAACTCATAATTTCACAGACGTTAAGACTTACAGCGCAACTGAGTTTCAATAAGTGAATCAAATGTTTGAATGCACCAAATAAATAACAGTGCATGTGGTATACAGTTATGCCAAAAATCATGAAGAGGGTAAAGGATGAGAGAACCTAAGAAACCACAGCAAAGAAATCTAGTGGGAATTCTGGCTACGTCATGCTGAATTAATCAGGGTTGAAAGATCCTGAGAAAAGGGGGAGGAGGGGGGGCGGGAAGGGGCTGGAGCGCCCTGCAGGGATAGACACGTGAGGTGAGAGACAGGTGAATGCGGGGAGGGCTGAGAGTGAGGGGAGCGGTGGCTCCGGATGCTGAACGGTGACAGGAGCAGATGCTCCCGGGAAGCTCGGGACACACAACGAAAGGAACCCAGGCAGGTGTGGGGAAGATGATCGGCTTAAGGAAGCAAAACCATCCCCCAAAGTAAATCATTTGCCAAGTGGTGTTGAGACCGGAACGTGCTAGAAAACTATTCGAATGCAGCTTTGGACGAAAATCTAAAAAAGAAGCATTCCAGAAAATGTTCAATGAAACAACCTCCAAACAAGCAAGTGTCCACAAAGCTCGGCAAAGGAACCGAACGGGGGAGACAGGAGGGTTGATTTCACCTTTGCTTTTTTTGGTAATTCCCTTCCCAGCTCTCGGGCCAGCGCCCCTCTCACTGCTGCAATGTTCGGGCTGCCCAAGACTTCCCCGAGCCCCAGCTAAGCTGCCTGCCTGCGGCCTTTGTTGAATTCCATCAGAATTCGGAAACACCCAGCTGAACCGGGCACAGTAAGTGGTACAGAGACGCCACGCAGAAAGGCAGGCAGACAGTGCATCCCGGAACTGGGGAAAGGGGACTTCCAGGGTGCGATCCATGGGGTCACCTCTCTCTCATCCTCCCTTTGGACTCCATCTCCCCCTCTCCACACCCCCCCCAACACACAGCTTCTCCCCCATGTTTCCACCCTTCCAAGGAAAGGGGGTGAAGGAAAGAAGCTCTCCCTGCAGCCCCGAGTTCATTCCAAATGCAAATGAAGCCCTTTTACAATATTAGCTCCATTTCCAGGAAAATGTGGCAGAATCGCCATGTTTACTTCAGCCTCCGTGATGCTGCCAGGACGCAATACAACCTTCAGTCAAGCTATTAACTTGAACGTTGAACTTCACAGCCTGGCTGTCTTCCTCAGCCTTCCTTTTGATGTTACCTCCAAAGCAAAAGATCAAAGGCTTTGAGTGTGGTGAGGGGAAGTCCCAAGCTCTTAGCCTACCAGCCTGTGATATATGTTAAAATCCTGGCCAAGAGAGCGAGCAGGAAAGACAGCCTGCTCCAGAGACGCCTGGGCAAGGGCCGGGCGCAGGAACGAGGCTGGACAAGACAGGCGGTCACTTGTGACACAGACATCGGGGACAATGACAATCCACGTGCTTGAAACATCTCCTACCTGGAAACACACACAGAATCCCCGAGAACAAAACCACCTTGGCAAGCATCGTACCCACCACCCCCCAGCACACAGTCCCCGAAAAGAGCCAAAAGCTGCTCCAGGAGCCCTTCCGATCATCCAACCAACTTGAGCTGGGCGTCCGCTACGCACCAGATACTGCCCTGCTCTCCATCTAAAGGGAAAGCACATGTTAATCAAATAACCACACCAGGCAATGACGATTACAAACAGAGCAGCCAGTCCTGCAGGGAAAGGACTGCAGTTTCAAGAGGGTGCAAAATACAGCAGCCGCCCCAGGAGTCCCCCGAGGTTGTGGCGAGTGGAGGATGGAAAGGAAAAGAGCAGGTTAAGCTGTGGAGACAGCATGCACGGGGGCCTGGCGTGATGCGGGAAGGAGCAACTAAAAAGGGCCGGAGGATGGGCAGAGGCCAGTCCCCACCGCTTCCAGCAGCCTGGGGACCTGAGTGTCCCAGACAAAGGTGTGCTCTAGGCTTTTGCACCAACAATTCTGTGACACACGGGTAAGACACAAAAAGCATTCTTATGAAGAAACATCCAAAGATTCCGACAGACTGGATTTTGACAGAGAGGAGGGGTATAAAATTAAAATTAAAACACCAGTGATGATTCTATGTATATGAAATTCAAAAAGAGAAAAGCTATGGTTATAGAAATCCGAAGTGGTTCTCTCTGGGAAGGGGCACGAGAGGGCCTCTAGGATGACTGGAAAATCTCCTTTATCTTGATCTGGGTCGTGGTTACACAGGCGTAAACATGTAAAAAGCATAGAGCTGGATACCTGAGGTCTGTGCACTTTAAGTTATGCTCTAAGTCAAAAGGGGGAAAAAGAAAAAAGTTCAATCGATAGCACCTTCTGGCCGGCACCTCCAGTGTGGGAGGGTCTGGGCAACGACAGCTTCTGGAACACCACAGTGAATCAATCAATCTTTGGGCTTTGCTTGTTCTGACCCAGGAAAATGGGCTTGAAATATAAAATCTGAGGTTTCAACTAAGAAAATAAATAAGCCTGTCTCTACCCCCTTTCCCCTTTTAGCAACAGAAATTTGGCTAGAGGAATAAAATAGAGAAAGAAATTCTTGTGGGACGACCTTTCATTATGGACAGAATGTGCTGTTTCCCAATCTGCTACATCTCCTGAGTTTCATTTCATTTTTTGCAAGAAAAGTCTCCAAAAGGAATCGGAGGCCCTTAAGGCCAAATTTATCTTCACTCTCTCCAAATCTAACAAGTTCTTTCTCTAGGATACCAACAGAGCCGTTTTTCTCCCCCCTCCCCCCCCGGAATGTTCTACTGGCCCCCTCCTTTTCCTACCTCTATGGATCCCCCAGATCAGTCTTGGTTTTTATTTCCCAGAACACATAACAGCTACATTCCACATTTAGACAATGACACCATGGCCCAGACTCTGGTCAAAAGAAAACAATTTTCACAGAGGGGAACTACCAGACCCATCAACTGAAATCCTTGCCCAAACCAAGAGTGGTTTTCCCTCTTTCGTTCCTTTGGATTCCAGGAAAGAACTCCAGGATGACAACAAGGACAGACACTGGGGGATAACTTCTTTCTGCTCCGCCCCCCATCCCTTCTGCAGATCGACCACCTCAAGGGGGCAACCCTCACCCCTCAGTGCAAGGAGTGGCCGGCCGTTCAATCTCAAACCCTCAAGCAAGACAGGGCAGCAGGGGTGGCAAGGGAGAGGGTGACAACCACAGAAGCAGCCTGGGGCCAAGCACCAGGACACTTTAGGAATCACTGCTCCCAGCTCCAGGGTCATCGGGGGGGTGAGAGCATTTCCAAAGCCAGAGCGAAGCCCAGCAGATCACACCAACGATGAACCCCAGACTATAGGAAAGGACTTAGAATTCCGCCAGCTCAAGCCCAATTTAAAGCCCAGCGAGATGGGCACCTCCTCTGCAGTGATCCTGCCAGCTGTCGCCAGACACGGACCTCAGACCCATCCTCCGAGGACCAGGCTTTCTGCCTGCACGTCACCACAACCAGCACCACGCTAACTGCTCACTGCACAGCGGGAGGACGCTCTGCTCACACGTGCGCCGCGTACCACCCAAGCAATCCGACAGCGTGTCAGACCATCTATAAACCACCCTGAGCACCACGGGCTTCATTCATTCATTCACCTTTGGCTCAGTACCTGCCAGGCGCCAGGAAACGTACCCAGAGTCTGAGCATCATAACACAAAGCCCCCAACCCCGTTCCCCTGAACCACCACAGCTACAGAGGCTCAGGCAGGAAGACATTCTGAGGGATCAAAAAGAGGGTTTAAAACAGCGAAGCGGTGCAAAGACCCACACCCCACAGTACACTCCGATTCAGGGTGGGAAACTTAATGTTAACGGTCTGAAAAATTATGGTGAGTCACAGCTGGGAAAAGAAAAATGCCACCTCGATTCCAGACCGGGAAGTCTTCCTGTAAAAAAAGTAGGATTTTGGAAAGGATTCCCATTTCATTGCAGCCAGCCACCATCTCTAATTTCTGACAGAGCTGGACCCTATAATCTCTGTCCAAATAATCTCTCAGTCCGAATAATGACCAAAGGACCTTAAAGTACCACTGTCCACTGAGCTGCCCCATCCTCCAGGGGAAGGTCTCACCTGCAGCTCCTTCATCGCTCCTTAAAATACTGATGTATCTCGCCGGAGACCCAATCCATCCTCTGGCTGTGAACCCTCCCTGCTCTGCCCTTAAATGACTTTCCTACCACAGTGGCTCACACTCTACTTCCTGCTCCAAGCAGCACCGCACCCCAGAGCTCTCCCCACTCTCTGGCACTCCTCCTAAAGATCAAAAGTCCACCCTCTCTTCAAGGAACCAGGGAAATCACTTCTCCTTCATCAAGTACAAACTAACTGATTGATCTTGGGCAATCAACTTTCCCTTTCTCTGCCTGTTTCTTCCATCTGTGAAGTCCCGATGGTTTACCAATCCCAGGCTTCACGTGATTCTTCCAGCCCCCAGAGGATCCTAAAAGGTCTCCGAATGTGTCCATTCTCCAGGCTCTCCACACGGAAGGCACGTGTCCGCAGCCCCTGCTGCCTGTGGGTGGGCACGGAGCCTCCAGCCTCAGAGCCCCGCCGAGCTCCAAG
Organism: Balaenoptera borealis; assembly: GCF_965194805.1. Lineage (NCBI taxonomy): Eukaryota > Metazoa > Chordata > Mammalia > Artiodactyla > Balaenopteridae > Balaenoptera > Balaenoptera borealis. The sequence goes on along the minus strand of NC_138874.1, from coordinate 101,713,412 downwards.
CCATCTAAACGTGGTGGTGGTCCACCACCACCTCACGGGGTCTGGGGATCTGAGTCGATCCAGTCATCGACACTTGCTGCCTGTGGAACCTCAGGCAGGTTCCCCACCTGGTTCATGAGAAGCCCACCTACTGGCATCAGAGGGCTGGAGAAGTGACAGTCACTGAGCGCCATGGCTGGCACGACGTAGGTTATCTTAGACGAGTTCCCTTTCCCCCTCCCCTGCTTGTCCATAAAACATATGGTAAGTTACTAGAAACAAAGCTAAAAATGGTTCAGGTTAGGAAAGGGGGTCAGGGAGGAGAGGGGAGGGGGAGAAGAGCACAGCCATTATTTCTGAGCCCAAAAGTGACTCCAGAAGCTATCAAGGTCCAATCACAGAGACCATCCCCAGGCCATGCTGGGACTCTGGGGACCGCTTGCCACAAAGCACATGCTACTGGCACCACATGGGTGGTTGGCAAACAAAGGTTCTGGCAGCCAAAGGGTCTCCAGGGGCACATGGGTGAGATCCCACAAAGGAAGAGCATCAAAAAGAAGCCTCAAATCAAGACCTGATCACATATCGGCCACAATAAATAATGTTTGCTCAAAGGTGGGAGGAATAGAGAGAGGCCCTCATTGGAGAAGGCCAACTTGCATGGCCAATGTTAAAGAAAAGCTTGTTTTGTATGTTACTCAGAGGAGACATTGTTCACAAATGCTTTGCCCATATACATTATCAGGGCTGCCTCTGGTCATTACATAAGTCTCTGATGGCTTAAGATTCCAAAAATTAATTTCTTTCCATCCTTATTCATATATACGCATGAGTAAAAACATATTCATATGTATATAAGAATATATATGTTCTCATATGTAAGAATATATATACACACATATATATGCACAAAGGCCCTGAAATGTAATTTAGAGATGGGCAAAATTTACAGACATATCACATTGTTAAAAGTAGTTACATCTGGGGCTTCCCTGGCGGCGCAGTGGTTGAGAATCTGCCTGCTAATGCAGGGGACACGGGTTCGAGCCCTGGTCTGGGAAGATCCCACGTGCCGCAGAGCAACTAGGGTTGTGCGCCACAACCACTGAGCCTGTGCGTCTGGAGCCTGTGCTCCGCAACAAGAGAGGCCGCGACAGTGAGAGGCCCAAGCACCGCGATGAAGAGTGGCCCCCGCTTGCCACAACTAGAGAAAGCCCTCACACAGAAACGAAGACCCAACACAGCCATAAATAAATAAATAAATAAATAATTTTTTTAAAAAAAGCAGTTACATCTGAAGAGGTGGGCAACTCAGACTCTTTCACTAGGCCCTCTTCCAAGAAAAAGTGGAGGGATAATGTGGGTTTTCTTTCCTTTTGTGTTTTACTGTAAGTTTTGAAGAGAAAGTCTCAAAATAGAAGCGAAGACAATTTAATAGAACCACTAAATAAATCCAATTAAATTCTTTCTCCTGTTGGATTCTAAGGGCCCTTCACGGGCCTGCTTCGATCCTGATGTTCCCATAACCAACACCAGGACTGGGGCACAGACGAGCACCCACCACAGTGACCACCAGGGCAGCACGTGCGGGTCTCCTTCCCCGAATGTAGAACAGGAAACACACACACACACATGCTCACTCACACCAGACACTCAGCCGGGGATTCTCACCCTCCGCACTACTAACATCTTGGGCTGGAGAATTCTTTGTCACGGGGAGGGTATGTACTGTGCATTGCGGGATGTTTAGCAGAATCTCGGGCCTCTGCCCACTAGATGCCAGTAGCAACCCCCAAGGAATGGCAATCCTACATATCTCCAGACATTGCCAAACGCCCCCTGGGGTTCAAGATCAGCTCCATTTGAAAATCACTCAACTAAACAAGTTGGACCCAGCAGCCCCAAGGAAAGACAGAGAAGTCAAGCCCCCAGCCGGCTTCCTTGGCGGCCAACCTATCTGGCCCACAACATGCACTCAGGGACCAGGTAGTTAACTGAACCCAAAACATCTGGGTCTAAAAAAAGTTTTATCAGGCCACCTTGATATCGTCCCGGGCCTCACACAAAGCTGAACGTAACCCATAGGTTTCATAAGTCACAGCTTTCTCTTCCGAAGAACAGGGGCTGAGGGCTGCAAGCTTCCAGCCCATTTAATTCTCACCATCATCCACAGGGTGGCAGAAATTACTGTGCCATTTTACAGACGGAGAACTGAGTGAGCCCAGAGGGAGCCGGGACTGGGACAAGCCTCCAAACCCCCAAGCAGCTAGGCTTGGACTGAACAGCACCTCGCACCTATGCTGATAAATGGAAACACTGAGTGCCCGGAGGGTTTTTAATTCTTTAGGACATTACTTCGGGGGGGAAAACAAATTGACTGCCTTACTGATGGCTGGCTTAGATTCACATCTCTTCTGTTTAACTTTAAATTCAACATTCAGAAGACAATAGAAACTTCCTTCTTGCTAACACCGAGTATCTTCAAGGGTGATTTGGTTCACGGGGAAGGGGGGGAGGGGGCACACACATCCCCCTCAAACCTTGCTTTGCGGCACAAACCAGAAATGCTAGAGGACCCTTTCGGAGCTAACATGTCCAAAGAAAAGTTTAGAGTAGTCCTCCCTCCACATCACAAGAAGGAAAAAAAACCCACTTAGTCACTGAAAACTAAGGCGGCGGAGAAAGCAGTTCGCAGCTCACTAACCCATCCACCTAGCCACTTCTCTGAGAACCAACCTACCAGCTACCAGCACACAACTCAGAGCTGGCTGGCTTGGGGTCTGCTTACCCTGCAGGCATTTTTCTTATTTCAAAGTTTCTATTAACTCCCCACTGATGTGCCCTAAAAGAATTTTTAAGGGCTCAGAAACACATAAATAAAACAGTCTTTGTAGGACCAGCACAGCCAAATGAAAGTCTTTCACCTGTAGCCGTGGTGATAAAAGTTTCAGGTCCCGCTTTTCTAGGAGGCATCCGAAGGCTTGGGGAGAGGCTGGAGTTCTCCAACCTGCCCTGGTGCCCCTGCCCTCCTAGCTGGGGCATTCCCCAGACCAGGGCAGGGTGAGGGGGGCCTGCCCACTGGGTGCACGGGTTGCAGGAAACATTCCTGACTCCAGGCCTGCCCTCCCAAGCGCTCCTCTGGAGCCTGCCGAAAATACCCAGTTCATCATGCTTGTCAAAACCCAGTTCGCGGGAATAAAGACACAGACCTACTAGAGAATGGACTTGAGGATATGGGGAGGGGGTGGGGTGAGATGTGACAGGGTAAGAGAGTGTCATGGACATATATACACTACCAAATGTAAAATAGATAGCTAGTGGGAAGCAGCCGCATAGCACAGGGAGATAAGCTCGGTGCTTTGTGACCACCTAGAGGGGTGGGATGGGGAGGGTGGGAGGGAGGGAGATGCAAGAGGGAAGAGAAATGGGAACATATTGTATATGTATAACTGATTCACTTTGTTATAAAGCAGAAGCTAACACACTATGGTAAGGCAATTATACTTCAATAAAGATGTTTAAAAAAAAAAAAAAAAAAAAAACCCAGTTCGCACGTAGTTAAGGATGAGGAAGCTCTGGCCGGCTGGGTGGAGGCCTGGGGTGTGGAGGGTGGAGCACGGACAGGGAATTTGGAGGAGGAGAGATATGACCCAACCACATCAAAAACCCCGAAACAGAAAAATAAAGGTGCCTGTCCAACCGAAGGCAGTGCAGTAAATCTTCAGCCACGGATCGCATGGACAGAGCCAATGGACCATGTGGTGTGCTCGTGTACTTAGAGCCTTCTACCAGAGGTATGATTTCTCACCCTCCCCTCTGGGCCCAAGAGATGGTTTGCCAGTGCTAGGACAACAACAGCACTGCCAAAGGCCATCCTAAGCAAACAGCGTTGCCTACACTGTCCAGGAAAGACATCCTAACACCATTTGGCAGATTAAATAGCTCTGGTGTCTTGCTCTGAGTGATTTGTCAAACCTTGGCCATTCGTTAACTGCGGGATCCTAGGAGGGTCACGCTGCCTCTCTCTGGGCCTGAAGACCGCTCACCTTTGAAAATAAGAGACTGGCCAGACTACAGCCAATTCCCTTCCAGTCATACAACTGCATTCTTCTATTTGCCAAGGGTCTCAAGCCTCAGTCCAGGTGGGTCTTGATTTTTCTTCTTCCCTCCAAAGCTTGGTCACGCTGCGTAATGAGTTAGACAAGCACTGGTAACACAACGCTCCTCCCATCACAGTTTGCCCGCCCAAGACGGTGACCATCCCTTGACCGAGCAGAGACGCCTGTGACCCACAACAGATGGATCAGAGAAAGCGGGGTGAGACACATCTCAGACATGGGAGGCTGCTCAAGCAGCACCTCATCCCACAGTCCCCAGGGGACATTATATTCTGGCCTACAAAGAGCTGCCGATTCTCTTTTAACTGTAGGACTTCTTGGACCTTTCCATGGGCACCTGAATTCTCCAAGAGGTGACTACTTATGCAGACTCCTTGAGAAGCACCCAGCCCCAGACTTTCCGGAGGAAACTCCTAGGGGCGCACGCTAGAGGACATTTATGAAGACAGCCTGCTCCCCACTTCTTTTTTTTTTTTTTTAATGTCTGAAACATTTATATTAACATATTTCCATACAAATAACCCAATGAAAGTTTAGTATTAGTTGTTTTGTTTGTTTGTTTATACTGCAGGTTCTTATTAGTCATCAATTTTATACACATCAGTGTATACATGTCAATCCCAATCGCCCAATTCAGCACACCACCATCCCCACCCCACCGCAGTTTTCCCCCCTTGGTGTCCATATGTCTGTTCTCTACATCTGTGTCTCAACTTCTGCCCTGCAAACCGGCTCTCCCCACTTCTTTTTACAAAAGAGAAAACAGGCCCCGGGGAGGTCCATCAAGGCAGCTGAGATTCAGTCCAGGTCTCCTCGATCCAGTCTGCCTATCCTTCTAGTTTTAACACAATATAGACAAAGGTATTTATAGACAAGAGTGGGTGGCCAAAACTACAAGTTCTTTGGCATATCCAATTTTCCTGACAGTTCCTGAGATCTATGGCCAACACCCACTAAGTAGCGCCAGGTTCTTTTTTTTTTTTTTTTCCCAGCCACGCTGCGCGGCTTGCAGGATATCTTCGTTCCCCAACCAGGGATTGAACCCGAGCCCTCGGCAGTGAAATTGTGGAGTCTTAACCACTGGACCACCAGGGAATTCCCAGCACCAACAGGGAAATCCTCAGGCCAGGATTGTTTTCTACTTTAGGCCTTACTTATGGGACAAACAACTTAAAATTTCAGGGTATTCAATTCTTTATCCAGACAAGGAGAAGAATGACCCAGCAACCCCATTTCTCAATACCTGTATTCAAATCCCTCACAGAGGAACTCATCTCTTGGGCAGCTTCCTCTCCCTCCTCCCAGAAAACAAACTGAGATGGTATCTGCAGAATGCAAAGAGCTTCCCGGGAGGAAGGCATCAAGCTAAGCCAAGGTGCTGTTATGTAATAACAGGGCTCCTAACTCAGCCCGACACCTCCTGTGCTACGAGGTGCTTCCCGGCCTCTCCCAGGTCAAGGCTGGGGCTGCCACGTCATGGACAGCCTGCCCGTTCAGCCACACGGAATGCAGACAATGACCGAGGACCGTTTCAATTACTCCGTTACATAGGCCTGCACGGACAAGGTCGTCCTGCAACAAAGAACCCCGTTAACTAGATAGCCCCGTACAAATGGGGCAAGCGTGGTAGAGGCCGAGCATCACTTCAGAGTGCCCCAAGTCCACCCCCCCAAGCTAGACTGATGGAGCGGACACAGAGAGATAACCTCTCACACTGCTGAACCTGCCTCTTCGTTCCATGTAGATGTTGTGATGACTAATAAACATACAAGGCCACGCAAAAGCACTACCAGAGACTTAGAGCTTTTGGTCACGGTGTGTGGTTCCCAGTCAGCAAACACAGAACATTTATATTGAGGAGAGGAGATGCAGCAGCTAAGTGCTCAGGCTTCTAACGCCTTCCCTCGCTGTGTGACTCTGAACAAGTCACTTGCCTTTCCTGCGCCAGTGTTTGCTCAGCTGGAAAAGGAGCGTGGCCTCATGCAGCAGTGAAACTGCAAAATATCTATCAAGCGCTTAGCTCAGTAACCACTCAGTAAATGAGGGTTGCTTTAAGGTCTGATGCAGGGAGATTCTGTGTAATTTTCACCACTTAAAAATGGGTCTTCTCGGCCCCTGGGCTGGCAGAGACTTTCTCACATTGGCACTGCCCTCTGACGCCTCCCCTGCTCGATCCAGCTTTCCCCCCCTTTTCCTTTCACAAATGCTACCCTCCAAGTGCTACTTATACCTAAAAAGGGGGGGGCGGTCCTTTGTATGTGAAAAACCCAGGAATGTTTGTTATACTCCAATTCAATTTACAAATAAAGAAATAGGTCCAGAAGGATGGTTTGTACAACCAGAAAGGGACTAAGCATGAACAGAACTTGGGCTCTGGTGTTCTGGGCCAGGGCTATGCCCACAACCAAGGACGCCTCCCCTCCCTTCACTGCCCACCCCATGCTCCACATCTTCTAGAATGAATCAGGAATATCATCAAAATATCCCTCCCCACTCCTTTTTCTTTTAACCGTCAAGGGAACTGGTTAAGCAACTCCTCCTCCTCTTGGGTGCTGCAATATACCGGAAACAGGACAATCAGCTGTGGGGAAGCAGGCCAGGAATGATTAGCTTACAATACTGGGTCGCTGATAAAATTGCTCAGCCAAAGACCACAACTCCACAAGCAGTCATGAGGTAAGGGACTGGGTCTCAATACCACACCCCAGCTTCAGGGGAAAAAAAGCCAGTATGGAATCTTTCTGAGCTTGACCCCAGGTCTGAGAAGGCAACCCCTAGAGGCAGGACAGAGCGGATGAGACCAGGAGACACTCTGAAGGTGCAATCACTCGATGGGCTGGTCCCCTCTGGTCCCTGGCCTCTTCCCTCGTGGGGAGGGGTGTCAACCCTTTCCTGGAAGGCAGCAACTCCACAACTTCCTTCCCAGCGAAGCCCACGGGCCTCTTGCTCCTTTTCAGCCTCTGGGGGTCGGCCACATGACTATCAATCAACGGCATGATGCCATCATCTCCTCAACGATCTCACAATGAACCCCTCAGGCCTGGTACCTCTCAGCTTTCATCCCATTACCCTTTGGATGAACAAAACACCTCTCCCATCCTCCCTTCATGTTACTTAGAGTTTCAAAACAAAATATCACAACTCAAATCAAGACAAAACACAATTTCTCCAACTGCTTTTTCAAATGCTGATGGACCTGTGGTCTGTCTAAACCAACCTACACCGTTAGACTGACGTCTGCTCCAAGTTAAGAGATGCTCTACCAGCCGTAGACAATTCTCAGAGACGTCTAGTTGCCGAGGCTACATCACCCCAATAGTGGAAGGTAGGGAGGAAATTATCCAATTGACCATTTATTGTAATAACTACAAAACCCATACCAGACATGCTTCAAGATCTCTTAAGAAACCCATTGCTTCGTTATTTTTTGAGGAGAAGGATGCCTGAGCAAGAGTCTTGCTAAACTCCTTGGAACCACTTGGAATTCAGCTCACCTCCTCACCACCACCCTCATCACTACGCACAATCACAGCAGAGCGGGAACCGCGCCTCTTCTGTTTTATCTTTCCCCAAACTAAATTCTAACCTCTGAGGAACACAGGGTCTCCCTGATGCCTCAGAAAACAGAAGGCCCTTAGAAAGTGCCCCAAATCTGCAGAAGTTTCCCCCCCTAGAGCCCTGGGCTCTAGTCGTAGCTCAGCCACTAAGGGGCTTTGACCTTCACCTCCCTTTCAGATCCCTGATCTGGAAACAAGGAGGTGAATGAAACAGTCTCTCTGGGCCCTTTCAGCTAGAAGGCCCTAAGTTGGCATGCTACACACACCGCATCAGCCTGCTGGCTTCACATGTGCTAAGTGCCGGCCAGAAAGTCTTGTGCCCCACAGAAGCCAGCCGAGGAAGGAGAGGTGGGCAATCGTGGCCTCTGGCCTTCCTAGATAAGGATCACCGGTGAGCATTCCAGCCTCCGCCAAGGGCCGCAGCAAGGCTTGTGCTAACTGGTTCTGCGGCCATCACTCAGCGCTCAGGAAGCCCTGGTCTTGGGCAGTGGTCGACAGAGAGAACACTGGATTCTGGGGTGTCTCCCCTGCCCGGCTCTCTCCGTTGAGCTGCCTGCTTTGGCACGTGGACCACCACACTGCCCCTTTTCTGGCTTTTAGGCAAAAACCAATTGAGCACCACTTTGGATATCACTGAAAGCAGTCTTTTCGTGGTGCGCTAACAGACACCTTTTGACAGGGAGCACGAAATCATTTTGGTTACCATAGCCAAGAAGGTCACCATCCTCCTCCCCAAGTGTCTTTTTTTTCCAATGCACAGAATTCTTTTATTTGTTAATTCCCTCCCTGGGGGAAAACAGAGCTCTAAGGGCTCCGGAGTCTGGCCAGGGTCCTAATCTAGGCTGCACCTCCTAATGGCCTGTTTCCTCACCTGTAAAATGGGAGTCTGTCCATGACCACCTACCTCGCAGGATTGCGATAAGGTATAAACGAGATTAATAAACAAAGTCCTTAGCCCCATGCTGGACACAAAGTTCCCAATAAATGTTGACCATTATTAGTTCTTCTTGAATATAATTTATTAAATTAAAGAAGAAAAAAAAAGAATCAGCTCCCAGAGGCTCAAAGCTACATGCCTACAGTCACTGGATACTTGGGATAAAGATTCAACAGCTCACTTACTCGCGATATTTCTGGAGCCCCCAGACAATGAGAGGAGAGAGCAAAGAACTGACGCTTCCCATCCCCGTGGAGCGAACATCCAGGTGGGGAAGGGAAGAGTCGGGTAGAGGAAGATGCCAGGGTGTGAGTGATCACCGCACGGAAGGAAACCAAGGGGCAGGCCTGAGGGAGGTGAGGACCCCTGAGGAGGAGGTTTCAGAAAGGGGAGCTCTGAGGGAGTGGCATTTAAGCCAATTCCACCAAAACACCAGGCAGCGGTAGGCTTACGGAGAAAACGATCTGAACCACAGAAGAGCCCGGGGGAAAGGTCCTCCTAGATCAGTCCCTCCCTCTGAGCTCCCCGGCATGTGGTGACATGCGCAAGGCCACCCCTATACTTAGTAAAATCCAGCGCAGGCCAGGGTCTCTCCATCCCTAATCAGTCCCGCCCCTGCAGGGAATGACAGGCTTTAGGAGAGAGGGGCGGTGGCTCGGTACCCAGGACTGAGACAGAAAGACCACCACGAAACAACAATGTCCAGCCACTGTCAGGGAACCAAGGAATCTCTCAGCAACTATCTCTGTGGGTAATCGTGTGCTTCAGCTCGAAAATAATTACAGCCAAAATGTACAGAGGTTAGGGGATTCTCCCCCCACCCCCCTCGCCCATCCCAGCCACAAGTCACCTCTCACAAGCTCCTCCCATTTACCTGCCCAAGTCCCAGGTTCCCATTTACAGCCATGGAGCCTCATAAGAGAGTGTTGGGATCTTTGCAACCAACCCCATCTCTGCCTTTTCATCTCGCCCATGGGAGAAAGGAGAGAAAGAGGCAACACCAACTTGTGAAAATCAGGTCAAAACTCCAGTAGCTAGAGACTCTGATTTAACTGATCTGGAGATGAGACTTTTATTTTCTAGAAGCTCCCAGGTGATTGTATTATGCAGCCAGGGTCAAAAACTCCTGGGTTACAGGAATGTAACTGATAGGTGTCCATCCAATTATAACAATGCGGGGGGAGGGAGTTTGGGGGGGGACTTAACATGACCAGTTTTTTTAATAGACAATCTTTATACTGTCTCTGGCAAAGTCACATGTTGCCATCTTGCCCAACACAACTGGCACATCACAGAATCCAAGGTTTTAGAAGTTTGGTGGTTCCTCAAAAAGTTAAACATAGAGTTATTATAAGATTCAGCAATTCCACTCTTAGGTGGATATACCCAGGAGAAATGAAAACATATGTCCATACAAAAACCTATGAATGGATAAAGAAAACGTGATATATATATATATATATATATATATATATATATATATGTATGTATGTGTGTATATATATATCTCCGTGCAGTGGAATGTTATTTGGCCCCAAAAAAGGGATGAAGAACTGACACATGCTAAAACATGGAGGAACCCTGAAAACACTATGCTTAACTAAGCAAAAGAAGCCAGACACAAAAAGCCATGTATTTTACGATTCCATTTATATGAAATGCCAAGAATGGGCAAATCCATAGGGATCACCAGGGGCCGGGGGAGGGGGAAATGGGGATTGACTGCTACTGGGTATGGGGTTTCTTGTTGGGTGTGATGAAACGTTCTGGAACGAGATAGTGTAGATGGTTACACAACTCTGTGAATATACCCCAAATCACTAAATTGTACACTTTAAGTAAGAGAATTATATGGATTATAAATATCTCAGGAGAGCTACTGGCCCAATGCAGGGTGGGGAACAGGAGGCAGCCCACCACAAAAAGCATCTTTACAAGCAGGTTATTACTAAAGACACATTCCCAGGTCCTGCCTTCCAAGATTCTGATCAGTAAATGGGGTAGGGAGAGGACACACGAGAAATCTCAATTTTCATCGAGGTAAGAGTTCCCCGATCAGGAAAGCCTGAAGCATAATGACCTAACACTTCATTCCAGAATCTCAGAGGAGGATCAACGCCGATTACTCTTCAGGAGAGGCCTCGAGAGGCCAGAACAGAGCCTGAAGTCTTCCTCAAGATGCTCCCATCCCTTGTCCTACAACTCCCTCTCCCCCCAGGAGCTCAAAGCCCTTGGCAAAGACAATGCAAGCTTAGCGCCCCACAGCATCTAGCTCAGGAGGCCTCGCTGGGCAGGCTGCACTTCTTTTGATTCCAGAAATGTTAGCCCAGCGCCCAGTAGATTGGCAGTGAGCTGGAACTCGAACCCAGGAATCCCGACGCCCATGCGTTCTCACCTCCAGCTCCCACAAAGGTCTCTTTTTTGGGTCTGGGTGTCTCCCGGAGGGCACGTTTCCTCCCAGGGCTGGGGAGAGGAGGCGAGGGCGGTGTGTAGAATGAAGTCTATGCCGACGACGTACAGTTTCTGCTCTCCAGGTTGCCCAATCCCACCACCCGAGGGGATGGATGGGCAGAGCTTTCCTGGGCTTGGCATGGGGCGTCCTGGAGGGAGTCAGTTTCCGCCCCTCCCCAGGCCTCGCTGCTCTGAATCCAAGGCCCGACAGGCCGCCCACACCCTGCCAGCGCAACAGGGCTCAAACGAACAAGGGGGCTGTTGTTGAGACACGCTCTTTAGCCAGTGAGGTTACCCTCTAGAAATACTTCTAAATAAACACATAGGCCAGCCCATCCTGAGGTCTACACGCTGCCCAGCTTTCGGCACAATGCTTGCCTCCGTGGCATTTCATCTCCCCCGTGGCCCTGCAACCACCTCTGTCCTCCTTCCTGTCCGGGGTGAGGTTTCCTTGGGAACCAGAGGCAGAACCCACAGGCTCACTAGCCTGAGGCCGGGCGATCACGGCATGCCGGAGTTCTTCTTCCAAAGCCCCTGGCCGCCTCCACCAGGGAGATAGATCTCTGCTTCAGATGTGATGCTGCCCTGGCTGGGTGACCGGGACGATCCCAAAGAAAGATCACCGTCCCTGCTGTGGGGTCGTACCCTGACCCCTCTTGACAATGGGAGAGACTCACCCTGTGGCTTTCCCTACCCTGGGGCAGGGGTTCCCTGCTTTCTGAACCACTCAGGAGCCTGGGCTACATCTTCACACTGTACACAGGTACCCCACTAATAAGATCTCTGCAGCATCCCCACTTCCCAGAAAGGGAAACTGAGGTCCCAAAGGTACTGGGAGAAGCCAGGGGGCCACAGCCCTGGGCCCCCCAACTTGGCATGTACCCCAGATGGCAAGGAGGGATCCAGTACCTGAGGGTTCCTGAGGAAGGCCACAGTGCCCACCCTGAGGGGAACTGCACAAAGGTGAGAGGCAGCTTTGAGCTATAAAAATACTGGATTCAGACTCGGACCAAAAGACACTGAATGGTCTCAAATTTAAATGCCTGCCTAACAACACTTTTCCCCCGGAGGGCTTCCATCAAACTTTGTCCCTTTTGGTGCTTCAAACTACCCACTGGGGTGGGTAAGGAAACATTATTCCCATTTTAAAGGTGAGAAACACAGTTGGAAACGTGAAAGAACTATAAGCACCTGTCAAGTTAATTCTTAACATCCTTTTACCTCGTGAGATTGTGCATCTGCCCCCAAATTTAAGGGATTCGGATGTATGGCCGGGGGAAGGGTGGGAGGGAAATAAATTTTACCATCCTGAACTGCTCTGATATGTAATGGATGCAATTAAAAGTTACCCTTCAAGCAACAGGGAAAAATAAATAAATCTGTCTAATCTGAGTTACCCTGGGGATCTGCAGGACAACCACTAATCCAGTCCCCACTGCTATGTGTCTGACGACTCCATGGAGGAATAACTACCTGTGAGTCCTGAAAGGCAGGCAGTTGTCTTTATATTATTAACAGTAATGGAAACACACTACCAGGAATAATCATTCCTGCATCATGCCAACCTGAACTTTCATTTCACTGTATGAGCTGTTGGGCATCAAAGCCAACAAATTCGCAGAAATGCTCAGGGAAGAAAGGAGGGGGAAGAGAAGACAGCCCAGCCTTCTGCCCACCACCTTCCCCCCACCCCATCCATTAGAAAACATATTTCTAAATAAATCATGAGAAAGCCCAAGCTACAAAATATTCCACAGTGCTAGGTGCGCCGAAACCCCCAAAACATCACCTCAGGAAAAAAAACAAAAAAAAACGTTTAGACCTCAATCTCACTGATTCATCTACCCCCACCTCGGTCCAAATTAGATGAAATGCTATCATGCTGCTGTTTTAAAACAGTGTCCGAGAAGGTAGAAAAGGTTACCCACAGCAAGCAAGGACTGCCATCCTCACCATAGCAACGCGCCTATTTATAATATGGTCTACCTGCTTCAAAGGCTTGTACAAGACACTCAAGGCAAGTCTAGTGCTACATCCAAGCCGAAGATGAGCCGGAAACTCTCATGAGCATGTCAATGAAACACTTCCAATTACATTACATGCCACAATTATTAGCATTGACTCTCAATTTTTTTTTCTTTCTACTCAAGCAAAAGCAAAGGGGAAAATGAATTACGACAGTTTCTAGGACATGGTAGAAACCCAGCATGTCACTTTCCAAAGTGCTTTGGCTATTTCTTTTTAATGGTTAACCCCGATCCACACTTGAGGTTGCTGAATCCTCACCAGGGTCAGGCGCACATAGCCTGGTAAGGTACCCGCAGGTCCACAAGCAAGGCCTCGGCCATGCATACCAGATGCAGAAATTCCAGAACCCAGACTCAGATCTACAGTGGACCATGGAGAGAAAAAGAGGCTTTTGTTTTAGAGGGAGACGTAGGCAACCACATCCAATTCGCCTCCAAGGTCCACATTAGCGTTTCCAGAGAGGAGCCCAACTATATTCCTATCAGCAGCCTCCCGTTTCCATGTCAAAGTAGCAACCATACAGCATCAGGCAAGGCCCAGATTCAAACCCCAGTGCAGCCACTTACTAGCCATGTATTTTGGGGCAAGTCCCCTAACTTTCCTCAGTTTTCTCATCTGTAAAATGGGGATGATGCATAAAGTTGCTGTGAGCATTCAGTTTAAAAATATACGGAATGTTCTACAAACTGACACATAGCAAAAGTTCAACAAACAACATCTATTCTTTTTTTTTTGTTACTAATATTGAAGTTCTTCTGGACTGATGATTGCCGAGTAAACAAAGCCTCAGTTCCCGCACATGACAGAATCACAAGAATACCTCAAAAATGTGAGTGTTCCCCTCCCTTAACACACACTCCAAGGGATAATGCCCGCCCCATATCACAGCTGGAAAAACTGAGGCTAGACTCACACGTGTACCAGTGATAATGCAAATGTTCAAACCTGGGGGGCCAGGGGGAAGTTAAGGGAAATAGAAGGGTGAGTGACTTACAGGAACCATTAGTGGAAGGCAGACAGAGAGAGACCCACACTGTTTTCATTAGGTCAAATGGAAGAATGACAAAAAGCATCCCCTGGACCAAAGTGAGTGACACAGAAGATTGGGATTCACAGTTCCAGACACCCTACTCTGCTAAGTGCTTTCTTTTCCCAATAGACTGTACACTCCTATAGGGCAGGGACTATGTCATTGTATCCAGGCATCAGCAGAGCAGTGGACATATCGCAGACCCTAAATAAAGAATCTGTTTCTGCTGAATGCATTCAGGGAAGGGGGGAGCTTCAGCTTCTTGATATCTCCCCTAAAGTGCTGGGCTTTTTTTTTTTTTTTTTTACCAAAATAAAGGCAAAAGATACAGTGTTATTTCATTTTGTTATCACAACAATCCTCTGAGGGACATTTTTATTATGCCTATTTTACAGACAGGTTAACTGAGGTTTAGGGAAGTTCTAGCTCAAGATCATACAAAGTCACAAAGCAGCAAAGTCGGGATTCAAGGTAGATCTGTCTGACCCTAACATCAAGCTCTTTACCACTTCGTTAGTCTCGATCTTTCTCTTGATGTATCATGGGTAGAATAGTTCTTAGCTACGAGCAGATGCCAGTAAGTATTTTTTAAACAGAAACAAAAAAGAAATGGGCAACTCAGGTTGTAGCTCCCAGGGCTCACAAAACCCTAGATCAACCACAGCTGAGAGTGCTTCACCATAGCCTTGCACACTCACTGCAGACATCCCGGAAAGAAGAATTCAATGCACATCTTCACCCACCCATCTCTGCAAGAGAAGGCCCAGGAGCAACACCAGTGACATGAAATGGGCTGGATCTGTTCAAGTCCAAGTATTCAATTATTCCAAACCAGGGATCCAGCATCACCAAAGAAAAGGGAGCAGGAGGTCAGGGCAGCACCCACCTGGGCGGAGTTCTCGAACATGACACCTTCTCCAAATCGTCCTGGGGAGGAGTGGAGGCCGCAAGGAAGGGAGGGACGTGGAAAATGCCCTAATGCATCCTCTTAACCAGAGCCTGAGCACTTCTCCACCAGAGACAGACACAAGCACAGCAACAGTGACTTCTAAGTGTGCAGGCCGATTATAGCTTTACTTTCAAAAGAGCTCTGATTGATCTTTTTTGATAGACCTGAAATAAATTAAACTAGATTGACTCACTTGAGAATGGACTCTAATCCCTTAGTCAGATCCCGGAGAACTCAAACCAAACCAGCTGTTAATTTAGGCTTTATAAGATAAAGCATGAGAAATCCAAGCTGATGTACCCCAGAGCAAAGCTTACATCATCTCTGTAAGCAATCAACTTACTGCTTCTTTTAGGAACTAATCAGTTCTTGGGTAAGTGGGTACCAAGCCTGCACTCTCACAGCGAAAACTAGCTCAAGGAAAGGAAGAAAGGCGAGAGAGGAAGAAAGGTCCTGAGAAACACTGACTGACTCACTCCTCGACAAGCTCAGAACCAGCCCAAGACATTTTCGTTTTGCTTTCTGCTAGTCATCCGTCTCCGGCTGCAGAAACTGCAACAGCTTGACCGGAGCCTCAGCACCAAGTGAGAGGAAGCTGCTGACACTCTTAATATTTCTTTAAAAAAAAAGGTGGGGGTGGGGGGGAGGTTCTGCAGAATTACCCAGAAAATATTCCCCACTACGTTTTTATCCTCTCATCTTTGAAGATCACACTGTCCCCTTTATCTTTGCTCCTGGGAGCCTTTGATTTGAATATAGGAATCCCAAGGCTTTCAAGTGGCGGCTGCCCGTGGCACTAATAGAGTTAACAAACACACACACACACACACACAAACACACACACACACACACACACACACACACACACACAAACTGCAGGCTTCTTCCCAAACTAAACTCTGCTCACAAACAGGCAGCCCTCCCAACTTGCACCAGGATTTTTTGGAAAGGGATTCATTCCTCTATCCCAAGTGAAGATGGGCATTCACCTTGACTGGACCTCACCCACAGTCTCACCCCAGGAGGCTCCACCACAGCGCCTTTCCTTCTGAAAAGAGAAAGGCTGCCAGCCTCTTGCTCCTAAACAATGATGTTTCATAGAACACTGTTTACTGAACATAAGGGGATCAAGAATTGAAATCCAATTTAAGGAATTATGGTGCCTTCGGACTGTTTTTCTTCAACGATGAAAAAAGACAGGCATGTTGTTTCTGGAATTAAGCCAGAAACTGATCCTTGTAGTAATACAAGAAAAAAGAAAGAAATCAATGAATGTATGTGTTTATGTATGTGGTTGGAGGGAGGGGAATAACTAAAATATAAGTTAAAACCTGAGGAGCAAATGAATTTGACTCCTGCTATGGAAGGATCCTGAAGTTGCTTTCAAAGTCCTATTTTAATACCTATCTGACAAGGAGAATACAGTTCATCTCTCAATACTTCTCAGAAGCAGAAGCAATTTAAGCAGAAAAGATGGCCTGAAAATCAAGCACAACGTCTGTCCACTCGCCTTCATTAGTAGCAAAACAAACCGCGCACCCAAGCCAAGAGTCAGAACCGGAAAAGACGACAAATATCATTCCCCTTTGAATAAAAGTAACCACTGCCGCTCCGTACTCAGCACTGGTCATTGTATGTATGTTTTCCTATTTAATCCTCTGGGATCAGTTCTGTCCCCATTTTGCAGATAAAAGTGCTGCGGCAGGGAGGTTCCAGAACCGGCCATGGCCCCACATGCAATAAATGGGTGTGACTTGAGACGCCAGGTGTGTCCAACTTCAGTGCCAGAGCCCTCATCCATCACCCCAGAATGCCTCCTTTTTACAGCAAAAACGCTGAACTCCAGAGAGTGCAGCACTTTCACAGCTTCCCACCTCTGTGCACATCCTATGGGGGCATTTCACAGATGAGCAAACTGAGACCCAGAGAATAAAGCTCTCCACAACCAGATAACTCAGAGGCAGACCTAACCGTCTTCTGAGCTCCTGGACCCCTAATTCTAATTATGAAGCTTCATCCTCTCCCTTAATTAAGTTCTTCCCCACTGTCATTCCCAAAGACAAAGTCCTCCCCAGAGGAAAATGCCTCCTCTCACCAAGGGCTGCCTGGGGAAGGAGTTTTGTGATTGGCGTTAATTTGGGGGGAGGGGGGGCAGAGAAAGGAGGCAAAACTATTAGATGAAGTAAATTAAGACATTTCTGAGAGGTATGGCATAAATCGTCACTTAGAGGGACTGACCAATTGAAAAGGTACAGCACTGCTCTGCATGAAAGCTACACCATCAGCCAGGATGCTACAAATGACAGCGGAAGAAGACAGGAAAATGGAGGCACTTTCTGCAGCCCAAGGCCACTGACCAGCTACAAAGGTCTGGCCAATGCCAACAAAAATACCATACCTTTCTGATGAACAAAGACTGCTAAATACAAGTCCTTTTTGTTTTTCCAAGGGAGGTGGGAGGGTGGGAGAGCGTCAACACACTCTTCTATTGTTTTACACGTCCCAAAGCCAAAAAGAGGGGCGTGAGGATTAAAAAAAAAAAAAGTCCATTGACTGTTTTCTGATTTCTCATATTTCACTCTTTTCCTTTCGGCCTCTGAAAAAGCTAAAGAAAGAGAGCCATAAAAACGGACAAACCTCCCAGCCCTGTGTGTGAATTCGGCCTTCTGCAAATGAGGGAGGTTGGAACTGGACCTTCTGGAACCAGGAGGTGTTCAAGAAACAGTGACTGCTGTCAAGTCGATTGGGAGGATAGATGTCATTTCTTAACCTCCATTGAGAATAAATCATTCCGGACAAGCTCCTTACTGCATCGCTGTTATCCAAGCGGAAGTGTGAACAGGCCCGAGAGAGCCGTCCACTCACTGATTTCTTGCCCAGGAGAACCTCCCAGGAAAGTTCCAGCGAGGGGACCTGTGTTGTGAGCACGGACTCAACTGCAGACATGCTGCCCCTCCCACCATGGGTCCTGGCACCCAGGGCCCCCGAGCAGTGAGCTTCTAATCACAGGTTCTGAAGGCCCCTTGTCCCCAGAAACCCACTAGGGCCGCTTGTCTTTGAGACAAAGTGGAGGAGGACAGGGGCTATTACATGCTTATTACAGATTCAGACAAACAATAACCTGACCACAGCGGCCCCAGGAAACTCCCTCGTAAAGAAAGAAATAAGTGTTATTAGGTTCGCAAGCCAGGAGCCAGCCCTCTGTCTTTCAAGAACCAAAAGGGATGCCTTTTAAAATCTACTTTTTTTAATGAAGTTCGAAGCAATAGAAATTCGACCAAAGAAGAGAGCAGACGCTACAGCCAGAAGGCCACAAATCCCTGTCTTGCTGTCGCTAACTTCATGTCCATCAGAAGCTGAATAATTCTAAGTCCAGTCTCCCGATCAGTTTTTTGTCTGCCCTCCCCAGGGAGATAAATTATGTCACAACCCAGACTCTTCAAAAGGTATTCTGGCCTCCTGATTCGGCCCACTCGCTTACAGGAGAAATAACTCAGAAACAGATTCTTTTGGCGGGGCGGGAGGGTGGGGGAGGAGAAAAAGCACAAAAAGGTGTGCAACACAATCCGTCACCCACTTGTCCACTTGGCAAGAGTGTAACAACAGTGTTGTCAGGGTGACCAACTGTCCCCGTTTGCCTGGGGCCGATGGGTTTCCTGGGACGCCCGATTGGTAACAGTAACGCCACCATCAAACCTTTCTCATGGACCAGGCACCGGGCTAAACCCTCTCACAGGATCTCACAAAGACCCACACGGGAGGCAAGTCCTCTTATGAAACCCATTTTCCACAGATGAGAAAACGGAGGCACAGAGCCATTAAGCCATTTGCCCAATTTAAAGTTTTCAGCTTTACGTAAAAACAAAACCAAAAAAAAAAAAAAAAGTGGTGGAAATCAAATACTGGCATAAAGAAAAGTTCATACTTTATGGGAAATTTTGACCTGGAAACTCGTTAATGAGGAAAAAAAATATTTCCTGCCAAAGGAGATGAGAGGAAAGCAAGGGAATCAGGGGAAATACAGAGAAGAGGAAGATCAATCACAAGTTGGTCTAGATGTTTCCAAAATAGTCCTTAGAGACATTACATAACTAACACAGAAAGAGAGAGAAGAAACCCCAGGTGGGGAGCGTGTGACAGCAGAGGATCCAGGACGGGGACAACGGCTCTGCGGCCACTTGCCAGGGAACCCGGGCCCAGGCGAGATCTCCAATCTCAATATCCCTTGGGAAGGCCAGCCTGGGGCTCCCTCTCCTCAGACTCCCACGGGCCAGGAGCCCTGGTCCCTTTGGTTCCCAAGCAGCCAAGTTCACGAGCTGCGATGGCAACTGGAAACCACAAACCATGAACGGAACCAGAAGTCGGCCGAAAGATAAAGATCCACTCTCACGGAAAAAGCAACGATAGCAGAACCACGGAGGTCGAAATCAAAACCGTATCTGCTTTGCATGGGGCATGTGGTTTTGTGTGTGTATTTTCTACACGTCAGTTCATCCGCTCCCGACGTGTGCAAGTCACTGTCGGGCTCCTTTAAACTGCTTTGCAAAACCAGGGGCCTGGAGAGAAGCATTTTGGCCCAGAATTCCAATAAGGCCAGAGGAAAAAAACACCAAACAGCTCTCAACTTTATTATTATTATTAAAAAAAAAAAAGAGGGCTTCCCTGGTGGCACAGTGGTTAGGAATCCGCCTGCCAATGCAGGGGACACGGGTTCAAGCCCTGGTCCGGGAAGATCCCACATGCCGCGGAGCGGCTAGGCCTGTGAGCCACAACTACTGAGCCTGTGCGTCTGGAACCTGTGCTCCGCAACAGGAGAGGCCGTGACAGTGAGAGGCCCACACACCGCGATGAAGAGTGGCCCCCGCTCGCCGCAACTGGAGAAAGCCCTCGCGCAGAAGCGAAGACCCAACACAGCCAAAAATAAATAAATAAATAAATAAATAAATAAATAAATTTACAAAAAAAAAAAAAAAAGAAAAGAAAAACATAGTTGTGGAGGCAGGGGGCATCCAACCCGGTCTGCAACAACAAGGATCTTGGTGCTCTCCCTACACGCTCCGAAAATGACAAAATCATGGCAGGAGGAATGTGCTTGTGGGGAAACGATAAGTACATTCAGACTTATCTTCTGATGAAGATAAACTGGCAAATGTAACCCAACTGAAAAGCCACCAGAGCAAAACATAGTTGTTTTTTGTTTTTTTTTTTTTGGTTGCCCTTTTTTTTTGAGGCAGGGGTTCCCCTCTTCCAAGGAAAGAGGGTCTACCACGTGACTGAAGCTTTTTCCTCCAGAATTCAGGCCCTGAGTGCCAATTCTTCAGACAGAAATGGCTTCACACATCAGGTCTTCTGTGACATTTGTCAACTGCTTTCACTCACCATTGTGAAAATGTGACAAGTGACAAGTTTTTTAAGACAACACAAAACAAAATTGGGTGCACAAAGCACGGTGGTGGCTTGGGAAACACCTCCTTTTGAGCTTGGGGACATTTTTGAACCTTCCTGTAAGTTCTCTTTCACAAAAAAATGCCTGCCTACGTTTGGGTCAGTGAGGTTTTTTTTTTTTTTAATTAACAGGAAAATTCTTGGCTTCTTCAGCCCTAACTAAGCAACTGAAGACCAGGAGGAGGAAAGAAGAGAGGCTTGCTTTTGATTTTAAGGATAAGAATCAAATTCAGAACTTTGTGATTCCTGAAACATCTTCTGAATTGTCTTATAGATTCCATACATCAATTAATCCCTTATCGAGAACTTGATACCATAAGGAAGCTAATATTTTTTTAGTTCTACAGAAAATAATTTATTTTAAGCTAAAGAGTTGATATTATCTCACTATTTCATTTTTGTATCATATTTTAAGTATTCCTAGGTCTTCTACTACATATTTATATCTGAGGATCTAATCAAAAGGACAAAAACGCCTCTTTGCACACATGACTGTCAGATTTCAGCCCTGTTCCAAGACCAGAAAGGGACAAGTTAATCAAGAAAGCACCCCTCCTGGACCCTGAAAAGACTTACCCCTACCATGAATAGGCCATTCTACCCAGAAAGTAGATGCTTTCTTTTCCTTAAGAGTCTGTTTTCCAAAAACTCCCTTACTCATTGCCTGCCCAGTGCACACTGTCTATACGCCACCCCCAGGAGTATAAATCTTGAAAGCACTTTCAAGCCAAACCAGACGGAGCCCCAGTAAAACTCATGGAACACAAGGGATGCTCCCTCTTTCAGTGCAAAGTTCTTCCTTCAGATTCGGAAGCGCATCTCAATGTTTCTTCCAAATTCATTTAGTTGCACTACTTGTTCTGAAATGATTGGGAGGTCTACCAACGGGCAGGTCAACTTGAGGGCTTCAATGTGCTGGTGGTTTTTGGTGGAGATGGTAGTTTAAATTATCTCAAAGTGTTCTGCCTAAATTCTACTGCTAAACTAGTCTAGAATATTCAGATTCTCAGAATTCAGTATTGAGCCATAATTGTAAAATCTTAACTTTTTATTATCATCCCTGGATTCGTTCTTCAACTGAGTTGGAGAAAGTCAGAAAGTAAAATTCTAATAAATTTGCCTCTGGGAGAAAAGATTTGCCTGGAATGAACACTCAATGTATACCACGACCCCATACAATGAACTTTACCCCAATTAGAGAAAAAAAGCTCCTAGGACTTTAACCTTCATTTACACCAGCACTCCCAATGGTTAGATTTATGGGCTGGGGGCAAGAGTGTACAACCATGAATTTCTTGGCGGTCCACTGCCAAGCTCCTTACGCACTCCAGTCTTTCAAATGCTCCTTTGAACAAGCCCAGAGTCCAAGTCCAGTCCACTCCACAAAAGAAAAGAAACAAGAAAACCCCGAAACCAAAAGAGAAAAACCAAACAATAACAACTCAATGGCAGGCTTTACCAGCTCCTCCCAAAACAAAGGAAACTAGAGTCTTCTAAGAACATCCTGGACCAAACCAACACTATAGAAATGGGGGGCGGGGGGAGTAAAACCAGAAATTTTTAGATGAAAATCATAAAATTCCCAGGAATGCAAACTACTGGATGAATCTAGAATACAAGGTCCATATAGATCCTAATGAGTTTGAGTTGTGGAAACACCAGTATTTAGCTCCGAAAGTTACTTCTCTAAAGTTCAATGTTGCCATTCACCTCATCAGTATATACTGAGCACCTACTATTGAATTCATACAAAGCTGGGTCACTCCTCAACAGCTATTAAAGAAAAATAGAAAACTTTAAATAGATAAGACTTTCCAAATTCTCTTCCAAATATGCATAATATATGTATCTCAGAATAATAATGCCCTCTTAACTGCTTTCCAGTAGAGAATCAAATGCCCCAAGATTATCAATTTAAACTTAGCTGTCCCTTTTCCCTCTCTCTCTCTCCCTCTCTCTTAAATCATCATTAAGGAAATAGAGCATTTTCTAGGCTTCCTACTACAAGGCTTGGAAAAACCCAGAAGGATATTGGGGAGCTGGAAACACAGAAGAGGAACCTCAAGTTTCCTATATATTTTGGACTGTCAGCAGCATTTAGGATAAACACCTCCTCTCATTTCTGCTTCGTATGTTTTCCTTATTGGTTCATTTACACAGCGCTGCTCTCCTGACGGCGGTCAGTACATCGTTTTGTCATTTCTGCCTTTCCCCGCCATTAGTGCAGGCTGCTGAGACGACACCCCAGATGCCTCCCCAAGTGGCTAGCAGCATCAACGCATCCCTTCCCTCCAAGTGGTCCCCCCGTTGACTAATGTTCACCAACACTCATACATCATTCCCAAATTGGTCCAAATGAATTAAACACAGCTCTGCTTAACATTACGAGATTTAAATGGATTTTCTCTCTACAGGTCTGCCCCATAATTGGGTTTATCCATCTTGTTGAAGTACAGTTTACACTTGCTAACATCACGCCAATTCAAGCTACATTTTCTGCTCCAGTGGCAGGAGCAAGGCAGATTTGTCATCGGATCATAACAGGTAATTCAAACAACAATTAGTTTGATGACGGCCCGTATGTCAATGTCTGCTCCCAGCAGCTGGGCTCATACTCTCTGCTCTGTGTTCCTCAAGATGAATTGTCTTCACAATTCTTCAATTTCAATCATCAACAATGCTTACTGAATCAACTTAAAAACTATTGACACAAGACTATCTTCCCTATGGGGCAGCCTCGCCAAAGCTCTGGTGAAAAGAATCCTCTAGTCCCCCACCACCGCCCCAGGATGGGCTACTACCACACACACATCCATTTTCAAGCCTTGGACAATTTCTGATTGTCAACCAACGTTTTTTATTCTAGTGCTTCACCTCAACCTCAAAATTCAAGGAGGCACAAGGTTTGGGAATAGAAAGGAATGAATTTGCTTGTGAAGGCTCATCCATCTACAAGTAGGAAAGTGCTTAATTTTTTTTTTTTTTTTGGGTAAGTCCCCCTGCAGGAATTAATGACAATTGTCAAAGTCTGAGAAAATGTTATAATCCAATGGGTAACACTACTTGTCATTTAAAGGGAAAAAAAGCTAATATTTCTTTTAAAAACCAACTAACCTCTAAGCATCTTGAAAATTAGAAGATAATCACATAAATATAAACCAGTCCAACTATGGTTATGCATTGTTTGGGCAATGCCATAGTCATTAAGACAGGATACAAATTCATGCACTGAAGGAGAGCTGAAATTAAAATATGAGATACCTGGGAAAGAATATTAAGTTTACACGGGGATTGAAGGCCTATCTCAAATTATTTGGTTGAGTACCAGAAAAATATACTTATTGGCCTCTCATGTTATGAAAGAGGTTATTATGAAAAAAATGCAAACTTATGTCCTCTGTTCCCTTTCTGCTCACAGTATACAGTATTTAAACACATTCACACCCCTGCTGTATACCTACTATGTCCCAGGCATTCCTGCACAGACAGTGCTCTAAGGATACAAAGATGAGTAAGACACACCTCAGAAGAGCTTACATTCTAGTCAAATGTTACAAGGACTAGGCAGGATTTTCAAGTGACATAAGAGAAATGCAAACAGCAACCAACAGGAGTCATAAATCTTTGCTACTCAGCAAAGATAGTCCATGTTATCAAATTTATCATGTGTGATGTTCTTGACAGGAAATAAAAAATATACAATGCATGTCGGAATAAGGCTGATCTGAAATCTACAAATGAGTACTTTACATAGTTCTCAGTGGTTAAAAACAGCTGCTTGTATTTATCAAGCAGTGTGCCACTGCCCTACCCACCTCATCACAGACCTGATCTCATTTCATCTCCCAACAACCTTCTCGAAACTAGCATCATCCCCCATTTTACAAATTAGGTAACTAATTTACCTAATTAGTAGGTAGACACTGGCAGAAACTGGACCTGAACCCGGGTTATCTAACTCCAGAAGCATATGTGCTGAACCGCCCACCTCCTCTTGTACCTATCGCTTTAAAATGCAAAGGTAATGCTCCTAGGGCCTCAGTGGCAGGGTGCCCACTTGAAGCTGAAAAACTAAGCCCGTGGTTCTCAACCAGGGGCAGCCTGGGCCCCCGGGGGACATTTGGCAAGTTCTAGAGATGTTTTTGGCTGTCACATTTTTGTTGGGTGCTAGTAGCATGGAGAGGGGAGAGGCCAGGGCTGGAGCTAAGCAAACATCCTGCCATGCACAGGACAGTCTCCTGTGCAACAAAGGATCATCAGCCCAAAATGTCAATAGTGCTGAGGTGGAGAAGCCTGCACTAAGCCATCTTATCTCATCCAGCCCGCAAAGACATGCAAATTTCCAGTCCAGGCCTCAATCTTTATAGAAGCTGGTGGAACCAAGTGTCTTTCCAGCTGGTACCTCAAAAAACTAGGGTTTTGTGAAGATGCTTCAAAGAGTCCACAAATATTTGATTCTAATGTTTCTTTTTATAACATGCCATAGATAAAGAAATATATAGTACCTGTGCCTACTCTGGTATTTTTTAAATCTCAATGTATTACTCATTAAAATATTAAACAAACTGCCAACCACCCAGGGGTTTTGGTGGAACCCTTAGGAAGAATGGTCAACTGCCGCTTCTGTTTCATTGAAGAGTATGCTGCAATTCCAAGGTAAACTGTTTAAAAAAAAATTGTAACCACTTATCTGTTTGACCAGGATGTGATACCATGCAACCAAACCCAACTCCAGAAACAAATTAAGTGCTAAGCTTGATAAGCCTGCAAACGTCAGCCATAACCCACTTAGAAATGTCTGTGCTTAGCTAAAAGGCCCCATGATTCTCAGGGACTTTATTAAAAAAAACAAATACCATTATAAAGTGCAACTTATAAAATGAAGTTACTGGGAATTCCCTGGCCGTCCAGTGGTTAGGACTCAGTGCTTTCACTGCCAGAGCCCAGGTTCGATCCCTGGTCGGGGAACTAAGATCCCACAAACTGCTTGGGAGTTTGGGACTGACATGTACACACTGCTACATTTAAAACAGATAACCAATAAGGACCTACTGTATAACACAGGGAACGCTGCTCAATATTCTGTAGTAACTTAAATGGGAAAAGAATTTGAAAAAGAATAGATACATGTATATGTATAACTGAATCACTTTGCTGTACACCTGAAACTAACACAACATTGTTAATCAACTATGCTCCAATGTAAAATTAAAATTTTAATAAATAGCTGCAAAAAAAAAAAATAGCTGCAAAAAATAAATAAATAAATAAATAAATAAATAAAATAAAATGAAGTTACTAAGAAAATACAACCAGCTGACTGCCACAGACCAGACCTCTACACCTACTGGCTGTGGTCCATATGGGGGACACAGATGGCTGATAGAACAGTTGTTTCCATTCTTTCCGGTTGTTCTAGTCAAAGACAACCAAAACTTCTCTGCATCCTCACCAGCCCTCTTACAGGCCATGCAGGCTGGGCCCCAAGTGCCTTAATATGGTGGAGAATGAAAAGATACAAATATCTCAACTTATACAAATACAATGATACAATTAGGATAGACAGAAGTTAAAAACCAGTAAGTAAAAACGAGATTGTTTTATTTTAACTGGCCAATGTAATGCAACTGCTATTGGCTTGGACAAGAGGATAACTTCTCCTTGAAAGATGGACATTAAGGGCTTCCCTGGTGGCACAGTGGTTGAGAATCTGCCTGCGAATGCAGGGAACACGGGTTCGAGCCCTGGTCTGGGAAGATCCCACATGCCGCGGAGCAACTAGGCCCGTGAGCCACAACTACTGAGCCTGCGCGTCTGGAGCCTGTGCGTCTGGAGCCTGTGCTCCGCAACAAGAGAGGCCGTGACAATGAGAGGCCCGCGCACCGCGATGAAGAGTGGCCCCCGCTCGCCGCAACTAGAGAAAGCCCTCGCACAGAAACGAAGACCCAACACAGCCAAAAATAAATTAATTAATTAATTAATTTTTTTAAAAAAGATGGACGTTAAGCCAAACAAATTGGGACTCCTGGCTTCTTGTCTCAGCACTGTTTCCACCAAGTGGTGGGACCTCAGACAAACCAATTCGCCTCTTTGCGCCTCAGTTTCCTTGCCTTTCAAAACGGACTCTACCTTTGCTCCACTCCAAGAGCGTTCTGGAACACCAGCATCCCTTGGGGGTGCATCAGAAAAGCGGAGTCTCAGGCCCCAGCCTGGAACTACTGATCCCACATCTGCATTTTCACAGCACGGGGAAGTCTGAACAGCACTTAGACTGCCAGGCCCCTCAGCCTCAGGCTCCCACAGCCCCCTGCATATGACAGCAGAGTCCCACCTTCTCACACTGGTACTAACTCAGGGGACAGTGGCCACCACTGAGATGACCTGTTAAAGAAATTCTCTCAAAAGAGAGACTCCTATCACCGAACAGACATCCTTTAGAACTCCGAATGCAACCAGTCTTCTCCCCCAGGGAAAGAGTCAAGCCAAAATAAGCCAACGAACAAAAGATCTTACAGCAGTTGTTCTCATGAAGCTACATGCATCAGAATCATCCAGAGTGGGACGGGGTTCAGATTCCAGCATCCCCCTAGGCCGGTGCATTGTCTTTAATGCTCCCCTGGGGATTGCAATGTGCAGCCAGAGTTGGGAAATACTGCCCTTGCCCACCGGCCACAGAAGCGGCGTCAATATTACCTGAAAATTTGTTAAAGCTGCAAATGGCGGGACCTACCCAGAACCTGAAACTCTGGTGGGGCCACAATGTGTATCACAACAAACCCACCAGGCACTTTCTAGGTGATGCTTGCTCAAATCTGTGAAACATAGACCTAGTCCTGATGAATGAGAATCTCCAAGGGGTTAAAACCCAGGATTCTGTACTTTTGAGCGGCTCCCAGGTGGTTCTTTTGTACAGACCCCAGAGAGCTGGTTAGTCGCCATTGCTTTAGGAACCCCCAGACCCTGCTAAGCTTATATTCTGAGCAGACAGTAGTCAGCATGAGGTTGTGTAGTACAGGCTCTCTCCAGCCCAGTTTTGAATCCTAGTTCCTTGACCATGTGCAAAATATCTTGCGTATTTGAGTCTCCATTTCCTGATTCACAAAATGGGGATAATGGCGGTAAGAGTAGCTACACCATTTGGGTTTCCTTCTGCGTTGTTATGAAGAATCAATAAAGAATTCACATACAGCACTTAACACCAGACCCAATGCGTTGGGAGAATTCAATGAGAAGCTGCTACTACTATCAGCTGTTGTTATTGCCTCTGACCCCTAAGACCAAGCACATCACTGCCCAAGCCACTCTTTCATAAACAAAGAAATCCCTCTTCTTGAGCCTTACAAAAGTATCTGGCTCTCCTCCCATAACCAGGGAGAAGGAAAGGCCTCAGAAGCTCATCAGAACCTAAGGGCAGTCTAGTTTCTCACTCAAAATGAGAAAAAGTTATTCCCCTCAAGTACTTCCAGCCCTTAATTTTTACTCAGCAAGCGAAAATGACTGAGCAGCCGATAAGTGATCAATTGACTGATTTCAGAAGCCTCTGGGGCAACAATTCCAAAACCTCAGTAGGCAAAAATCAGAACCCTGATTAAAAATGCAAGCTCCCAGACTGTATCCAAAACCTACTCAGTCAGACCAAGAGGGGTGGAGTGCTTATAAATCAGCATCCAAAACATCACCAAAACTGAAGCTCCCTTGATACGTTTTGCTCACTGATGAACTCCCCAGGGGCCTGGCACACACTAGACACACAATAAATATTTTTGAATGAATGAACAAGCATTCTGAGGTATGCACTTAAATTAGACAATTAGGCTAAAACGCACCACTATAGCAAGTGTGTGAACCTTTTGAATACGTTAACTGGCACCCAGAGGCTTTGTCAAACTACTCTAGTGAAATGACATCTGTGTCTGTCTGTCTCTCTCTCACATACATACACACACACACACACACACACACACACACACACTGCATTCTTTGTGGAAAGTGGACATGAAATCTCACAGCCAGTCTGGTGATGGGACTAAAGAACTGTATGAAGAACTGGCTTCTGGGAGTTCTCCCCCTTAGCCCAGATCTGCTCCTCAATGGAGACAGCAAATCCTCACGAAACCTGAAAGGCCAGGGAACTTGTGGAGCAAGGGAGGGCCCAGAACACAAGAGACGACCATCCGAAACATGAACTAGGGAAAAGCCAGGCACCCTCAAACATCCTGCCCAAACCTGCTGGTACAATTCTCTGGACATTTTTATCACGAACACCAAGGATCTACTGGGGCAAAGAGATGGACCCTGAGCCACAGCACCTCAGGAATCTTAACAATGTTAAGACTCGGACAAGACTCAGTGTCAAGTTCACATTCAATAATAAAGGACCAAGAGGGGACAGGACACTCTCCAAATTGTATCCTTCTCTTGCTGGCTCCACAAAGCACCCAGACCCTGGAGGAAGGTCCTCAGGCCGTACTGAATCATGGTGGATGAGTTCTAAGACCAAGCAGAATGGTATGGGCTGGGAGAACTCAGATGGAAGCTTGCAAGCCTGAAGATGAAAGGGAAAGCAACACCCACTACAAAATCTCCACCGCTCAGCTGTGTAAACAAATAAAATGGTCCATTTCTTCTGGATCCTCTCCTAGTTGTCTTTGTGCACGCACACACAGACACACACACACAAACCACTTCACATCTGAAAAGAAAAACAACCAAGAAAGGTCTACACAGTTTGTTTTTGCTGCGTGTGGAGTTTTTTTTTCCTAAATCACATCTGACTTGGTGTTAAAACATCAACCTTTGGCCAAAATACTCTTAAAACAAAGGCTTAATTGGTTCTGAAGTAGCCCTTCTGAAAACCAAGGGAAACATCTTCTGTGGATCTTGACCTTGATTCCAACCCTGCTCTTGGGGTTGGAAGGAGTGTGGGAAGAGCTCTCTTCAGGGAGGTAGTGGGGATAGTGCTTAAACGTTTATCCACAATCACCTGCAGGGCACCCCTGGGAGGCATCTGCAAAGTGGGTCCACCTCTGCACTCAGCCTGCAGGATCTCTTCCGGGTTAATGGAGACAGTGGGAGGAGTTCCCAGAAACAGGCCCCAGTGGGAGGAGCTCCCACTGGGGCCAGAAAGCAAAGCAGTGTGTGAAGGGGCGTGCACCGGAGCTTGGGCAAACTGGCCTCTGATCCCACCCAGATCTTTTTACTGCTCTGCCTCCTGTGTGTCACTCACACACCCAACAACCCCTACGCTGGTGCATTTCAAAAGATATCATTTGAAATCCAGTGTTCAAGTCTCTGTCAAAAGGGCAATGCAAGCTAAACACACATATCACTCTCCCAGTCGAATCCTGAGTATGAACAACAGAAACCAACACATACATTCCTCCAAAAGATGTGGGTGAGAATGTTACTAGGGCCTTACACTCATAGTAGCAGGAAACTGGAAGCAATCCAAATACCCAAAAGCACAGAAAGGACACCTGCATTGTGGCATAGTACATGGCAGTAAAAAGGAGCAAACTATGCTGCAGGCAATAACAGGGATGAAACACACGCATAATGCTGAGTCGGGCCAGACATGAGACGGTATATTCTACACAATCCCATTGCTAAGAAGCTAAAAAACAGGCAAAACTAATCCATGGTGATAGATAAAACTAATCCAGGGTGAGAATTTTTGTCAGCAGTCGGGGGAAGCTTTGAATACGTTGAGACCCCAGGAGAATTGGTAATACTCCTTTTCGGGGCCCAGCAAACTACAGCCTATGAGCCAAATTCAGCCACTATCTGTTTTTATGAATAAAGTTTTATTGGGACCCAGCTACACCTATACCTATTCCCTTAGGTATTATTTTTGGCTGCTTTCACACACAATGGCAGAATTGAGAGGCTGCCACAGAGATTGTTTGGCCTACAAAGCCTAAAATACTTATTATCTGGCCCTGTACAGAAAAAGCATTCCAACCCCATTCTATATATTGATTTGGGTGATGGTTTCATGGATGTTCACAAAAGTAGAAGTTCATCCATCTCTCCACTGAAGATCTGTGCACTGTGCTGTACTTATATCTCAATAAAACTCTCTACAAGTCAATAGAGTTAAATATCTATGTCTTTAAAAAAAAAGAAAAAGGCCTTTTAATTTTTATTCCAGTTATACTGTGTTAACCATTTAGGGAAAACATGGCTTTTGTGTTGCTCTTGTCTTTTCAAAACTGAGAGGAGTTAGGAGATTGTCAAAAGTGAGGAAGATCCCAACACATCAATTGATACTGCGTCCAAACCTTTTAGAAGAACATGACAGACACATCTAGAGAATCACTCACAAGCCATTCATATAAACGTTGCACTTGGCCAAGTCCTGAGATTACAGGAGGCATGGGAAGGGAAAGGAGGAGGAATCTCATGGCATGCATGGTGTTATTCTGCTCTAGGTTATTTCAGGATACAGCTTAGGAAAGCAACCAGCTCAGCTCGGATTGAAATACTGTACCTATTAAGGTTAAACCGTTTTAAATTTCCAGGGAAGAAAATTCTGCCCTGACAATCACGTTGCATCTAAGCCTTAAACTGGAGAATGGGGCAGAGGGCAAACATCCGCTCTAGTCTGCACCAAAGCAGGGCCACCCTCTCCTCTCACCCTCACGTCGCTACTGAGCTGCCATGTGCCTTGGGAACAATTTTATTGTGTCTGAGGTCTCCTCTTTTTTTCCCCTTTGCTGCTTTCGTTTCGTTTTGTTTCGCCATTTATCCTTTGATGGTCAAACTAAAATTACAGCTAGGTACCATGTGGCTTGACCTCATCCTGGTCTAGCAGAGATTGGGGGAGAATGAATCCTCAAAGCATGGCGGTGCTGGGTCTCTAATAAAATATCTCTCTGTTTGCCCACATGGGCATCATGCCTTAGCAAACAGAGGCAGAGGAGGACAATACTACCTGTTCATGGACGAGTAGTAATGCTTTCAGTCCTCCAGACAATGAGCTCTGTAACTTACTCCATCTCCCTCCTGAGACAGCGCTTCACACGGCCCGCACTGCGCCAGGTGGTTTGGAGAAAGACGAACTGCTCGGCCTAACAAGGGACACTTCAGCAACGGGTGTAAAGACACAAAACAGCTACTCTGGGCTCGGCTGGTCTCCCAGTGACATGGCCCCAGCCAGCCTTTCCACTCCAAGATAGGGATCGTGACGCTATTCAACCTTGACAATCCCCATCCCCCAGGCAACAGGATTTTCCAGCCCTCCACAAGAGGTAGCAGGCCTCGGGACACTGTTCATCACCCATTCATCAAGAGTTAGGGTTTGGGCTTGTTCTCCAACCAAGCCCTGAGTCTATACCCTTTTCTGGGAGCAACAGTCACTGTGCTGTTGATCCAAAGGAAGACGGGTCCCCCAAGGAGAGTGCCAGCAAGAACACCAGCCTTGGGGACTTCCCTGGCGGTCCACTGGTTAAGACTCCATGCTTCCAATGCGGGGGGCGGGGCACGGGTTCGATCCCTGGTTGAGGAACTAAGATCCCACGTGCTGTGCAGCGCGTCCAAAAAATAAAACAAAAACAAAAACAAAAAAAACACACCAGCCTTGGAAATAATCTGGGGGTGGAGGAGCATTATCGAGAGTCGTACTTTCCCCTAAAATACACACACGGACCGGCAGCACGACTGCAGAAGGAATCAAAATATTTTTAAAATAAGTCACTGTCACCTTGAAATGAGTACAAAATACTAGGGGCTCCACCGAATAACAACGTCTGCTGAGTCCCGCTTTTCACTGGTGGAATAATTCACAATGTACCTGGGGCAAAGGGCTACTGGAAAGTCTTCTCCAGACAGAGGCAGATTTGAAACAGCACAGCTACAAAGATGCGATATGGCTGTGGACCACATACACACACACAGGTTATCTGCAAGGGCTAACCACAAGAAAGGGAGCCAGGGAAGAATGGGAATGATATAACCAAGCGACACCAGCTTCCAAGGAGAGAAGACCCCAGAGCCAGACTTGAATGCCCCAACAGCGGGTTTCAAAACCTCCCCTTGAAGGGTTAACCCAGAAGCAGAGGACTCAAGAAGTTTCGGCACCATTAGTTACACCATGAGGTCCATCCATCCTGGCCAGGCCAGGCAGACAGACGAAAATCGTATTAGTCTGCTCTCCCTTCACTACTGCACTCTGTTGGCATCAGTTCAGCTCTGAGTCTATATTAGTCCGTGATTTGTTTAGCCTTTGGATTTAAGAGAATGGAAGTACTACGTGAGCAGGAAACAGGACACTCATCAGAAGCTGGGATCCGTCGCCTTTCCCTCCCAGCACTTCCAGTGTCATGTATCAACAAGTCCGAGAGAAATCAACATTTCAGAACAATCAGGTCAAAAGTGATATTCTTAGCACCACTTAACATGATTTTGATCCACCGGAAACAACTCTCTGGCTGTCACACGGCCTCCTCTCCCATCTCACCCCCCTTAATTCTTCCCATTCACATTCTGTCACCTCATGTGACTCCCAATTTAAGACCCCTCCTGAAGCAAAAAAACAGTAGCCAAGCTAGGGGGTCTGTGTGCCCATCATGCCTGATCAAGATGCTCTTAACAAAAAAACACAGGCTTCTCCTTCTTTCCCTATCTTTAAATCATTTTAGCAGCATTTCTTCTGCTCTTGTTTCTTCTTTGCTTCCCACCTCCCCCGAAGAATCAACCACCACCACACCGCCATCATCGTCACCATCATCATCACCTAGGTCAGGGGGAGGGGTGGAGAATAAGAGACACAAGAGACCTACACATTGACAAATCAAGCTTCGGGATCTCTTGCATGTCCTACCTGAATTGCAATCTGGTGTTCAATCGTTTTGTACGCAGAGTAATGTGTGCTCCCGGACTGAAAATGGAGCTGTAGAAAGAAACCAAATCAAAGCGTTCTGCTTATGTCACAAACTACAAGAAAACATCTTAAGCAGTTTATGAATAGCAGACAAACCTTCCTAGATTGAACTGCAGCCTTGGCATTCAATCAAGACCTCTGTATTTTTATTTGTTGCTATAAATAAGATGCTCATAATAATCTAGTTTAAAAAAAAAAAAAGCACCTATTCAATAAGCAAAAGGGGGGTGGAGGGGGCCAGGAGCGAGGATCAATGACATGAAAAGGAAAGACGGACACCCATTAAGACATAAAGGAAGCCAGTGTGCTGAGCAAGATGCTGCAGGAAAATTAACTGTGTGTTGCAAACATCATCAGAATTGCGACACGTAGGCAAGAGGGAAAGACTGGGGAGAGAAAGGATGTGAGAAGCCACAAGACTGCAAAGGTACAAGCCCCCCAGAGTTCTGAGAACTAGGCTCTCACCCTCAAACACAATTCTATTTTGGGGAAAACAAATGTGGCAGGCAGAATTCAGGGGCCACTCGATGCCTTATACATTCTTTCGCAATGACTAAGCTATCAGTCCCAGGACGGCTCAGGACAGCTCTGAAGCCCGCACGCACTCTAGGAATCCACACTTCCCCAAAGAAGGAGCCAACCAGTGCCGAAGAGCCACTGAGTTTTCTAAAGACCACCTCTTTGGGGGCCCCTGGGTGAAGGTACATCCCTGGTTCACCCAGACTCTCCACAGCACAAGGCTAAGGTCTCTCCTGGGCCTTTCCCTCTGAAGCCCTATAGATCTACCATCAAAGAAATGGGTAGCCCCAAATAAAAAGGAATACCAAGAGGCCTCTCCAAATTCTTCTCTTCCCAAATAGTACTTATTAATCTTGGGCTCCTACCAATTGGGAGAACAAACACCACCTGCTGACTTATTTTATAAACAATACAACAAACACTAAAAGGTCTCAACAATATCTGAAAATGCATTTTAATTGGCCATAAACGAACAAATGATGAAGAATCACACGGTCCTATGAAATCACTGCCCATCTCCCTCGCAGCAATAGGCAAATCAGTTACATTTCCAAGCACAGATCTGTATTACTATAGCAAACTATTGCCATTACTACCACTGTACGATTACTATTACCAGAACCTTCCTGTATTAGCCGTTCTTTAGACCCCATTATTTTGTATCTTGCTCCCTGCAAGAAAAATTATTCAGTTTATACAGGTTTTTATTTTGGGGGAAAAAAAAAAGAAATTCACATAAGAACTTCTGAACCAACTCAAACTAAACGCAACCCAGTAGTAACGAAATTTTTTAAATAGCCTAAATGCATACTGCTCATGGGATAAGGCTGTACTGTTCCCAGTTGGGGATATAGTGGGTTCTGAGATCACTGTATCTGCTCCAAGTGAACAAACAAAAACACACTGCCTGTATATATATTAGGAGTCTGCTTGCTCCCAAACATAATAGTAGTCAAAGTTAAAAGGGGGCACAATAAAGGTGGGCCAAAAATATATATATTCCTTTACCTGTCAAAGCACAGTAATGAATCACACTCCCTAAAACAACAATAGATAAAGGCTGAGCCACTGAGATAAGCCCCCCTACGCACACAGCACCCCCCCCCCCTGCACACACACACTCAGGAGCAGTTCATCCAAAGTGAGTCACTGAAAAAGACAGATGAATTTGCCCCCTTGGCCCCCCTGTCCTTTTTGTGAAAACTGCCAGTCAGTAAGCGGAGATCGCACTAATTACTGTGACAATTCTGCATTGTGTTAAAACAACTTTTGTGCGAGGGATAGGTTCCTCTGCGAGTTTGGAATTCTTGGCTGAGAGCAGCTCTTGTCGGAGCGGGGGACTCCCCTGCTCAGGAGAGAAGGCAACACTAAAACCTCGTCCCCCCTTTCAGCCGGTTTTAGGCTGCGATTTTCCAACTGCCCGATTCAGAGCTTAATGGAAACTTGTCCAAGCTTTTCTTCCCACAAACCTTGCGGAGCCCTAAGGCAATCTTGCACTCAGGGTAACCACAGAAATCTCCTATCATCAATTAAAATCCAATGGACACCTGATAACTAAGTATACGTCGTGGAAACAAAATTTCATATAATCGCAGCCTTCTGAATAAATTAATGAAACTGTGGCTAATCCAAATTCAATTTCCATTTGTCCGGTTCCACACTTAACCCTCACGTTCACCACCACCCAAACAACAACACAAGCCCAGAGAGAATGCTACAATTAAAGACAGTAAAAATGCAGCTGCAAGGTCCTTAAGAATCTGGTAGGACAAAGTTAATTTCACCTTCACACACACCAATCTAACATCCCCAAGTAACGCAACTCCCCTCCTCAGGTATCCAGGCACACAGAATAACCGCCACCAGCTCATAAATCCACACGGTACAAGCTCCAATCAGCGCTTCACTCCCAGCCAGTACCCACTGTGTTGGAGAGATTTTGAGCTTAAACTTCCCCCAGCAACAGCGATGAAGACTTAAAATTTTCCCGTTTCTCCTTTGGGTTCCCACCCCCTCTTTTCCCAAATACTCTTTTCTAAAACACACCCTTTAAACACTGCTTTTTCCATCTCTGTAAAACACAGAGATGCCTTGTTCATTATAGTCTAGCTTTTTAAGACAATGATAAAATACAAGGACCCAGTAAAAACTTGGCATTCTAAACTGGAACAATAATTTATTTATATCTCCGTAAAAAGCTAGAAGAAAGAGCAAGAGAGGGTTGGCCCTTTGTGCTTTTGTTTGTTTGTTTGTTTGCTTTTGGAAGATGAGGGGCGCTTGAGAGATCTTAGGTGGCGATCTAAGGCTCATCTGAGTTAAGAACCAGGTTCCCCCAGGCCTGGACTCTTGGGACCACCCCTGCTCTTGGCCACCTGCAGCACTGCGCATCATCTCCACATCCAGCAACTGTGGCTCTTGTACCCTGGGCCTGCAACACACCCTCAACGTGGTTCCCCCCTGCCCCGGCCCTCCCCAGGCATCCTGAAGCAGCACCAAATGAGAACTCCAAGGTACTTTTCATGTCATGCCTTCCTGTGAAACTCTCAACAAAACAAACCTTCCCTTCCTGTGTGCTTGTTTACAGTGGCCAAGCCCACCCAACCACCCATCCGAACACCTCCCGGTGACCCAGCCCCCTCTGGTCCACAGGAAGAGCCATGGAGATGCGGTGGTGCTCAGCACAGCCTTGCCTACGTTTTCCAGCAATTCAAAAACCAACATTTTACGATCAACCACCTCCCTTATCAAGAAATCCTGTCTTGATCTCTCTGATTTCATTTCTAATCACTACTACTGGCCCTAAATTTGATGTTTCAGATACAAGACATCAGAGATACCCAGAGAGGGGAGAAAAGGGAAACAGCTTTTTCAATCACAGAGATCTCATCCTCAAAGGCGACTAAAAAACTTGGAACACTACATTGGGTTTTAAACTTCCAGTAGGATGAAGATTAATTTTGTATGCCTATTCATTCCACTAAATTGGGAAGAGCGGGGAGCATTTGCTTTATTTCCAGTTTTATGAATCACCAAGCTTCCTATTTAAAAAAACAAAAGAAGAAGAAGAAATTCAGATTCATTTCCTAAACGGTTTTGGTTTGGGGGATTTTTTGGTCCACCTTCCTCTCCCCTGTAGCTACCACCGTGAGGCACTTGAAGTTTAATTTCCATGTCATTAGCATAAAAGGCAGAATAGAGGCTTAAGTATATCTAAGACTTTTTCTTAAGTCACCAGTCATTTTGCAGGACAGAGACAGCACCCCCAGCCCTATGCTGGGAGCCTCTTACATTTAGTGGGAAATAAACTTCTGACCAGGCCTTTGGGTGCCTGCCCGCCCCCTTAAAAGATGCCAAGGGGACTTCTAACTTCCACAGGGAAGGCAAAGCCAGCACTGACTGCTAGGTATGGAGGCTTAAACATTCCTGCAAGGATCCAGACACGGAACATCTGTACCCTCCTACAACAACAACTTAACAAAGGCAACCCCTTTTCACTTCCTGGCATTCTCCTTCAGAAATTCTGCTGCAACAAAACACATGCCTTTAGACACAGGAACAATCTCTCCTACTGTCTCAACGTTCCATCAAATGTCTATTTACCCTCATTAATTTTTTCTTTTCTTTTCCTCAACCTGAAACCATCAGCTATGAGTCAGAGAACGATCATTAACTTTTACAGCTTTCATAAACATCCACCTACTCACATTTGGGGAAAGAAGTATTGACTTGCAACACTGCCTGAGACCAAAATCCTCTAAGAAGAAAAAAAAAGGGGGGGAAATCACTTCAAGAAAGTTATATCTATTGGTCTATGGGGGGATGCTACATTCATTGTTTTTCCACTTTGTGCTGCAGTCTCTTGCAAAAAAAAAAAAAGAAAGAAAGAAAGAAATAAGTGGAAGTTGAACTTGGTTATGGTGATGGGCATTTTTGGATTGGTTTTTTTGAGGGAAAATTAGATGATTTTCTTTAAACATCAAAACATAATTACATTTCTTAAACTGTTTGGGGGAGGGGAGAATAAAGTGAAGCAAGTTTCCTGCTCTTGTCCAAAACACATTTCCAGCATATAAAAACACGTGGGCTAAAGTGCTGAGACATGTTCCTAACACAGCATTTTTCATTAAAAGTTGCTACACTAACACTCTTAAAATGATGCCCCATCATTACTCCACTTAGCAGTCACAGCGCTGCAACTCATAACGAATTAATTTGCATTAATGTGGGTTTCATGTGTCCTTCCCTGGGTATGCCATTGTGATTCAGGCTTAATAAAACTGACACGACAATAACATAGTGCCTTTTATTTCACTTTCCCAAACCAACCAACCCACCCAAAGACCCACACAAATCCTCTCGATTTTTTAAGCATTTTGCTAATATATTTAGTACATCATAATTGGTCCAGCACGCAAGAACCTAGTTTTCTTCTCAGTAAATATTTATAGCATCACTCTTTCCCATTCATTCTGCATTTTCTTAGAGAATCTCACTGTAGCCTACATCTGCAATTCATTGACTTTACAATTTACCACATGTTGGGATGGGAGAGGTCTTAGCTCCATTTGAATCACTACACAAATATGCAAGTGATTTATCGGTTTCAAACTAAAGACTGCAAGAGAAGGACTCCACTTTTCCTGAACATTACTTCTTCTGGCAGACCATGAACAATTACAGTTCGTACTAATTAAGCTCTGTAAATGTGCTGTGCCTTACTAATGTCTACCAGGCCTCAAATTTATTTTCATGATGCCAAACTTTAGCAAGCAATTTTAACTCCTTCAGAGCTGATCCCACTAATAACTATTCCTTCCCCCTGTAGATCGAGCTGTTTGGAGCTACTTCATG
This sequence comes from Balaenoptera borealis, assembly GCF_965194805.1. NCBI lineage: Eukaryota > Metazoa > Chordata > Mammalia > Artiodactyla > Balaenopteridae > Balaenoptera > Balaenoptera borealis. The sequence continues at coordinate 101,674,668 of NC_138874.1, read as the reverse complement.
ACCAAAAAAAAAAAAAAGAAAAGAATAAAATATTACAGACGAATTACCAGCCTGAAATCAGATGTGCCCAAGGAAGAAAAAACCTATCCTGGGAAAACCGAAGAACACCAGGGCTGATAACCCATTCAAAGATCCCACAGCCCCATCTTTGTAATGAGCTGTTAAGGGATTCATATCTGTCCCTGAGGGCTAGTAAGTTTCTGCATTCCATTGATTAGAAAATAAAACCTTTCGGCCTCTTGTCTTGAAGTCTGGGTTGGATGGAAGGAAGGATCCGGCCTGCAAGGACAGTGCGATCAGCTCCCACCCCCCTCAACAGTTACCCACACACCTCAGAATCCCACTCCCCCTTTACCAGGTGGTCAGTTTGTAACACACACACTAGAAAGCCCACTTTTTTAAGAATGAATTAAAATCAGGAGGCTAATATTGGCCTTCTCTGTCACATCGGGGTCTTGACCACAGATGCCCCACCCCCAGCTCCTCACACAATAACTTCCAGGAAATACTATCTGCTGCTGGATAGAGCTCTTTGGGTGAAAAGTGGATTGGGACCAGTTTTTACTGAGCAGAGCCATATAGTTTTAAGTAGCCAGCCCCCCCACCCATGGTATTTCTACCTCTCATAAGAAACTTCTAATCCCTAATTTCAATCAAGCCATTTCCTCAGGCCCAATCTCTGTCCCATCTTCTTATACTTTTCTAATCTTTCTCAGGCAAGCATTTATTCTTCCTCCCCTGCTACTTTTCTGTGCTTCCTCCCCCAGATACCAGTGCACTTTCCCCAAATGAATGGCCTTCCCACTCGCAAGGTAAATCTGGATGTTTTTTTTCCTCATCCATTAATTCTTTTAATCAACTCTCCTCACTCTATGGCACTTTTTTTTTTTTTAAACCCTCACGTTAACTAGCGCACTATGCAATGTGTGTACGTTCCCTTCGTATAAATTAAAGACCCGTCTCCCATATCAGGTTTCTTTAAGTATTCTGGGAAATATGCACAATATAGGCAAGAGGGTCTCAAAAAAAAAAAAAAAAGGCAAGAAAGAAAGGAAAAAAGGGAGAAGCCAGAAGAAAAGGAAAAGAGATGCAAACACCTAGAGCAACTTTGCTTTTGAAAAAAGGCATTTGTGCCGAGCCTCTCCCACCCACCCAACTGAATTTCCATTACTGAAAGTGCTCTTTATAAATGTGTGTAACAATAGCCTGGAGGAAAAGTACAAGTCAGCTGCCAAAGGAGGAGGGGGTGCCTGTCTCAGTAAGCTCAGATTGTAGGCATGGGGGTCAGAGGAGGGGAGAGGGCAGCTTTTGCGAAGGGCTCTCCACACCCCACCCCCATCTCATTGCTTATAATTAGTGAGAGAAATCTGAGCTACTGCCCGTGTCTGCGGACCTCGAATATTATAAGGCCAACGTGGCGTCAAATATCTTAACATTCATAAGTGTTATGGGCTGTAAATAAAGCCTGTGGATTTATGACCTGGTGGCGCTTGCCAGCAAAGGACTGGGGCACATTTCTTTCAGCAGACCTGTCGAGGTGCAAGTTTGCCTTTGGTTGTAAAATTAACCATTTCCTTCACAAACGTGCTCAATTATAAGTCAGAGCTGAAGATTTACTTACACCGTTGCCAATATCCACTCCCAGCAGAAACTCAGACGCCCACAACACACACCCCCTTCAAAAATAAAAGCCTCAAGGATTTGATTCACCCCGCTCCTTCTCAAAACTTCTGAAATGTGTCACCTCGAAACAGTTATAAATGTGGTTAAAGATATTATCTAATTCCACTCACCAAGACTAAAAAGCTTACACCTACTTCCCTGGAAAGTGCTTATTTATTTGGCAACGCCATGGTTTAAAAAAACAAAAAAGGAGTAAATCACTCCTTGCCTGAAGTTCTGTCCCTTCCCCCAATATAATGTCATCTATTTCCTGTGTAGGAGAGAGCCTCTGCTAAATCCAGGTTGCCTCAGACTTCACTGCCAATAAACCAACTTCCACAGAACTTCCAGACAGCTGGGGAAAAGGTCCTCGGAGTTTTAGTCATGGTCCAGAAACACACGTCCACACAAAAATTTGCAGCTGTCCTTTCTCTGCAGTGCATTTTTAATGTGATTCGGGGGCCCCTGTTGTGAAACATCTGACAAAATGTAAAATCCTCTTAGATACCTTCTAGTTTACCCCCTGTGCATGTGTAAGAGAAGTTGCACCAACATTTCTCCACCAAGAAATCTAGGCGCTTTCCGCATGCACGCAGGCACCTCGTGGGATGTGACGAGGCATTCAAAACCTGGAAAGACTTCTACTGTAATCTTTAAAAGCACAGCCTCTGGTGCAACTATTAAAATGCTGGTTTTCTAAAGCAAATATTTTTTTAATAGCGTGCAGAACTGCAGTTATCCTGCGCTGCTAACAGAACAGCATTCTTGATCTGCCAGCCCCCGGAAACCTTCCTGTAACTTTTTCACAGCTTGCTAAGAAACAGAAAGCTGACCAGCTTCCAGCAGGGACCCTAAATGAAATCCATATCAGTAAAATTAAAATCAAGGTGGAAAACTCCTAGCCAGAGCGGGGATTGTTTTCCTCCAAATCTCTTCTCAATCAGATAGGGGGCATCAGTGAAAGCTACTTCCCTTCAGCAGTCAAAAGTTTCCAAAAACACTTCTTCCAGATAAACACTCCAGGCTCCCTCCCGACTGCCTCATAGTTTGTTTCTGGGGTTTCAGAAAGCTTTCATTTCAACAAACTGCAAAGCACTGGCATATTAAATTTATAATCATTAAAATATGACTTATTGGGTGAATGTTGAGCCCATAACCCAAACTGCAGACATTAAACCCCAACCTATAAAGATTAGCACGGAATTAATACTTTGCATTGAGACTGAAACCTAAACATGTTTGCCATAAATATTTCTGAAGGAGATGAAAAACAATTAGCATAAATACCAAAGAAGGGCAAGAACACCTGTTCTTTTTCAGGGCGATAAGCATTTTATTGTTCTCTATTTAAAATGTAATGACCTGTGTAATTACAGTAATATTACATTGTTATGTAGGGGCTTGGAATGTCACACTTTGAAAAGTGTTGTCAAAACAATCAGGGGTGAAGGTGGGGGGTAGGAGGACAATGGGGAAGGATCACCATTAACCCTTCACACTCCGAGGTCTAAATCTTTTGTATTAGAAAGGATTACGCTGTTTGAGCGAGGAGAAAACATCCATTTTTCACCAGGCAGAAAGAGAAGTTGCTGCCCGGCTAAATAAAACCCCAATGAATAGGCCCCTCTTGGTTTCCTTTAAATACTGGATTCCAAGTTCAAAAATGAATTCAAGATGCTGCTTATTTATTTGTTCAACCTAGTAGCAAACAGCTTCAGCTGAAAAGCAAATAACTTTGGATCAAAGAAGATGCGAAAGCTCTAATAATCAACCCCTTAAAAAGAATTTCAAACCTAACTGGAATTTCTGCCACCATATCCCATATTCTAATTTGGCAGGAGGGAAAAAGAAATGTAAAACTACTCTTTCCTATCTACTTTAATATGGTAACAGTATTCTTATCTTTGGTATATACAAATGTTACCACAATTCTAATATTTGCAGTTCTATCACCTCCCATCTACTTAACCAGACCTCTCACCTTAATGCTTTTTTGTACTCAAATCTTTTTAAAAGCTGTTCCTATTACTGTATCAAAGGCTAAATTAATGTGATGCAGAAATCTTTTGTCATTTTAAAATAAAATTATTACTATCAAGCTTTATGGCGTCTCCAGCAATTAAAGCATTATTCTTGAGATAAAATATTATTCATCACAAACCCATTTAATGATACTCCTTAATTCTTTACGTTCTTAAAAAAAAAGCAGAAATCAGGAATCCATAGTTTGCTTTTTAAAGGATGCAACTGCTTACAGGTACACTCATAAGTTAACAGAAATATGTAGCAAAAGAACACCACCACCAAGGAGGGTCCGGAAGAGAACGGAACATACAGCTAATTTGTCTTTACACCTTGCCCTCAAAAACACACTCTATGAAGCACTAAGAATTTCAGATGACCATGAAAAGACCGCTATCTTGCCTATAGATTCCTTCGGCAGCTGTATCAAATCTGGAATTGCAAGCCGGCCCTCTGATCGGAGAGGTCAGGAGTGACACACAACAGCCTCTCAGCCTCATTTCCATGGCTCTACTTACCGGCTTAAATAACCTTAATTCTGGAGCACATCAGCTAACCCAGGTAACAGATAGGAGGAGGAAGGGCCTGTGCACACTAAAGATGTCTGTTGGTGTTTGACACGCAAATACTAAAACTGCCTCCTGAGTTCAGAAATGTCTTCTCAGACTCCATCTGATGTCACAGCATTAGGCCACCCGCTATGTCCACAATTAAAATAACTAGACGCCGAGTATTCCTACAGTGCCCACAAAGGGGACGGGTTGTTGGGAGCCATCCTTTTCGCACTGGGAAATCATTTATTTACCTTTAACAATTTCCCTGTTTCCTAATTACAGCGCAACACAACTGTTGGAGTTTCAGGAGATCCTGCGGCAAGATTGCCAGCGGTCACAGACAGGAGTTTGCAAAGAGTCAAGAAGGCCAGCAAGCCCGCCATCAAAGCTCAATATTCAGATGGCCTTTCAGATGGCTAAGTGGATTTTAAAATAATACCAGAGAGGCTTCCATCGTAGGGGGAGGGGAGGAGACTAAGAAATTCTCAGGGTTACTTCGGAATGTCGCTTGGTCGGCTTGGTTATTACACAAACTATCCGATTCTGAGCCGAATACTCCCGGTTCAGGATGCCCACAGGCTCCCAAGAAAAATACAACGTAACCGGACTATGTTTCCCATACAGCTGCAACCCCACTGCCCGGTCCCCGCCGCCTGAAAGAGCTGGCCCTGCAGGAGGAGGTCGAGCTGAAACACTCTCCCAGCTTCCCAAGCATGCAGAAGCCTGGGCGCGCGGGAGGGGGAGGGAGGGTAATAATTATTTCTCTGTCCTAGCCATAAAAAATGACCGGTCTAGCATGCCCTTGCCATTTTTGCCAGGGCCCAAAAAAACAAGTCAAACCTGATAGTTAATATTTTAATGCTTAAAAACACTTGTAGATCTGATCGACTCCCGTCCGGCAAGCCCTCGGCCATAAGCACCGAATCCACGGCTGCTGAACAGTGGGTGCGCTATTTCAAATTGCTATCTCGAGTTACCGAAAAAGAAAAGAAAACAGAAGTAGTGAGTGTAAATAAGAGGTAGGGGGACCAAACCAGAGAGGGTGCAAAATGACAATTCCGAGAAGCCGGGCACAAACGTTTAGAGATTGCGTCTAGAGATTCGTAATCCAGGGTTTTTAGAGGAGGGTGGCATGGGGGGAGGGGGTTCAGGGCGAGGGCAGGGGGCAGAGGCCTGTCGGGGAAGAGGGTGAGCCTTATTCACAAATGTCACGGGGGGGTGCGGGACGCACGCCGCGGGAAGCGCCTCCCCCGGAGCCTGGCACCCCGCGCCGCCCTGGAGCCCCCAAAGTTAGGTGGCCCGCGATCAGCAGCCCAATCCTTTGAAGGAAAGGAGCCCTCGGCCTCCCTCACCCTCTATACACCCTTGGGCCCCGCACAACCTGGTCTCTGGCCCCCCGGGGCCCACTGAGGGCCTTCTCGGAAGCTGACGAGCGCAGATCCCGCTATAAATCCCAAGGCACCAAAATTCCCTAGAAATACATCAAGTCCGCTCGGAGGAGGCCATCCCGGCTGCATACAAACCAAAACCCGCGGCCACAGGGGCCTCTCCACCCCGCGCGGCCCGGGAGAGCCCGCAGCCAGCGCGCCGGGCAGCCGAGCCCGCCACGGCGCCCAGGGCGCTCGCGGCCCTGCGGGGTGGCCCCAGAAAAGGAAGCCCAGAGCCCCCAAGTTTGCAGTGGAACCAGTCTTGGAAGCGTGACCTTCCAGGGGAAAAGGGAAGGAGGGCTGAGAGCCAGCCATCGCCACTAGAAAGCTAAACAAATAAGCGGCCGAAAGAGAAAGGCGAGGCGCTTCTCCAAGGCCCCGGGCTCCGCGCGCCCGCTAGTTCTCAAGTCCAACGCCTGGAGGACAATCCACTCTACCCCGCGCGTCGGGCGCAGCCCATTCACTCAGTCCCCGGCAGCGGCAGCCAAGGGGTTAACCGGGGAAAGCCCAAGACGCCACAGAAGAGGGAAGGAAGAGAGAGAGAGGGAGAAAAGAAAGAGCCACACAGGCATCTTCCCAGGGTGAAGAAACAAACACCACCACCAAAGGGGGCGGGGGGAATCAGAGCGCAAAAAAAAGTTCTTCTGATTTCCCCCCCAACCAACAAAGCCCTGCTTGGAAAGAAAAGTCTCCCCAACATCACGAGGCAACAAACTGAAAGCAAGAACATGGCGAAGTGCAAACAAATCCAGTCCACAAAAGGCAGAAAAGTTTGGAGAGTTTCGGGCTGCCTGGGCCACGAGAGGGGGAGGGGAGGCGGGGAGGGGAGGAGGCGAGGAGGGAGGGGAGAGGGAGGGAGGGAGCAGGGCAGGGGCCGCATGCGGGGCCGGGCGGGAGGCAAGGGCGGGCGGGCAGCGGGCGGGGGCCGCGCGCGGAGGCACTTACGGTTCGGGCGGTGGGCGAGAGCGATCCGTTGGGGAGGTAGGGGCTCGTCAGGTCGGGGATCATGATGAAAGGGTAGCCGGGATACGGTGGCCCCTTAAAGAGCCCTCCATCTTGCCTCTTGGCCGCTAACATGGCGGGGCAGCGAGGGGACGGCGGCGGCCGCGCGGAGCGGGAGAGAGCGAGGAGAAACTTTTTAGAAAGTGCCCCAAGTGGCTGGACGCCCCGGCCGGGCCGACGCAAGGCCCGGCCGAGCGGGGCGCAGGGCCCGGGCGCGCGGCGCGGCGGGCCCGGGGGACAGCTCCCGGCGGCTGCGGGGCGCGCGGGGCGTACTCACCTTCTTCCAAACTTTCCCGGGATTTATCTCGGAAACTTTCGGAGCGAGGCGGAGGCCGTCTTTCCGCCTTCCCGGAGGGGTGGAGGTGGGGAGGGCGAGGGGCAAACGCCACGCAGAGGGGGGAAAAGGGGGAGAAAAAGAATCAGCGAGGTGGGGGGTTTGGGGTGGGAGAGAAAAACAGGGTTACAAGTTTTTGCAATGGTGGCACCACACGCACACGCCGCCCGCCCGGCCCCGCGGCGCCCCGCCGCCGCCCCCAGCCCCGATTTCTCCCCTTTAAGCAACATTTGCCAAGCCCAGGAAATAGATTAAGAACCCCACCAGCCCGAGGGGCTTTTCCTACCTCGGAATCGGAGGAGCTGTTTTGATTCGTTTCTGATTCATTGACTAGAGACGATTTGACATCAGCTAAATCCCTCTCTGCCGAGGAGTTTTCGGAGCTCTTCTCCTCTTGCTCGCCCTCGTCTTTGAAGGAAATCAGTTCGTCGTTGGCGCCTAGGTCATCTCCTCCACCGCCGTTCAGCTGCGGCATTTTTTTCACCCACCAGCAGCAATTTTGGAAGAAAAATGAAGGAGGAAGAAAAGCCAAAAAAAAAAAAAAAACCCAAAAAGTTTTGCCCCCCCCCCCAGAAAAATACTGCAAGAAAAAGACGAGTCCAAGGTGAACTTTTTTCTGCTTTGGGGTCTTTTTCTCCTGGGGAGGGGAAAGAGGGAGGAGGGGAGGGGAAGGGGGGGGAGATCTTCTGCACGCGTGAGTTTGGGTTTCTTTTTTCTCTCGTTCCCAAGGATCCGATCAATGTGCAAAAAAATAATAAATAAAAAAAGGGGGGTAAAAAAAAACACACACCAACAACAACAAGAAGTCAGATATAAAGAGCAAAGGGGGGGGAAGCCGAAGATACAGGAGGAGCTCGTGCCGCTCGGATTTGAGTGAGTTGAAGTTAGACTGAGAGCTTTTCAGTTCAAAGGCGGCGCTGATTGACAGATAGAAAAAGGGGGATCGAAATCCGGAGGAACGGAGTAGTCTGGGAGCGGAGATTATTGACAGGGAGAGAGGAACACACTCGCTTAATGAGATGCCGGGGGGCGGGGCCGGCCCGGTGACGTCTGCATAAATAAACAGCCGGGGTGGGCGGGGCGGGGGCGGCTAACAATGATCCTTTCGGGCGCCGGGAGAGGGAGGAGGGAGACGAGGAGGAGGAGGAGGAGGAGGAGAGGGGCGGGGGAGTGGGGGAGAGACGGAGGGAGGAGTGTGCAGGGGGAGAGGCCTGCGCTGAGTGTGTGCGAGCCTGGGAGTCTGGGCGAGGGAACGGGGACTCGCTCCGGGAGGGGGGTGGCTTCAGAAAGACAATGCGGAGTAGGAGAGGAGGGGAAGGGGGTGGCGACCGCGTCAGGAATCCGAGCCGAGGAAGGCGGAAGGAAAGCCCACTTGGGGGGCGGGGATGGGGTGAGGCCCAGAAAAAGTGCACTTTAGAAATATTAGAAATAAGTCTTAAGGAAGGGAGAAAGGAGGAGAGTATTGTGGGGAAGGGGTGCGGGCTGGTGCTTAGTGGTTAAGCCAGCAATGGAATCAGCCACCCTTGGGCGGGATGTAAGAGAAGTGGTCAAAAAGAGAGATCAACCCTCCACTTTCAGAGAGCTTGGGGAAGTGGAGGGCTGGGCAAAGTTCCTGGTTATCTGCAATGAAAGAAACTATTAACCCACGAGGTCTTCCCTCCCCTTTTTTGTTTATTAATAGTGAATCATTTCATTAAATCTTAAGTTTCACTAGAATAAATATGCCAAGATGACTTTTTATCCAAAAAACAATCAAATACTGTAGTGTTTGTCAAGGGCATTAAAAATATCCTTAAGGAAAAATACATGATTCTTTTCAATGTAAAGTGTTGTTCTTTTTTTTTTTAAACTGACTTTGGAGGTGGTAGGAAATAAGCTAGGATTCAAAGTCCATTCTGACTTCGGAGGTGAAAAGTTTGGGCGTTAACACCGCCAGGGAAAACAAAACTGAAAGTTCACCAACCCTTGGGATCATTGGGTCTGGAGTCTTTCTGGAAGGGGGTCTGAAATGAAATCCCCAAAAGACTGACCAAATAATCAAGATGTAGATGGCTCTGGCAGGAAATTGCTAACCCAGCTGATGCTGGAAGACCTCTGGGAGGAGATGGAAAACCTGAGGTTTGAGGCAGGTATTTGTTGATTTTTAGGCTCTCTCCTGGGGAGCAGATTGATTTGCTACAAAATGGGGAAGAAAATTATGTCGAAGGGGGAAAGGCCTGGGTCCCAAAACACGGTGTCCCTAGAAAATGGGGCAAGAACACTCATTTTCTTGCAAATATCCAATGAGAAGTGGACTGGAATCTACAAGGTGAAAGGGGACAGAAAGAACCAGAAAAAAAGAAGTCAGTAAGAATTAGCAAATTGTCTTTTTGGAACAGTGTTGGTCTGGAGTCCATGATGAACTAAATTATTTCACCCATCCCTTAAAAAAACATCTCACCTGCTTTTCAGCTGGCCCATCAGCACCTAAGCTTTCCAAAAGAAAGCAAATTTAAATGTAATATTTAGAGAGTTTGGGTTTTCAGCAAAACTGTTTTATAGGCTAAGGTCTCAGAAAGAACACTACTAAAAATGATGATACCGAGATTGACAAGGCCAATGCATTCCCCTGCACTGGAGAAAAATTCATAACCACATTTGCACACTAAAGAGTAAGATGTGGGCAAAATAAAAATGTGGTGGGGGCATGGGGGAGGGCTATGGAGGAGAATCACTGTTAACTCCCAGCTTTAATATGAATCAGAAAATCAGAAGTAGAGTGAGAAGGAGCCTGAAAAGAAGTAAAACAAATGTGTACCTTTAATCAGACAGGATTGCATAGGATACAAAGCACAGGGCTAATTAGTCTCAGCAGGTAGGACTAACCTTCAGACTTCATAAATAAATAAGGCGGGCACAGTTTCTAAGAGGGTGAGTGGAGACAGAAAGGGGATTATTTCAAGACACCAAGTAAAAACATGAAGAATGAAATGCTTCACTGTTAAATCCATGTACAAATGGATTTAACAGTGTCCTTTTTTTAGGTCTTTTCACTTGGTTGCCTTTAGATTTACACATTTAGCAAATGACCATAGCTTTTCACGCTTGCTAATTGTCACCTGTATACTTAGGTGCCTGAGTCTGTGTACAGCGTAGACTTTCCTAAGGCCTGTTTTAAAGGCTTATTTACTTAAACGGGAACACATTTATAGTAACTCAATTTTGTGGCAATTTCTTTGTCCTGTGCAGTGGTTCTTTTATTTTAGTCTAAAGCTGATCTGAATTAAATTGGATACTGAGGTCTTCTATGTCCTTTATAGGACTTACCTGGATAATGAAAGCTCATAAATATACTGAACTGAAATTTTAAAGAATGTACTTATTGTTTTTAATGTCCTGGCCTGCGTTTTTATCATATGTAAATATTAAGGGCTTTCTGCCGATGATTAGTAACCTCATCCATTTTGGCATATCCTTATATTTCTCGTTCAAAGGAAACTCTTGAATCCTTCCTTCTTTAAATCTCTGATTTAATTAAGCAATTAAAAGTTATTCCATGATAGCCCATGTGCCACATTTAATCCTGTTGCTTTGTGCCATAAACAGGCTTGGGGAGACCAGCAAGATCTCAGAGGGTCAATTACCCCTGAGTCTCTGAAAGGGCTTCAGGTGATGCAGGGATAGGGGAGAAGTGGGGGGAGGGTGTGAAATTGAAATTGACAAAAAGCAAGGTAATACAATATTTTTTTCAAAAAGGTCAGGTTGGCCCACAACCTGGACATGTAATTTGTAGATTTGCTGTGAAATTTTAAACAACAGTTGGCTTGTGTCCCGGTGTTGAGGCTACTTCTCTCTCTAGTTACTGATGACTGACTCCTAGTTTATAGGACCAAGAGTTCTGCCCAAATAGCAGGGGTTCTAAACACGGGGAGGAAACCAGACCAGTTCTGACTTCAGCCTGAGCCAAGGAGTTTTGCATATTGGGGGGTGCTCAGGTTGGAGGAGAAGCTGGGACCTTTCCCTTGGAGGCCTTTCCCGGGGCCAACCCAGGTCCTGAGCTGTAAGTAGACTGTTCCTCAACCCTCCTTGCTTTCTCCTCCTCCTCATCCACTGCCCTTCTGCTTCTTCACTTCTCTGTTTTCTCCTCCCCTTCAGCCATCCCTCTATTAAATCTCTGTGGACCTGTGTTGATATTAGCAATCTGCATTTTAGCCTCAAAAATTAAGTGAATAGGTTACCTCTCCCATGGGTACTTCCTTGTTCATCCCTATTGGGGAGCGTGAAAAAGAAGTTTCAGTTTATATAAATCACTTTTCAGGCATCAGTTCCCTACTGGGGGGCGTTATGGCAGAGTGCTAGATGTCCTCTGAAATATGGGACTGTGCTTGAAGGAATATGGCAGAAACAGGCTGGCCATTGGTCTTGTTACCTATGGCCCCTTTGTCCTGTCTCACCTGACAGGTGAGGTGTTTGGACTGGATACTTTCTTAGGTCCTTTCTAACATTCAGAAAATCCATGATTCCATAGTTTCAGCCCACACCCCAGTTATGCTAAGAGGCTCACCAGCATAGCAGCAAAAGGGACAAACTGTATTGGAAGTTTGGATTTAGAATTTAGGAAAAACAAGGATAGTCTTCTTAGATTCACAAGAAGTAGAGAATACATGTCGACAACCATATTCAGCTTCCCCAATCACTTGGCAAGATTCTAGTAATTAAACCTAGACGGTGTTCCGTACATATGTGTATGTGTTCTGTGTGATTTTTCTTTAAAGATCCAGGCTCCAAGATGGATGATCTGTTACCCACTGTGTTGGACTTAGCTATGCAGGGAGTGTGCTGACTGAGGAAGCCAAAAAAAGAATCTGAAAACATAAGGAAGCTATAAAATGGGGAAATGTTGAGAAGCCAAAGTCCTGATTCCACTGTGAGATTCTCTGTTTGCTTTTTGTTCTGCGTGGGTGATGGTTCCTTATTTGGATCTTGAAGAAAGCTACTCCCTTAGCCAACCTAGGAACACTAAAAATTGGACACCTGAGAGTTTTCAATTTTAGCAGGAGGAAGGGGTAGGCAAAAAGGGCCCACTTCACAGGCAACCTTTTATTTTCCGCCAATGATTCTATCAAGGGACTCGGAAAGGCACACACCCTCTTCTTGAAACCCTGAGGGACACTGTTCTGTTTTTGGCATTTTTCTGAAGAGTCTGGCTTGATCACCTTGCTTCAGCTAATGACAGGTCCAGGTAAAGTGACAATAATGCCTGATGATCTAAGGGTTAATGGGGAGATGTATGCATTTGTACAGGGTTTCATCACCTGCCTTCATAAGCTGATCACTACCGCTGTAGGCATTTGTGACAGGAGCAGCCTTTTGAAAGACATCAGTCCTCCATAAATATACCTTTCTTATTGACAAGATGTCTTTTAACCCTAATAGTAATGGAAGAAGGCCAATAAATGAAACATTTACTGCATAACTTGCCTTACTTTGGGGTGGTGTACATTTCCTTTCTAGCCATCTCTAGAAGATGTTTTCAGCCTAATTTGCTCCCTAGAAATTTCGCTTGCTACAGTTATACGTCTATGACGTTTTATTGCCTGAAGCCAAGTCTGCATAAGAACTTTCTTAAGATATACTTATCCTAATGCCAAGCTACAGGAACCGGGCTGCTTTATGCTGAATTATTTGTGCTACCCTGATATACAGGTCAGAGACTTCCAGATAGTCAAGTCATTGCCATAGGGTAGGTCTAAATGTTCCTGAGAAGGGGAAAAAAGGCAGGAAAAAGGTGAAAAAAGTTTCATCTAGGTTGATTTGTAGAAGTCTTTAGGATTAATAATTGAGTATGTATTTAACATATTAAAATGCCTGAGGTTTTCTTTTCTTTCTTTTTTTTAAAAAAATAAAAGCTTCAGTGACCCCCATCCTTTTTCAGGGAACATCCTTGCCCACTCAAACCCATTTTTCTGTTCAGAGATGTCATGGATACCAAAGCACCTTCCACAAAGACATGGGTACTTTAACTTGAGGCGGGGACAGTGTCCACCAGCATTGAGCAATCTCATAAGGTGGTCTACGTCTGTTCAAGGGACAGAGCAGGTGAAATTTCAGGAGGGGACATTGTTCTCCTTGTAATTTATCTAGGTGTGGGCTGATACACCTGCTTCTGGCCAAAAGCATCATGGGATGGAGGAGGATTCAAGGAGACTCCCAGGTCCAGAGTGTGAAGATTTCAGGCTCGGTTCCCCCAGGAATCCAAAGCAGCTTTAAGCCCCAGCCTGTCCTTGAGGAAGGTCTAAATCTATGTTGATCAAATCACTTGAGACTGGATTAGAATCTGCTTCCCCCCGCTTTGCAAAAATCCCAATTGCTTCTGTAAATTCTACTGATATTCGTGGATTATAGTTCCTAATGAAACACTCATTTGGACAGGGAAAGGGAAGAAGGATAAATGATGAGTTCCGGGGTCCGGAGTGAGTTCGGATCGCATACAGACAACAGCCTGCAGCACAGAAACAAGGAGCAAGGCTTCCGGTGGAGTTATCTCGATCGAGCCCTGTCTCTTGGTAGCCTGAGGGCACGCTGTAAATACCTAGAGCAGGAGAGAAGGCATTAATCGTTATTTCTTAAAGGTTCCAAGATGCCGAGAGGGAGAGATTATAATGACCCCAAAACCCCATAAGAAGCACAGATTCCCCTCCCAGCAACGCCTCCCGTGGAAACGTGGTCTTCCTCTAGGCACGGGTACCCAGACACTGATTCTCCCACCCTTTCTAGCGATGGCCCAGGCTCCTGACGGTCTGTTCACAGAACAGGCAAGCACGTTCCTCGCTCCCACCCAGCAAAGGGCTCTGCTCCCAGGGAAAAGCAAGTCCTGGGCTGGGCAGAATCAGCAGAGGCCCCACCCACTCTCCCTTCTCTGACCTACCAGTGTTCATCAGGGTTTGGAGGCCTTGTGAGTGCTGGTGTCTTAGTGCCTGTGAGACCCTCCTGATCCCGCCAGCAGCATCCCCAGCCCCCCAACAGCAAAGGTGATGACTGTCTGGAAGCCAGATGGGGCATTTCTAAGGGAAGGATCTGATACTGCTGTCTTGGAGTCTTGTCTTCTTTGAAGGAACTTCACATACCCCTCTGTACAAGAAGCATCTTTCTAATGGATCTTCGGGCTGTTCATGTTATTATTATTATTATTTTTAACATCTTTATTGGAGTATAATTGCTTTACAATGGTGTGTTAGTTTCTGTGTTCATGTTGTTTTATTTCTGGCTACAAAACAGCATGTACTGTAGAGTTTTTTGTTTTTTGTTTTTTTAAGTATAATTGTTCCTTAAAAATATTTGAAAGGATGTGCTCCAAAATGTCAACAGCACTATTTTTTCTCTAGATGATAGAATTGGGGATAATTTTTACTTACATTTTTATACCTTGATATACTATTTGGTTTCGTTTGGGTTTGTTTGGTTTTAACAACTGGGTATGGATTATTTGCATAATCAGAAGGGGAGATAATGCTCTTCTATTTTAAGAAATAAAGGCTTTGACTTTCCTTCTCCTTCTCACATCCATCTCTCCTTGCTCGAGTTGGGGATATTTCAAGGTAGCTGTTGCTCACACTGCATCTGATATACCATTTTATTTTTCGGCCGCTCCGCGGGGCATGCAGGATCTTAGTTCCCCAACCAGGGATTGAACCCATGCCCCCTGCAGTGGAAGTACGAAGTCTTAACCAATGGGCCGCCAGGGAAGTCGCTGATATATCACTTTAAATCTCTTTTTGTCAAATTTACTCTCACGCTTGAATTTCAGAGCACAGGGGTGACAAAGTGTTCCATTTCACTCCTTTAATTTAAAAATAGATAGTGAGCCCCGTCCACCCAAAATGGGCTCAGAGATCTGCCTGCAGGTTTCACAGAGACAGCATCCTCTGTTCTTCAAGGGTATTGTCCTTCTACAAAGCCCTTTCTCAAACATTGTTCCATCTGCTACTCACAAGACCTTGTGAGGGGGGCAAATATAATTATCCCCATTTGACAGGTAAGGAAACTGAGGCTTCAAGAGATCCAGGTTGGCTCAGCATCACATAGCTGGCAATGGCCAGGCCAAGATGGAGATTCAAGTTTCCTGACTCCAAATCCAGGTCTTCTTTGGCTACTGGCTCCTGGGCCAATCCGACAATAGAATCACCCTCACCAATTTTCTGTGATATTCCGGGGGTGTAAAGAAGATCTTGGCAAAAAGATAATTAGTTTCCTTTAAAGCAAGACTCACTCCTCCCCTTCTGCTACATTGTCAAGTAGGTAACACTTGTCTTCAAGGTCCATCCATTCCTCACCCTAAATATGCTTCTTCGGGGATGTCCAGCGTTGTCTCCCCAATTTATCTCCTTCCTCACAGCCCCCCACAAAATAGTGCCAGGGTTTCTTAAACTCAGTGCTATAGACATTTTGGACTGAATAATTCTTTGTTGTGCAGGGCTGTCCGGTGTGTCGTTGGGTACTGAACAGCATCCGTGGTCTCTACCCACTAGTTGACAGTGGAACCCCACCCCCAAGTCGTGATGGGAAAAAATGTCTCTAGAAACTGCCATATGTCCCCTTTTGCGGGTGGGGGAGGAAGCAAAATCACCACCAGAGAACCACTGCTGTGCAGTGAACCCCCTCTCTGAAAGGAATATGATAAACTCACTTTAGTAAGTCAGTTCTCTAACCGGTGAAGGGGGACCACCATCTCCTCTTCCGCCAGCCAATCGGGATCTGTATCAGAATGGCCTGGGGAGTTTTTTCAAACTGTGCCACCTCCCTGGTGAGAACCTATGCCCTGCACAAGAGGGCATCTTGGTCTCACCAGAAGTGTTCAAATTTTGGCTCTGCCATGTACAAATATGTGACCTAGGACCAGTGCATAAATCATTCTGACTTTATTTACTCATCTATGAAATGGGGGCATGATATCTACATCTAAGTGGTGAGGAGTCAATGAAATAATGTGTACAATTACCTTGATCACAGAGGCTTTCAATTGGGCAGATTTCCTTTCTTGCCTCCCCTCTCCAGATGGAGATGGAATGCCAGGATTTAGCACAGTCCTGGCACTGTGGGAGGACTCAAGACATCTTAGCTCTTATCACTGTTATTCTGCCCCTCCTAGTTACTCTTCTCAAGAGTTGCTGCATTATAAAAAGGCAAGGTGCCTGCACTCAAAACAAACACATCTGGAATGGTGGCTTTCAAGCACCAAAGACAAGCCAGGCAGCAGACTCATGAGGGTCTCTTTGTGGTGCTGTCCATCAGGAAGTGGGTAGCCCCACCACGAGAGTGTTTTCAACCAACCTCCTCTCCCTGTCCCTCCAGGCAAGTCCCTCCCACCCATTTAGGGAGTGTGGCAGTACAGATTTCGAAAGCCCTCAAGGCTTCGTCTCAATTGTCTAGTAATTTAATAATACGCAGCCCTTTGCAAACACTAATTAAGCAAGAGCAAGCTCCCTGGTGAGGGAGGCCGGCCACCCTCCCACCCTTGGCCCCAGGAGAAGTGGTTTGCCTGGAGCTAAAGAAAAAAGAAAGGAAGGAGCTAGGTCAAAAGGGAAGAGAGGAATTCCAGGTCAGAGAGCTTCAGGGGCTTGGTCCAGTCAAGGTGACCACTGGCCACTCCGGGCCGGAGCATCTCCTGTAGACGAGAGGCTCTCCTAGCGCTTCTACTTCTTAGGGGAGGGTGTCAGAGACCCCTTTGCCCATACGAAGCTAGGTTTAGTCTCTCCTCAAAATGCACTAGCACTTAAGTTTTTGCAAATACTCTCTAGACTTTTTATTAAAATTTCCTATCCTAAATAATCATAAGTGGGGGCGGGAGGGATAAATCAGGAGCTTGGGATGAACACACACACTACTATGTATAAGATAGATAACCAACAAGGGCCTACTGCATAGCACAGGGAACACTATTCAATATTCTACAACCTATAAGAGAAAAGAATCTAAAAAAGAATGAATATATGTATATGTATAACTGAATCACTTTGCTATATACCTGAAACTAACACAACATTGTAAATCAACTATAATCCAATAAAGCTAAATAAAAAAATAAAACTTTAGGGACTTCCCTGGTGGCGCAGGTGTTAAGAATCCACCTTTCAATGCAGGGGACATGGGTTCGAGCCCTGGTCCGGGAAGATCCCACCTGCGGTGGAGCAACTAAGCCCGTGCGCTACAACTACTGAGCCTGTGCTCTAGAGCCTGCGAGCCACAACTACTGAGCCCTCATGCCACAACTACGGAAGCCCGCGCATCTAGAGCCCATGCTCTGCAACAAGAGAAGCCACCACAATGAGAAGCCCACGGACTGCAACAAAGAGTAGCCCTCGCTCGCCGCAGCTAGAGAAAGCCCAGGCACAGCAACGAAGACCCAACGCAGCCTGATTAATTAATTAATTAATTAATCGATTAATTAATTAAAATTAAAACTTTAAATTAAAAAAATCATAAGTAGAGTTTTACTTTGGTTGAGTCTTTTACAGTCTTAGAAGCACTTTCCAGTAGGCAAGCACTAAGGTGTGGAGATGAGCTACACGGGTTCTAGAATGATGGCCTTGAACCTGTCAAGCCACTCACCAGCTGGGTTGCCTCCAACACGGTATTTCACCTTCCATTTCCTTCTGCATAAAATGGAGTTAGTAGGAGTGGTTCCTGTTAAAATTATTTCCATTTTACGGATGAAAAACCCGAGACTGGGAAAAACTGGACCAAACTCACTCAAGTCAATAAAGGCTTCAGTTGGAACCCAGGACTCCTGACTCTTCATATATCGCTCTGTCTCTCTATTAAAGCCTTTAAAACTTTTTGTTGAGGTATAGCATTCAAATAGTAAAGTGCAAAAATCTTAAATATTCACCCTGATAAATTTTTAGAAATGGGCACATTCACATAACTACCATCTAGATCAAGATAATAGAATAGTACTACCAAAACAACAGAAGCAATCTTTGTGTGCCCTCCAAGTCAAGACCCGCCCCCGTCCAAAGTACGATTGCCAGATTTAGCAAATAAAAATATCGCTTAGGACATACTCCTAATAAAAACTTCGTTGCTAATCTGAAATTCAAATTCAACTAGGTGGCCTGTATTTTATCTAGCAATCCTACCCCGAAAGCAACCACGGTTCTGACTTTATGACACTAGAATAGTTTTGCCTATTCTTGTCACAGAATGGAATCATACCTTATTGTACTCTTTTGTTTCTGGCTTCTTTTGCTTAACATTATGCCCAAGAGAGTCAACAATGTAGCAGTAGTTCATTTTCACTACTGTATAGTATTCCACTGTATACAATGGAATATAAATTTATAATATACAATGAATATAAATATATACATATACAATGAATATGAATTTATTTAACCACTCTACTATAGATGCAACTTTGGGTTGTTTTTAGAAGACAAACAGAGCTACTATAAACATTATTCTTGTATATTCCTTTTTTTTAATATCTGAATACATCCCCGTTGGGTATATACCTAGAATTAAAATACCTGTGACATCAGGGTATATATGTGTTCAGCTTTAATAGATAGTACCAAATTTCTCCAAACTTGTTGAACCAATTTATTCTAGAATGTGCAGAGAACTTCTGTTGCATCACCTGCTATTGTCAGTTTCCCCTCTTTTATGGTGAGTATATAGGGAAATTTGCATTTCCCTGATGACTAATGCTGTTAAGCATCTTCACATGCTTATTGGATATTTAGATGTCCTCTTTAGGAAAGTGCCTGTTTAAGTCTTTTGCCCATTTAAAAAAATGAGTTGTCTGTCTTTTTCCAATTGATCTGTAAGAATTCTTAACATGTTCTAGGTATGAATTCTTTGTCAGACATAGGTTTTGCAAATAGTTTCTCCCTCTCTGTGGCTTGCCTTTTCATTCTCATAATAGTACATTTTGATGAACAGAAGTTTTTAATCTTTATGGTTATTGCTTTTGTGTGTGTTAAGAAATCTTGACCTACTCCAAGGTCACAGTGATATCCTCCTATCCAGTGATTGCCTTCTAGAAGAATTTTCATTTCGTTTTTCATAGCTAGAACTACTGGACTGTGGTATGCACATTTCTTTTATTCTTTCTTCTTTTTTGACTGTGCCCCGCAGCTTGCACGATCTTCCTTCCCTGACCAGGGATCGAACCCACACCCTTAGCAGTGAAAGCACAGAGTCCTAACCACTGGACCGCCAGGGAATTCCCTGTACATTTCTATTAATTTTTAAATTACTTCCCAGCTTCATAATCCTACAGAATCTACGTTCATGTTTGCTAATAGCACCATTAAATAATTCCATTCACTCGTCATTACTAAGCATCTTCATATGTGCTAAGGAATTGTGCTAGATCCTAAGAATTTAAGACTTGAACTCAGCAAGGCAGTCACCCTCTCAGAGCTCCCGATGTAGCATCTTGCTCTGCGTGGTCTGCCTAGATCTACATGTGGCTGCTGCCACACCCACAGTGTCTCTTCACGTTCCCTTTAGGGGCAAAGTCCACTTAGATTTGCTTCTACACCAGGGTCTTCGTGTCTGTCCTTCAGAGTCTGGGCAGGGAGATGGAGAGCACGCTCACGAGTGTTACTCCTTTGAGGCAGCTCTGATTGGAGGTTCAATGAGAGAGACTGAAATCTGGATCATTTGTATGTTGCAGGTCCCTGTGCCAAGTAAGAGCCTTGTCAAGTCAATGGTGGCAAAGATGCATTGTCCAGTCACTTGGAGCGGCTCGAAAAAGCCTGGGGCAGCTGAAATGTTGGTAACAGGACAAGTAATAAACTATGAATGACTTTTGTGGTACCTGATCGTATCATAACTGTTTGGTTTGCTGGACTCACTAGCTCTTTCCATCAGTCATCAGTTACACAGCTAAGACCCAGCTACCAATACCTTAGGCAGGAGACGGTGGCGTGGATCCATAAAGGAATGGCGATCTCAACCTCAGTTCCCGTGTCCTTCAGACCCTTGGTGCTGGTCCAGAATGTAGACCTTTAAATAAGCCTAGCCCACTACGCTTGTACCTTGGGTTCTTGAAGGTTCTTCTACTTTATTCCCGGTAATCATCCAGAATGCTTTCCTGGTTCCTGACCCCTCCTGCTGGCCCAGGCAAGCCCCTTTTCTTGGGATATATCAAATAATCTTGATTTCCTACTGGGCCCAGGACCCTCGCTGGGGATTAGGGCTCATTATCTGGTTCTTCCTACCTCTGGCCACCTCAGATTAGAATACCCCACCTTCCCCAGTGAGCCCCAGCCTCCAATATTGCCCTCCGACAACATGGACTATTGTCCCACCCAGGCCCATCACAACTTCTGTGAGAGATGGAGTCTAGACATTGTGGGAGAAGGGAACTTGCTCCCGAATTTTCCGGATATAGTCTTCCTCCAGTTTTCTGCCACTCCCTCCAGGGAAGAACCTGAGGTACTCAGATGATGCCTTCCTACCTAGGACTCCCTTAGCCGAAGGAACTGTCCCTGGGTGGCAGACAACTCTTACCTAAATAGATGGGGGAGTCCAAGTACGGGGGGTCAAGTCACGGAGTTGAAATGCAAATGTGGGTTCTTAATGTATTTTAAAGGACTGAAGAAAGGCTGAGAGATTTTTCTGAGACCCTTTTTTTATTTTTAATTTATCTATTTATTTTTGCTGCGCTGGACCTTAGTTGCCTCGCGGCACGCGGGATCTTCATTGCGGCTTGTTTTTCAGTTGTGGCCTGTGGGATCTTTTAGTTGCAACACGTGGACTTCTTAGCTGTGGCACGTGGAATCTTAGTTGCGGCAGGCGGACTCTTAGTTGTGGCATGTACGCGGGATCTAGTTCCCTGACCAGGGATCGAACCCGGGCCCCCTGCATTGGAAGCACAAGGTCTTAACCACTGGACCGCCACAGAAGTCCCCTGAGAACACTTTAAACATGAAAATCTATCAAGAGTTTCTGACAACACTGCTATTTGTTTTTGACTTGATGGTGGGGCAGAGAGGTAAGCTTCTATGATGACCAGGCCAGGGGAAGAAAGGAACCTTTACTGGACCTTGTGAGGAGAGAAGCTGAGGGGTACAAGGCCAAAGGAGTTTCTTGGAGCAAACAAAGCAGCCTGGCTGAAGACCACAGAGAGGTGGCAGGCAGGCCTCCAGGACAGACTGACCAGGAACAGGTTCGATCCCTATTGCAGGCCAAATACAGGAATTTAAAAGGAATTAGGACTCCTTAGGGCAGTGTTGGGAGAAGAAGACTGAGTTAACTGTGTCCTACGCTCCAAAGCAAGCAGGTTCCGCTGGGAAACTGACAGGAAAGACCTGATTCCTTCAGAGACGAAGGACTCAGGAGGGCCGACTCCTGTGATCACAGCTCATAGAAGGTGCTGGAAATAAAGCAGACTGTTATACACTTGGTACCTGAGCCCAGGGGCCCCTAGCAACTCCAGGTTCTGTTTAACTCTGCTCTACTGAATTTCCACAAGATAAAGGGCCTGCCCTGTTGACTCAAGCTTGCTTTCCCAGGAAGCAGCTGCAGGTGGCCTTATTAAGGAAATGCTTCCTCTGGGACATAGGGAGGGCTCTTAGGAGGGAACCAAAGGCTTGAGTTCTGTTTTGGAGAGTAAGTCAAGCAGGTGGAGTGCACACAGCCCATTCATCCTCCTGAGGAAGCATACTACTACTGCTGTTATTGTTGTTGTTGTTATTGTTATAATAACAGTCAAGCCCACTGAGCAAAGGAAGGGAAAACAGGTGAGTGCTGTTTTTGAGAAATAGCTTTGCACATTGGACTGAGCCTCTTACCCCAGGTTGATCCCAAAGGCTTTCTAGGGCAGCCTGATATGGACATAATTTAGAGGGTTATGAATTCTGAGAAAAAACATTATATTTTTATTTTTACTGAACTCTCACTGAAATTTAGCGTTTTCTTTTCTTTTAAATGCGGGCAACAAACTGTAGTAGTATTAGCAGTTACTGTGACACTTTAAAAAAAATTACTAGCTTTAGGGGACTCCCCGTGTGTTCCAGGGGTTAAGAATCCATCTTGCAATGCAGAGGACACCAGTTTGATCCCTGGTGGGGGAACTAAGACCCCACATGCCTCAGGGCAACTGAGCCTCCGTGCCACAACTAGAGGGAAGTCCGCACACCTCAACAAAGAGCCCGCACTCTGCAACAAAAGATCCTGCATGCCGCAACTAAGACCCGATTCAGCCAATAAATAAATAAATAAATAAATAAATAAGTAAATAAAATAATTAACTTTATATTTAAACGTTGTATTTTTTGGCCACAGCTTCTCAGCTTTCTGGATCTTAGTTCCCCGACCAGAGATTGAACCTGGGCCATGGCAGTGAAAGCTCCAAGTCCTAACCCCTGGACTGCCAGGGAATTCCCTATTTAAACATTCATAATTATTTCATGTGTTACAACCAGCATATATTCCTTGCATAGTGGACGTAGTTTACAAGAAAATATAATTAAAAAAACCAAAAATCTATAATTCTCCAGATAACTACTAGGCCCAAATGTATTACCCATATTAGGTAAACAGACTTTCAGAATAGAGAAAAGGAACCGCCTAACCCACTTTATGAGACTAACCTTAATCCCCAAACCAGGGACTTCCCTGGTGGCAGAGTGGTTAAGATTCTTTGCTCCCAATGCAGGGGGCCCGGGTTCAACCCCTGGTCAGGGAACTAGATCCCACATGCATGCCTCAACTAAAGAGCCTGCCTGCTGCAGCTAAGACCTGGTGCAACCAAATGAATAAATATTAAAAAAAAAAAAAAAGAGTTGTGAGGTTAGAGAAAACTTAATCTTAAAAAAAATATATCCCCAAACCAAAACTAGACAATGACAAGGCATAGAAATAAAACTTCAGATCATCAGGCTCTGATGATATAAGACTCACTTTCTCTATTTCTTGGCTTTGTTACTTGGTGTTGGCAACTGTGACTTTAACGCTGCTAGAAATCACAGTTTCATGTCATGTTATAATGGTTATGGATACCTCAAAATAGCATTTATAGTCATCATTAATTATAAATTATAATAGTCATTAGATTTGCCTTAGTAAAAAAGCACTTAGGTAATTATATCACAGATTTGTTTTTAAAAAATATTTTGATAGCTGCATTTCAAAATAATTGGGCTCTTGTAATCCTACGTGTATATTAAAATTAATTTTCATTTTATCATCTTTATTGAGGTATAATTGACATGTGATAAACTACATGTATTTAAAGTGTATAATTGGTAAGCTTTACATACTTACACTTGTGAAATCATCACCAGAATCAAGACGGTGAACTTTTTTTTAAAAGATATTTATTTATTTATTTATTATTTTGGCTGCACTGGGACTTGGTTGCGGCACGCAGGATCTTTGTTGCGGCACGCCGGATCTTTGTTGCGGCATGTGGCATGCGGGCTTCTTAGTTCCAGCGTGCGTGTAGAATCTAGTTCCCGGACCAGGGATCGAACCCGGACCCCCTGCATTAGGAGCGCAGAGTCCTACCCACTGGACCACCAGGGAAGTCCCAAGCTGGTGAGTTTATAAAGCACCCTCAAAACTTTCTTCATGCCTATTTGTAATTCCTCCCTCCTGCACATACTCATACCTCAATCCCAGGAAATCACTGAACTGATTTCTATCACCATAGACTCGTTTGCATTTTCTAGAACTTTATATAAATACATTCATACAGTATGTACTTTTAAAAAATCTGCCTTTTTTTAAAACCATTTAAAAAATTGAAGTATAGTTAATTTACAATGTTGTGTTAGCTTCAGGTGTACAGTAAAGTGATTCAGTTATACATATATATATTCTTTTTCAAATTTTTTTCCTTTATAGGTTATTATAAGATATTGAATATAGTTCTCTGTGTTATACGGTAGGTCCTCTTTGTTTATCTATTTTACACATAGTAGTGTGCATATGTTAACCCCAAACTCCTAATTTTCCCCTGCCCCCCTGCTATCCCCTTTGGTAACCATGAGTTTGTTTTCTATGTCTGTGACTCTGTTTTGTAAATAAGTTCATTTACGTCATTTTTTTTAGATTCCACATATAAGTGATATCATATGATATTTGTCTTTCTCTGTCTGACTTACTTCACCTAATATGATAATCTCTAGGTCTATTCAGGTTGCTGCAAATGGCATTATTTCATTCTTTTTTTATGGCTGAGTAATATTCCATTGTGTATATATACCACATCTTCTTTATCTATTCATCTGTCAGTGGATACTTTGGTTGCTTCCATGTCTTGGCTATTGTAAGTAGTGCTGCTGTGAACATTGGAGTACATGTATCTTTTCGATTAGAGTTTTCTCTGGATATATGCCCAGGAGTGGGATTTCAGAATCATATGGTAAATCTATTTTTAGTCTAAGGAACCTCCATACTGTTCTCCATAGTGACTGCACCAATTTACATTCCCACCAACAATGTAGGACGGTTCCTTTTTCTCCACACCCTCTCCAGCATTTATTTGTAGACTTTTTAATGATGGCCATTCTGACTAGTGTGAGATGATACCTCATTGTAGTTTCGATTTGCATTTCTCTCATAATTAGTGATATTGAGCATCTTTTCATGGGCCTGTTGGCCATCTCTGTGTCTTCTTTGGAAAAATGTCTATTTAGTTCTTCTGCCCATTTTTTAAAAATCTGCCTTATTTTATTCAGCATAACTATTTTGAGATTTGTCTATATTGCTTAGTGTATCAATAGTTTGTCCTTGCTTTTTTTTTGTTTTTTGTTTTTTCCTGAGTGGTATTATATTCTGTGGATAAACATCAATTGTTTATCCATTCACCTGTTGATGGACGTTTGTGTTTCCAGTTCCTGGCTATTACAAATAAAGCTGCGCTGAACATTAGTGTACAAGTCTCTGTGTGAACATAAGCTTTCATTTCTCTTGGGTAAATTACCTGAGAGTAGAATGGCTAGGTCGAACAGTAGCTGTGTGTTTAACTGCTTAAGAAACTGCCCAACTTTTTCCCAAAGTTGTTGTAGCACTGACATTCCCACCAGTGGTGCAGGAGAGTTCCAGTTGCTCCACATCTTCATCAGCACTTGGTATGGTTAGTCTTTTTCATTTCAAACATTCTAGATATGAGATGATATCTCACCGTGGTTTTTGTTTGCATATCCCTCATTGAATAGAAAAAATTTCCTTGTTCCTAAAGGGCTTCCTTTAACATTTCTTGTAGTATGCTGGTGACGAATTCTTCCAACTTTTGTATGTCTAAAAAAAAGTCTTGGGCTTCCCTGGTGGCGCAGTGGTTGAGAATCTGCCTGCCGATGCAGGGGACACGGGTTCGTGCCCTGGTCTGGGAAGATCCCACATGCCGCGGAGCAACTGGGCCCGTGAGCCGCAATTACTGAGCCTGCGCGTCTGGAGCCTGTGCTCCGCAACAAGAGAGGCCGCGATAGTGAGAGGCCCGCGCATCGCGATGAAGAGTGGCCCCCGCTCGCCACAACTAGAGAAAGCCCTCGCACAGAAACGAAGACCCAACACAGCCATAAATAAATAAAAATTAAAAAAAAATAAAAATAAATTAAAAAAAAAAAAAAGTCTTGATTTCCCTTTTCTTTCTGAAATGTATTTTTGCTGAGTATAGAATTCTAAGTTACCAGTTGTGGGGGTTAATTTGTTCTGCTTTCTTTTTTAGTTTCAGTACTTTAAAGATTTTGGTCCACTGTCTTCTGCTTGTATTGTTTCCGACAAGAATTCTACTGTTATCCTTATCTTTGTTTTTATGTGCATAGTGTATCTTTTATCTTTGGCTGCTTAAAAATTTTTCTTTTTATCACTGATTTTAATAAATTTTACTAAGATATGACTTGGTGGTATAATTTTGTTCATGTTTCTTGTGCTTGGGATTTGTTGCACTTCTTGGATCTTTGGGTTTGTATTTTTTAATCAAATTTGAAAAGTTTTTGATCATATTTCTTCAAATATTTTATCCTTTGGGAATCCCAATTACATATTTTTTGGCTGTTTGAGGTTGTCCCATAGCTCAATGATGCTTTGTATATCTTTTTTTTAAGATATTTTTTCTCTTTGTGTTTTATTTTGGATAGTTTCCAAAGTCCACTAATCATTCTTCTGCAGTGTGTAATCTCCTATTCATCCCATCCACTGTATTTTTCATCTTAGACATTATAGTTCTCATCTCCAGAATTTCTAATAGTGTCTTTAAAAATATCTATCTTTGATATCCCTACTTAACATGTTCAATCTTTCCTATAGCTTCTTAAATATAACGTTTTCTTGTTTTAATGTCCCTGTCTACTAATTTTATCATTGGTATCATATCTGAATCAGCTTTGATTAATTGATCTTCATGCTCATTATGAGTTGTATTTTCCTGCTTCTTTGCGTGCCTGGTAACTTTTTATCACATGCTAGACACTGTGAATTTTTGGATGCTGGATTTTTTTCGGGGGGCGGGGGACCCTCAAGGCTTGCAGGATCCTAGTTCCCTGACCAGGGATTGAACCCGGGCCCTTGGCAGTAAAAGCTTGGAGTCCTAACCACTGGACCGCCAGGGCATTCCCTAGATTCTGGATATTTTTGAATTCTTTTCTATGCTTACAAATACTCTAAATATTCTTGAGCTTTGTTCTGGGACATGGTTAAGTTAGTTGTAATCAGTTTGATTTTTTTCCAGCTTGTTTTTAAGCCTTGTTGGGTGAGACCAGAGCAGCATTTAGTTTAGAGCTAAATTTTCCCAGCCACTGAGACAAAACTATTCTGAGTACCCTACCTGATGCCATGTGGATTATGAGGTTTTCGAGTCTGGTTAATGAGATGAAGAACTATTCCTGATCTTGCGTGAACTCAAAGAATTGTTCCCTCTGATCCTTTCAGGTGGTTCTTTTCCTGGTCTTACGCAGTTTCCTCACACGCACATGCTGATCAGTACTCAGCTAAAGGCTCAAGGGAGACGGCTCTAGGTTTCTAGAGTTCCCTCTTTGAGCAGCTCTCTCTTCTTCGGTATTCTGCTTTGCAAATCCCAGCCACTTTGTTCTCCCTTTCTCCCAGCTTCTTCTCCTCAACCCAGGGAGACCACCAGCTATGTCCTTGCACACAGCTTGGAAACTCTCCAGGCAGTAAGCAGGGCAAGATTGCAGCCCTCACCTAGTTTGTTTCCTATTTCTCAAGGGTCACTGCCTTTTATGGCCTGATAGTCAATGTTTGGAAAACTATTGTTTCATATACTTTGTCTAACTTTTTGGTCATTTCAGGCAGGAGGGTAAATCTGATCTCTATTACACGCTTGGTCAGTAGTAGAAGTCTGCAGTCAATCCGATATCTTTTATTTAATACATTAAAAAAATATGGACTCTAAGAAGGTGTCACCCAATGGCCAGAGAGGATTATCATGCAAAAGGAGGTTAAGAACTGCTGCTCAGCACCTCAGGTATTTGTTCATATTTTTTGGACCTCCCTCCCTTCTAGGTGCACAGATTTTGCCTGGGATGGTTAGGACAAGGCCTATGCTGCTTTTAGGGCCCTAGAGCCTGGGGTCCAAGCATGGATGAGAACCTGACATGGTGTTTGGGAGCCCTGGGCTCCTAGGTTTCCCCCTGGAGTAGGTGTAGGAGGAACCTGGTTTCCAGTCTGCACCACGTCTCTGCGCGTGTTGGTTGTGTCTCTGTTGCTTCTTGCAGAGAGATTTGTGAATCTTCTGCGTGCTGTGGGCAAATGTGTCATAGAGTTTTTTTTTTTTTTAAATACATCCACCATCTTGTCTCACGTTAGTTCTTTTTTTTTACCTTTGGGTGTATTTATTTATTTATTTATTTATGGCTGTGTTGGGTCTTCATTTCTGTGCGAGGGCTTTCTCTAGTTGCGGCAAGTGGGGGCCACTCTTCATCGCGGTGCGCGGGCCTCTCACTATCGCGGTCTCTCTTGTTGCGGAGCACAGGCTCCAGACGCGCAGGCTCAGTAGTTGTGGCTCACGGGCCTAGTTGCTCCGCGGCATATGGGATCCTCCCAGACCAGGGCTCGAACCCGTGTCCCCTGCATTGGCAGGCAGACCCTCAACCACTGCGCCAACAGGGAAGCCCCTGTCATAGAGTTTTAATATCACAACAAAATCAGTTATTAAGCTTTTTTTTTTTTCTCCATGTCTTTCCTGGAAACCCTTCCCATCTCCACGGCAGACTCTGTCCCATTTCCCCCACCTCCATAATTAGGGCTTAAGCTTCCTGAACCTGAACGTCTTTGCCTGGTGAAGAATCTACGTGCACCCTAGCAGAGCATGTTTTGTTAATTCTGGTGCAAAGTCAGAACAGGTCGGAAGACTCTCCTGTCTCTGCCCGACAAAGGAACTGGAGGTGGGGCTGGCTCCCAGCTGGAAACTATTCATTAGTCCTGTATTTTGCCCAGTATTCCAAGTCTCCCATGATTCCCTATGGAAGATGGGAACTACCTGGACTGCTCTGTGGAGACAGATGAAATGAACTCATTAGCATTTGTAAGCAGGTCTGTGGGAGTGAGGCAGGAGGGACTCATTCTACGGAGATTAACACCGATTTGGCCCCCAAAGATGAGCTAAGCTGTATCATGCTCAGACGCATCTTTTTCTGAATCTCTCCTCTCTCCTGGGTTAATGCACCAGGGGTAACAAAGCCATCAGAAAATCATAGCCCAGCACAAGGGACTCCAAAATCCAGGCTTGGTCTTCATGCATTTTTTTTTTTCATTCAATAAATATGTGAGCACCTACTGTATCCCCGTCCCTATACTAGGCACTGAAGATAGAGCAATGAGCAAAAGCAAATGAACTCTTCAGTTCCTCTTTATGTGAGGCTTACCATCTAAATGAGAGACAGACACTGGCGTATGTGTGTGTATGTGTGTGTGTCTGTACAAACACATATATGTATGTCTATATATATATGTATAAATGTACACACATATGTAATTATATGCATACATTTATACATACATATGTAAAATATAACTGTGATAAGAATCAGAAATCATAAACTAAGGGAGCTCAGGAAGACGTCCCTGAAGAAATGCTGACTCAGCTGAGATAGGAGGGATGAGCAGGCCTTAATCAGGGGAAGAAGGTAAGGAATGTTGCAGGTAGAAGGAACAGAATGTGCAAAGGCCCTGTGGGCTGAAGGGAAGCAGGTGTGTGTGTCAGGTGGTATTTTCCAATGATACCTGCATCCCTATGGGATACCACACAGCTCTTCTTACAGTGTGTCCCTGACACTCATCCATTGCGAGGTGGGATCTACGTGTCCTCCTTTTGAATCTCAGTGGACTTCTGACTACAGCAGAGGTGATGCCATATGACTTCCAAGACTAGATTTTCCACCTGGTCCTCTTGGGACCTAGCCTCCATGCTGTGAGGCAACCATGCAGCCACGTGAAAACTTCCAGCTGAAGGCAAAGGGCATCACCCTCCAGACACATGAGTGAACAAACCTTTGGGTGGTTCCAGCCCTGGCCTTTGAGCTGCTGCAGCTGAAACCGAGTGCAGCACAGATGAACTGTCCCCACCCGGCCCTGCCCAAATTGCATAATTGTGAGCAAAATAAATATTGTCATCATTTTAAACCACTAAGTATTGGGGTGGTTTGTTCTGCAGCTGTAGGTAACAGTGGGGATGGGGAACTATGAGAAGAAAAGAGTGCCAACAATATGCAAACACTATAGTATGAACTGAAAATGGAAAAGGGGGCAAAGGCTAGATCCAGCCCAGCCCAGCGACACTAGAAAAGACACCCCTGCAAGGCAAACAAAGACCTGGGGGCACCTGGCTTGGTGATTGGAGTGAGGGTTGGACTGTAGCCCTCGCCCCCATCTCAGCCACGTGTGCTCGTCCAGGGCACAACCGTACAACCGCACTCAAGGGCGCTGGCTGGATCATACAAGGGCCATGAAGCTTGATAGGGATTTTGATCCTTATTCTAGGAGCTATGGGGAGCCAGGTGAAGGGGCCAGTGAAATGATTCCTACCACTTAAGTTCAGAGGCTCCTGAGAGACTACCATTAGCTACTGTCCATAGATTTTGGGTCCATGTCCAAGGAAAAAATATCACCAGAAAAGTCAGGTTTACTGTTCTTCAATATTTCTTTTCTGTGGAGGTGGAGATGATTTCTCCCACTTATGGGCTCAACATACTAATTCCAGTCCTACCCTAATCCAGAATAGTTAAAAGATGGCTAAAAGTGAAGGTCACGCTAAAATCTCATCCCTTTGCTTTTTCAATCCCTCCATTCTAGTGGCTTGGTGTTGACCCAATAACTCGATGACCCAATGGATTTAGATTTCTGCTCTTATCTTTGCATCCTCCTCCCTTCCTTCTTTGTTCCCTATCACCTGATCACCAAGAGAATGATCTCCAATGCCCACCAAGAACATGGTCAAGCAGTGAGCCGTGACCAGCGAGGTGAGGCTATGTACAGAGCAAAGGGTACGATGAATAAACCATGGGGTGGACTGTGGAAGGCACTTTTGGCCACCCACATAATGCCATTCTCTCCATCTTCCTGGCTAAGAGCATCCTGATTTTGTTCACCTTACTCAGGTGGGCACAGCCTTTCAGGAAGGTTGGATTCCTCCCCAGCCATAGGGCTTTGAAGCTTGATTGATTCAAGCCAGTCATGGTGGTCTCATCCTTCTTGCCAAAGGAATGGTTTGGACTCGAACCAATGAGATGTGAGGGAAATCTGCTGGGGAGTCTCTCAGAAAGTTTTCCTCGCTCATGGAAAGGAATAAAGAGCCTAACCCTAACAGTTACATGGATTGCTTAATGGATGTTCTCATTTTCACAGCCATCTTGGGACTCTGCATTAACAGGCTGAGGATGACAAAGTGAAAAGATGGAAATAACATGCTTCCTTGAAGGCATCATTGAGCAACTAAATTACCAACCCTGGAATCATTCTAACGCCAGTCCAGTTTCTCATATAAGATAATAAATTATCTTAGTGTTTAAGGCACTTAATGTACATTTTCGATTGCTTGTGACTAAAACATCTTAATTGATAAAGGGCCTCTTGCTGTGAAATCCCCCATCATATACCTAGATTTTTCTTCTACCTGTGAGTAGAAGCTGAGGAAGGGATGCTAACGTTATAAGCAGGTACCGTGTGCCAGACGTTCTGCTAAATGCTTTCCATCTAATCTTTCCCATGAGGCACTGTATCAGTTTTAAAACATGGCTGCAAATTCTTTAATGCTTTTCCCATCAAGAGGTGGGGTTGTTCTTTCATAACTCGTCTGTTTGCTTATATCTAATCCATAAAGGTTCACAGTCATGGAGCTTAACAATAATTTATGAAGGTGTATGCATAAATAATAACAATCTGATTTTTCTCTTAAATAAAATGATTCAATTTAAAAAAAGTGGTGGGATCTATGTGTCTCCCTTTTGGATCTGGGCGGAGTTGAGAGTACTTTAACCAATAGAGTACAAAGACTTGGTCACAAAAAGCTGTGCAGCTTTCTCCTTGTTCACTGGAGCCACGTAAGAAGTTCAGCTACCCTAAGACCACCATGCTGGAAGTCCCAGGGTAGGTGCTCTGGTTGACAGTTTCAGCTGAACCCAGCCTACCAGTGATCCTTGCTAAGGCTCCAGACATGAGTGATGCCATCGGGACCCTACACAGCAGCCTACGAGCCAGCTGGATACCACCAAGTGACCTCCATCGATGCCACATGGAACAGAAGAATTGCCCAGCCAAGCCCTGCCTAGAACGTCAAGCTGTAATACAATGGCTGTTTGTTTAAACCACTAAATTGTTGAGATACTTTGTTACATAGCAATAATCAGCCTAGGTTGGCTTCATTGCTTCAACTTTGTAGATAGGAATAGCTAAATGGAAGCTCAAGCCAGTAAGTAGCAGAGGCAGGACTCAACCTCAGTTTGTCTAACTCTAAAGCTTAGATTCTTCCCACAGTCATGCCTGTGTCCTTCTTTGATAACCAAGCACTGTCCCTGGCTCTCTCTGTTTTCATCTCCAGCTCACAATTTGGCTTCATTCTCTAGACTTACGGTCCCTACATGCCACTTCTTTCTACCCTGTTGGACTTTCCAACGGAGACCATCCACTTAGTCCTTCTCTACCTGCCTAATCAGTGGCCTGGCCATTGCCACCTGCCCTCCAGTACTCCTACGCCCTCCTGGGCTGCTCTGTTATCTCCCAGGCTTGATCCCTGCTGGAAGTGAATGCTGTGCTCTTCATTTAAACCACACAAATTTAGTGGGTATGTGCTCAGTTCCAGATACTTAAGATGCAAACACAGCATTCCACATCAAATAGGATGGAACACAGAAATCTTACATTTGATTTGTTAACAGAGACTACCAGGTAGAAACATCTAGGTGGACACTGTGTCTTTTCAAAGAAAGTAAGACATTTATTCCAAAGTTGTGCCATGTTCCACAACTGCCTAAAAACCTATCAGTTATCTTGGGTTTTTTTTTTAAATATATATACATACATATATATATATATATATATATATATGTATGTATATATATATATATGTGTGTGTGTATATATATATATGTATATATATATATAGGCATTTCTCACCTCTGTTCCCAGTCTGGTTCACCAGACTTAGCTTTGAAAACAAAACTCAGTCACCACTGAAGAATCTGAAAAGATGTCTTGTTGGTACTAAGGACAAGCTCTGCTTTCTCCTTAGTTCTCATGGGTTAACTTGGTGTTTCCTCTTTTGTCCTTGTCTGTTCTTTTGTCCATGTCATTCACTCCCTGTGCTTACCCTACTGGCATCTTGAGTTTTTGGGTCTTCAGGACTGAGAACTAGCTGGTCCTTGGGTGGCCTCAAGATGCTGGCCAGAGAATCCTCAAGCTCACATTTCCTTTGTGTCTCCCTTTGCCAGTGAGTAACTGAAACTAGAGAACCTCCAGGACCAAGAAAGTCTAATCAGACCAGAAGGACCATCTACACCATGCAAAAAAACTCCCAGATAATCTGACACAGAAGAACATTGAGTAGGAGCCATGTAGGATGCTTTAAGTAGAAAGGAACATATTTAATTTTATAGTCCCTTTAATTTAATTTTAAAGGAACAGAGAAAGAGGATAAACAGACACTGGCCCAGCTCTATCACCTACTAGTCGTATGACTTCAAACAAGATTCTTAACTTTTCTGACCCTCAGTTTCCTTATCTATGAAATGCGGATAATAATTGTATCTACCTCAGACGTTGTGAGGATGCAATGAGATCATGTATATAAAGCACATAGCATAGTGTCTGCCACATAGTAATAGCTCAAGACATGGGAGCTATTTATCATCATCAGCATCATCACCATCATCATTGTTTTCAAGTTCATATAATATGTCCTCTTAGCACCTGGAAGGTCTTGCATCCTAAACTTGTGAACAAAAGAGTTAACTCCCTGGAAGGCACCCTTCTAGTTCCTGGTAGAATCCAGCTCTGAGAGCTGGATCAAATGACCCCAAGGTTTTCCTTTCCAAGTCAGTGGTTAGGCGCTCTGACTGCCCCACCTGCCCCAAAAGGAGTGGGAACCCATTCAAAGAGAAGCCAGGTGGAACTGGATTTTCTTCCCCTGCTGCTTTAGCAGATTTGTCTTATAGTCCTTTGTTCTCCCAAACAAAGCAAGAGGAAACCTTCCCCAGCTTGTAAATACTATGGCTACAAACCCAGGCTGTGGCAGTGTGTAAGCGACGTTCACCCGGGGAGAGCAGAGCATCCCTCCAAAGCCCCTTGAACAAATGAATGAAATGGGTGGTTGAGTGGATGAGCGGAATGTGAGGCTCCTTTTAGTCCAGGCAATCATTTCATCCTCCAAAGAGTCTACGCCAAGAACCCCCCTCCCACTTCCCGTTCTCTTCCTTTTCCACCAGCCTTTCCTCATTCCCTCCCAGGGCTGGGTAGGCACTTTCAAGAGTTCTGTCATCCTGTGGTTACTTCTCCTAGGCCTGGAAAACAGATCTCTCCAAAGCAAAAAATTGGACAGGAATCCTTAGGATTATGCCAGAGAAATGGTACTGAAGGGATGTCAGGTGACTAAAAATGAACAGCTGTATACAGGACTATTTCATGCATTACTCGGTCTCCATCAATCTTGTAAACTTGCGAAAATGTCAAGGAATGCAGCTTGAGGAAACAGCCTCCTTTCTTAAACTGAAGCCTCAGATGGATAATTGAAGGCAGATAATAGCGAGCTCTTAATATATCAATTAAATTTTAGACAGTCTTTCCTCCTCTGTTGAGGACTCACGTCTGGGGCCTGAGAGATTAGAATATTAGGAAAGATCTGTCTCAGAACGCATCAGGCTGGCTTGTTCTATGGTCAGATATTTATTTGCCAGAAACAGAAAAAAAAAAAAATCTCAGCAGGCAAGCAGTCAAAGATAGTAGACATTGCTTTGGTTTTAGAAAGTTCTGGCTTAAGCAGCTTCCTGGATGTGGATAACATAATAGGCTTTGGGAAATATTTTCACTTAAGCCCCCCCACCACCACCAGTTGCTCTAGATGTGAATTTCGCAATTCTGGATTGATATGTTAAGGTCTTTAGTGGTCTCTGTCTGCTTTTTTGCAACATCTGAACCATCTTATTTATGCTTAGGGCAAAGTGGCTCATTGTGTATGGAAACTGCTTTTGAATAAAAATAAAAACAACCAAATTAAAAAGTCTGGTTAGCATTTGGTCAGGAAAATCGTTAGCTGGGTATGTTGAACTGCAGAGCCTTCATATATAAAATAAATGTACTGAGTAGAACTGTGTATTTTTAGTTTTCAAAGCATTTTCATGTCCATTTCTGCATTTGGTCTTTAAGGTAAAGAGGATAGGAATTATAACTCCCTTTTCAATTATGATACTTATTAGTGTCATTTATGGAAAAGGAAACTGAACTCCAAAAAGCAAATGGGACTTCTCCTTGGGAATTAGCAAAGGAACAAGGAGCAGAAATGGGTGACTTCAGGTCTCATCCTCTTAACCTGTACTGTTTTTTTTCTGAGCGTAAAAGCAGAAATAGAATTCTGTTTGTGGCAACATAAGGGTGTACTAAAAAGAGCTTTTCACTTCTTATAAGGTGGTTGTGACTATAAACATCGTCAGCAAGCTTTAGCCCTCATCCCCAGAAATTCAGATTCATTAAGGCTGGGATGGTGCCCAGGAACCTGGATGTTTCCTAAGCTCCCCCAGGTGGTCCTCAGGCAGGTGCCTTGAACCATATTTGGAGAGATTTGGGTATTAGGCTTATTCTTTTCTGAATTGATTCAGGCCAAATCAAGAATATTTAGTTTTTCCTTTGATTTTATCTCCAAAACAACAAGGCCACCTCTGAAGGTGAAAGCTTACTAATTCCTGAGACTTTTCCAGCAATTTGTAGGTGGTGACTGCTCCCAAATCCAAACATTAGCCATATTGCATTGTACTGTCTTCCAGGGAGGGAGTGAATAAGAGGCAAACAGCCAGCGGGGAACATTTAAAAACAGACCCTTAAGAATTTCACCCTGAACAACTGAAATTTCAGACTGGGGATTGAAATATCGAGACTTTTCATGAGCAAATGCCTGCCTGAATTCTTCTTTCCTAGCTACGCTGGAAATTCTACTGCCAGATGGCTATTTTCAGCAAGCAATCGTGAACTCTAGAAAGTTTAAGCTGCTGTATGGTATGAATTACTAATTTACTAGATCAATTACCAAAGGGTTATGGTGGTCAGTCAAGAGAAATATGACAGCTATAATTCCACTCTGACTCAAGCCAGACATTTTTACAGACATCATTTCTGAGAGCCTGAGAAATTCTGCAGCTCCACTCTCACTGATTCCTAAGTCCCTTCTCAATTACCCAGGGAGGAGGGTTACTGACCATCAGCATGCTGTTCCAACTCTGTTTAATAGTTACTTTAGGACTTCCCTGGTGGCGCAGTGGTTGAGAATCTGCCTGCCAATGCAGGGGACGCGGGTTCGAGCCCTGGTCTGGGAAGATCCCACATGCCGCGGAGCAACTCGGCCCGTGAGCCACAATTACTGAGCCTGCGCGTCTGGAGCCTGTGCTCGGCAACGAGAGGCCGAGATAGTGAGAGGCCCGCGCACCGCGATGAAGAGTGGCCCCCGCACCGCGATGAAGAGTGGCCCCTGCTTGCCACAACTAGAGAAAGCCCTCGCACAGAAACGAAGACCCAACAAAGCCATACATACATACATACATACATACATACATACATAAAAAGAATGTAAGCAGACAAGAATAGCATTAAAAAAAAAAATTTAAAAAAAATAGTTACTTTAATTCATGGTTACTAAGTTCTCAGTAGTGGTTTTCATGTCCTTAACGTGGCAGCTACACGCATGAAAATAGGTAGCAGTTCACAACCATGACCGATATCAGAATCACCTATAGAGCTTTTAGAAAAACCCAGATGCTAGAGACCCACCCCAGACCTAGTGACTCAGAATCTCCTGGGATGAAGCCTGGGTGTGTTTGTTTACTTGTCCTTACATTTTTTTTTTAAAGCTTCCAGGGAAGGTTCACCGCCACCGCCACCTCCACCCTTAAGAACATTGATATGTTTTTGTGCTTTTTATAGTAATAAAATCTACCATTTGTGAAGGCCTGTCCTGTGCTGGGGGTTTTGCCTATAACATATCTAATCTTCCCAGCAATACTGGAGGCTAGGAATTATTATGTAGCTCTTATTACAAATGAGGCAACCCAGGCCAAGAAAAGTTTAAACAAATTGTCCTGAGACACTGAAGTCTGTCTCCAAATCCATGTTCTTTCTATGTGAAAATCCGTCATAACTTAAGAGGCTCAGGGTTCAGCAAGATGAACTCCTTTGCCCAGTAGAGTAGCAGTTACACTTGTTTTCTTTTTTTCTAAAAATGTCCCACTGCCCTTCCTCCTTCTTCTTCTTTTTTTTTTAAATTTTTATTTATTTATTATTTATTTATTATTTTTAGCCGTGTTGGGTCTTCGTTTCTGTGCGAGGGCTTTCTCCAGTTGCGGCAAGCGGGGGCCACTCTTCATCGCGGCGCGCGGGCCTCTCACTGTCACGGCCTCTCTTGTTGGGGAGCACAGGCTCCAGACGCGCAAGCTCAGTAGCTGTGGCGCACGGGCCCAGCTGCTCTGCGGCACGTGGGATCTTCCCAGACCAGGGCTCTAACCCGTGTCCCCTGCATTGGCAGGCAGATTCTCAACCACTGCACCACCAGTGAAGCCCCCCTCCTTCCTCTTATCCTGTGGGTCTCGGCTTAGACAGCATTTCCTTAGGGGCACTTTCTCTAACTCCCTCTGGCCAGCATCCCCCCTTTTTGTGCTCCCAGTGAGCTCTGCACTGGACCTGATGCTGTATAGTAATTGTCTATTTCTTTGTCTATATTCCTCACAAGATTGTATCCTCCCAGAGGGCAGATGTCTACACTTACCACTGTATCCCTGGGTCATCACCTAGCTGAATACCTAGCTCATACTAAGTGCTTAATAAATATTTGTTGAATGAATGAATGAATGGACAGGTGAATGGATGAATGGAAGGATGGATGGGTGGATGTGCAGACGAATGGATGTATGATTGATTTTGGACTGAATTAATTGGCAATGGCAGCAAGGGAGCAAAAATAAGTACTGATTCATGGCCACGACTAAGAAAACCTTGGAATTATTTGAATAGGAGAATCACTTTTTAAAAAGTCTCTGGAATCCTGTTAGTAAAATGGGTGAAGACTCAGAGCAAACAGTTTTTGGCATAAATATAAATAAGACCTTTCATGTTCCCAAGGGACCATTTAGGTTACAAATGAATGAATGGCTGAATGAATGAATGAACTCAAATACTGTTCTTATTCAGTAGTAACAACAATGCCACCTTGGTTTCGAGGTAATCTTTTTTCCCACCAAAGAGGTTAAATCACTCAGGAAAGGACAGAGTTTGTCACTTCCCATTTCAAAGAACTTTTTCAACTACCTGGTTATTCCAAGTGTCTGAAAAGAAAGAAGAAGGAAGGGAGAATAAAGACCATCTGTATGGCAAAGTAGGAAGCGCCCTTGCCCTATTGCTCCATAATGGATCACATAAAGAGAAAAGGTTTTGAAATAATGGCAGGTCTTCAAGGGTAACAAAGGGCATCTTAGAAAGAAAAACAAAAACAATAACAGCATAATACAGCCAGGAAGGCAGCATCAGTGCAGAGGAAGGGAACACGAAGAGCTCTGGATATTGGAGAAGGTAGCTCCTTGCTCTAGGACTTGGGCAATCTGTGTAAAAAGAAAAGCCTCGTGATATTACGGGCAGGTCTTCAAGAGAAATAAGGTAGACTAAGAAACAAAATTCAAAACACTGCGCACGCGCACACACGCACACACACCCCTACCACAATACCATCTTCGTTTCTCTCCCCCCTCTTCTTTCTTAATACTGTATAGCAAGGAGTCCGATATGAGATTAAACCTACTTTGAACATTACAGTGAATACCAGGCCCCCTCAAACCAGAACAATTTTTTCCTCATTATCACCTCATAAAGATGCCCCTAAGGCCCTCACTTTCTATACAACGATATCAGGCAAGGAACAGGTCCTGTATGCCTGCGATGAAGCATGACTGATATTTAAGACCAACAACTCAAGAGCATTTGATCACTTTTGTGTTTATTCAGAATGGCATGTTTACGCGAGGCCATAAAGTAGTGAATTTCCTATAGAGCTGGGAGTGTGTGAGTTGGGGCAGGTGGTGTGTGGAAGGCTGGAGTAGCATAGGGGCGCTCCAAGACTTCTCTCTGAGTGTGGCCACCGCAACCAAACAAGAGACTCTGTACAACTTCCCTGTAATTTGCTGTGTTCAGGTTGCCAAATCCCTGAGCCACCTCTGAGAAATGGAAAGGAAGAGGAAGTAATGTCAATGAGGAAAAGAAGATAGATAAAAGCAAATTTTCCTTGACAAATATGTCATAGACCTTTTAACTAGTTAGTTCTGAGAAAGGGAAACCTTTGTTACTTGCATTTAACCTCTGTCTGAGATTCCACAGGCTTAGGAGATGGGACTTTATGTGGCAGTGGAAAGATTGCCGCCCACGTAGATATAACCTGTACACAGATTCCCCAGTTTTGGCCATAACCTCAAACTCAGCTGCCATATTGGCCTTTGGGAGGGAGGAAGAACAGCTGTGGCTCCAAGCTGAGTGAGTGTACAACCCAATCTCCATTTGGGGATGTGGGTTGTTAGTATGTAAATGCAGCTTCGATCTCCTATTCGACCAGATTGTAGTTCTTACCTTCTCTTTTTAACTTTTATTGAAGAATAATTGATTTACAATGTTGTGTTAATTTCTTCTGTATAGCAAAGTGACTCAGTTATACATATCTATATTGTTTTTCATATTCTTTTCCATTATGGTTTGTCACAGAATATTGAATATAGTTCCCTGTGCTATACAGTAGGACCTCGTTGTTTATCCATCCTATATATAATCGTTTGCCTCTGCTAATCCCAAACTCCCATTCCTTCCCTCCTCTACTCCCCCTCCCCCTTGGCAACCACAAGTCTGTTCTCTGTAACTGTGAGTCTGTTTTGTTTCACAGATATGTTGATTTGTATCATATTTTAGATTCCATATATAAGTGATATCATATTGTATTTGTCTGTCTTTTTCTGACAGACTTCGCTTAGCATGATAATCTCTAGGTCCATCCATTTACTTTTTCTTTTTTTCCCCTTTTTTAAAAACAACTTTGCTGAGATATAACTGCCATGCCGTACAATTCACTCATTTCAAGTGTACAATTCAATGGTCTTTGGTACCTCACGTTATCCATTTTTCAAATTGTTCCTATAGTTTCTTATTAGAAGTTTCAGTACTGGGCTTCCCTGGTGGTGCAGTGGTTGAGAATCTGCCTGCCAATGCAGGGGACACGGGTTCGAGCCCTGGTCTGGGAAGATCCCACATGCCGCAGAGCAACTAGGCCCATGAGCCACAACTACTGAGCCTGCGCGTCTGGAGCCTGTGCCCCGCAACAAGAGAGGCCGCGACAGTGAGAAGCCCGCGCACCGCGATGAAGAGTGGTCCCCGCTTGCCACAACTGGAGAAAGCCCTCGCACAGAAACGAAGACCCAACACAGCCAAAAATAAATAAATAAATAAATAATAATTAAAAATGAATATCTGCTTATAAAAAAAATATATATATATATATAAAAAAATATGAGAAGTTTCAGTACTGCCACTGAAGAAGGAAAAGAAAATGGAATATAGAAGAAAATAGTAGAAATACTGGAGGGGAAGAGAAAATGAGTCAGGGACAGAAAGAAAGGAAACGAAATGCTTCCAAAGAAGAGAAGCTAGCTGCTCCTGGATTTCTCAATCTTTTAACCAGGATTCAAAAATCAACGTGGCGGCACATCCCCCAAAAGCAGAGACAGGAGGTAGCAATGCGGCTGTGGGAGGTTGTGGAGGAAGGGACCAGAATGGGCTTTGTAGATTGGAGCTGAGAGAGGAAAAGGTCCCTTGGCGTCCACAGGACACCTCGAACCCTGTCCAGCTAGTTCCCTGTCCCTCGACTGAGCCCTCCCCTGGAGGGGAGCCAGGCGCGGCTGACACCGAGTAATAGCTCAGCGGCCTGAACCAGGTGCCACTTTTCAACTCAGTCCTTTTCTTGATTCTCAAATTGCAGCATTTAATGAGGTAAAACATCAGATTACAGAGAGCTTTTTTTTTTTTTTAATGAGAATTCAGGGAAGTTTCTGGGTTAGTTGAGAAGTATGAAAGTATTTAACCTCCGTTCAGAGATCTGCCCTTTATAAACATTTTCCCTTCTACTGTAGCTCAGAAAACTGCACTTTCTCAAACAAGTTCACCATTTGGTGTTTGGATCTGGTTATAGCCAGATGATGCCTATCCCCATTACAGGGCACAAATCAGCCTGGAGCTTAATTTAAGGACCAGAGGGCTCTTCAGGATAAATGCTGTGGGGAAGGAGAAGAGCAGAATGTCGCTCTCTGAGTAAAACTGTGGCTTCTCAGATGGCAGTGGACTCTGACGTTGCGCACCCCTCCTGTTTATAATGCTCAGCATGGGAGTTGCTTTCAGGGAGACCCACTCTTTGAGAAGGATGACCCAGAATGTCTTCCATAAATCCCCCGGAAGCGTGGCTTTTTGACTTTTTACAAAGTCAACTCTTTGCTTTGCTCTCTTCCCAAGGGGACACATGACAGTGATAAAATGGGGGGAATAAGAAGCAGAAAGGGGGCTTCCCTGGTGGTGCAGTGGGGCAGTTGTTAAGAATCCACCTGCCGGGGGCTTCCCTGGTGGCGCAGTGGTTGAGAATCTGCCTGCCAATGCAGGGGACACGGGTTCGAGCCCTGCTCTGGGAGGATCCCACATGCCGCGGAGCAACTGGGCCCGTGAGCCACAACTACTGAGCCTGTGCGTCCAGAGCCTGTGCTCCACAACAAGAGAGGCCGCGATAGTGAGAGGCCCGCGCACTGCAATGAAGAGTGGCCCCCACTTGCTGCAACTAGAGAAAGCCCTCGCACAGAAATGAAGACACAACACAGCCATAAATATATAAATACATAAATAAATAAATAAATAAAAATTAAAAAAAAAAGAGTCCACCTGCCAATGCAGGGGACACGGGTTCGAGCCCTGGTCCGGGAAGATCCCACATGCCACGGAGCAACTAAGCCCATGCGCCACAACCGCTGAGCCTGTGCTCTAGAGCCCGCAAACCACAACTACTGAGCCCGCGTGCCACAGCTGCTGAAGCCCACTTGCCTAGAG
The DNA here is from genome assembly GCF_965194805.1 of Balaenoptera borealis. Classification (NCBI taxonomy): domain Eukaryota; kingdom Metazoa; phylum Chordata; class Mammalia; order Artiodactyla; family Balaenopteridae; genus Balaenoptera; species Balaenoptera borealis. Next base: position 101,632,909 of record NC_138874.1, on the reverse strand, counting down.
CCCATGCTCCGCAACGAGAGAAGCCACTGCAATGAGAAGCCCATGCACCGCAACGAAGAGTAGCCCCCGCTCGCCGCAACTAGAGAAAGCCCGTGTGCAGCAACAAAGACCCAACTCAGCCAAAAATAAATAAATAAATTTATAAAAAAAAAAAAGCAGAAACGGGCCAAAAAAGAACACTACCTTCTCCTCTGTGTACTCTTCTTTGTAAGCTACTGAAGGATGGAAACAGAAAACTTTATTCCTGAAATCATAGACTTTTAGAACTGGAAGTCACCTGAGAGCCATCTGTAGTTGACATCTGCTATTCATGCCTTCCCAGGATCCCTGCTCCCTTCTTTTGCTTACAGCACCCTGACTTTTCTTTGGGAAATCAACACTCTGGCACCCTCAGACCTTTGGATGGGGTCAACCTACCCCTTGACTCCAAGGGCTGCACATATAACCCAGGCCTGGCCAATGGATATATTCTGGCCCTCCAATTCATTTAGGATGCACAGGTGACTCACACCAGTTCAATGAAAATATATTTTTTTTAACTATTGGGATAGAGAAGTCCTATTTCTGTTGGAATTTTTGGCTGTAAGGATAATGTCAGGCTGGAGCTCCTGGAGTTACCACGTAGAGTGAGCATGCCTGAGTATGAAAGTGTAAGGAAAAAACAAAATCACAGGAGCTTTGTTTGAGGCCCTGGATCCAGCAGTACCTGAAGCCAACATAATCTCTGAACTTGTCAGTTATGTGAGCCAGTAGATCCAGGTTTTAGCTTAAGCCTGTTTGAGTTGGTTGTTTTCATTTGCAACCAAAAGAGCCATGGCTAATATACCACCCAGTTCTTTCATTCTACAAACCCCAAATCAAGGAAGGGCTCGCCCAAGCTCTCACAGTCAGGGACAGAACTGGACTAGCATCTAAGCCCCCCGATGACCAGTCTAGGGCTCTTTCTAAAAGCCTTTCACAATTATTCTTCCTGTTTGAGGCAGCGTAGCACAATTATTGACAATAACGTGAGCCAACCATGTTTTATGAGACTTTTATGGCAAAGACTTCTTATGATTGGCAGGAACTGGTGCCTGCATATCGGACTGTTTGATTGCAGCAGTTATGATTCCCATACTGTTCCACAGTTTACAGGGGACTCAACCAAAAGTGGCTCAAACACACCATCCCTCAGTCTTTCTTTTTTTACTGGGTGGAGACAGATTGTTAGGTGAACACCCTCATACATGGGTCTGAGGTTCACCAACACATATGGATATGGCTGTGCTGACTGTTAAATTGTTGAAATACATCTGTCCTGGGTGGCAAAGAGCTCCTTCCCTGAGCTCCCTGAAGGTCTGCTGCTGCCCCTGCCCTTCACCCGGGACCCCACTCCTCTAGACCTCCTGAATATCTCATCATTACAGGGTTCATGCCTAGCTTATGCGAAGGGAGTCTTCAGAACCTTGATCCGGCACTGGGTCAGGGTCCATTCTGATGGGTTGTGTCTGAACCCAATAGGTGGCTTCATATTCTGAATTTTAGCTCCGTAGGCACAAGCACACACTGCCTATCTCCAAGAGGGAAATGTGAGACAGAAATATCCAAACCTAAAAAAAAAAGAAATATCCAAACCTGTTTCTCCTCACTGAGGGCAGGGGACCCCTACAATGGTTTTAATTTTTTTGTACCTTCTTCTCTGGCCTCACAAAGATACTGGCTCGTGGTTTTACAGGGAAGTGAGTACTGGACCAGGAGATAGTATACTGGGGTTCTGATCCTAGCACTCATCCCGAACGTCTGTGGACCTAACCCGACTTCTCTGTGCCTCAGGCATAAGGAATCTGAGGGCAACGCCTGCCTAGTCTACCTCCCTGGGATGCTGTGAAGATTCTGAAAAAGGATCAATGGATGAGTCATCATTATCTTGGTTTAAAGAGGCAATTTTAATTAACACCTACAGAGCGATTACCATGGACTGGCCACAGATCTAAGTCCTTGACTTAGTGTGTGAAATCCTCCAATTCTCACCTCTCTGAGGCAGACACTGCTATGGTCACTACTTACAGATGAGGGAACTGAGGCAGAGAGAGGTTCAGTTACTTCAGGCTAGCCTCAGAGAGTTCAGGCTTAATCAGGACACACTGCCTTGTCCAGCACAGTGGGTGTAGCTTGGGCTTTGGACCCAGAGTCCCCTATCCCACACCAACCCTGGGTTCAAATCCTGAGTCTGCTGTTTGTAAGCTCTGTACTAAGCTTCTACTTCTATAATATTAATAGTAGCTATTAATAATAATAGTAACTATTGGCTACAGTTATCGTGAGGATGAAATAAGACCTAAGATTGCTAGATTTAGCAAAAAAAAAAAAAATCAGTATACCAGTTAACTTTGAATTTTAGATAAACAATGAGTGGGTTTTTAAAAAATGTGTAAGTATGTCCCAAGAAATATTTGGGACATACTTATACTGAAAAATGACTCATTATTTATCTGAAATTTGAATTTAACTGGGTGTCCTGGATTTTATCTGGCAGTGCTACACAGGAAGTGCTTAGCACAGGGCCGGGCCTGGAAAGGATATCAAGACATGAAAGGTGTTCCTGTTGGGAACTGAGTTCTGACTGAAGGCTTGGAGGGGCTGAGGAGGGGGAGATGGAAGGAGGGTCGGGTTAGATGCTCTAAGGCACCAGGACTGGCCGCGGACCTCGAAGGCTGTTTCCAAAGTCCAAGGAAAAGCAGAGAGCAGACAGGCTGGGGGAGAAATGGAGCTCTGATGAAGAGCCCGTTGGCCTTCATGTCGGTTCTGGCCCCTGCTGCGTTGTGACCCTGGTGTCCTGTCTGTCCCCAGAGCCTCTGGGGCTGCCATCCAGTATCCCCACCAGCTCCCCTTAACCCTTCGGAGGCCAGTGCTGCCGTCATGTCGGTGGCCCAGGAGGACAGCATGCTCCCAGGCCTTGGAGCACACGGGGTGCTCTCTGGCTGCACGTACCAGGAGCATTGGCCATAGTGACGTGGTGCAGGAGAGAAAGAGAAAAAACAAAAACTTAAAACCACCCTGGGCTCTCTGTGAAGATGAGCAAGAGGGAAGGAAGAAAGGAAGAAAGATCAGAAGCAGAGGCTGGCACCGTGTCACACGGGGCGAAAGAGCCAAGCTAATGGAGAGGACAAAGCAGGCCGGCAGAGCCGCACTAGGGATGCCGGGAGCACCCGAGGGCCACGCGCCTGAGACGCCAGCCCCTTTCGGACCTCCCCTCCTGGACCCTGCAGCTCTTCACAGTTCACACTGACCCCCAAGACCTTCCTGGTGGGTGCAGGTTGCCTGCCACTACACGGGCAGGTCACCTTCACCACCTACTGCCTCGGTTTCTTAACTCACTAAGTTGGGATGATGCCATAGGACCACTTAGGAAACTCACAGCTTTACTTCAGTTTTGCTATATATCACGGTAGTTAAGAGCATGGGATTGTCAGACAGACCAAAGTTTGAACTCTGGCTTTGCCGCTGACTTTATGCTTTGGGGCAGGTGTGTTAACCTCCCTACGCCTCAGTTTCCTTAGCTGTAAAAAGGAGACGAGGGGTCCCCACTTGCCGCAACTAGAGAAAGCCCTCGCACAGAAACGAAGACCCAACACAGCCAAAAAATAAATAAATAATTTTAAAAAAAGGACCTGCTTCCACCTCCTGCCTGCCTGACTGGGTCATTGTAGGAACCAGCCAGCAACTTCAGGTCGGCTGCCTCCTGTGCCCCCTGGAGAGGCGGCCGCCAAAGAGCAAAGTGCGGTGTCATCCCTGGCAGGCCTGCACTCAGCGGTAGCTCTTAGGATGTCCTGAGCACTCCCGGGGCTCCAAGAAGCTCAGGAGAAACAGATGCAGTTGACAGTATTCCATGCCCGGGAGGGCTTTACAGTTTGGTGGGGAAGACAGACTATTAAATCATTAGAGAAAAAGACATAAGTACTTTCCTATAATTAAACTGCCGAGTGTGTGGTTCCAGATGTAGATGCCACGGCCCAGGACTCTCATGGAAGGAAAAAGGGTAAAGGGGGGTGTGTGTGGAAGGACTCAGTGCTGGGGCTCCGGGAGGGGGTCGGGGAGTGGCACCCCGTTGACTGGGCGACCTTAAAGATGGTGCTCGGCCAGTGGCCCAAGGAGAAATCCGCATTCTGTAAAACAAGTCATTCTTGCTTCGCTCTTTAGACCAGCCTTTCTTTGCCGACCCCAAGCAAAGCCATGTGCTAGCCTTAGGCATTCTTTCTCATCCATCAGGGACATTCCATTCAATCATTCAAATAGCTGACAAATCCCACAGCTTCCCCACAGTGGATCAGAGAAGACAGAACTTTCTCTGCCCTCACCCCTGGGCACAGCTTTTGCGGGTGTCCTCACCGCAGGTCCCCCAAGCACTGTTCCTTCCCCCTCTGTTCAGCTGTGCTCCGAGGAGTGCCAAGAAGCAGCAGACAGGGCCATGTTGTCAAGCTCTGTCTAGTCCAAGCAGGGGAGATAAAACTTGATTACAGTTCATCTTGGTTTCCAGCTGATTATCAGGCATGTCCTGTGTATGGGAAAATTACCTCTTGGAGAGACACTAGACAACAGACTCACACTCTCCAGATGTTTCTCTGATGATCACAACAGCTTCTATAGATGGCAATGGGGTTTCTTCTGTGTGTATCATTTCCCGTGAGTCACTTAACAACCCAGTGAGAAAGGAAAGGTCTACAGAGACTAGATGTTTGCAGATATAACTTAGCTGTTCAGAGCACCTTCTTTCTGGCCTAATTTGTTTCCTTTTAAAAATTCAGTCTCTTGGGCTTCCCTGGTGGCGCAGTGGTTGAGAATCTGCCTGCTAATGCAGGGGACACGGGTTCGAGCTCTGGTCTGGGAAGACCCCACATGCCGCGGAGCAACTAGGCCCGTGAGCCACAACTACTGAGTCTGCGCGTCTGGAGCCTGTGCTCCGCAACAAGAGAGGCTGCGATAGTGAGAGGCCCGCGCACCGCGATGAAGAGGGGCCCCCGCTTGCCGCAACTAGAGAAAGCCCTCGCACAGAAACGAAGACCCAATACAGCCATAAATAAATAAATAAATAAATAACAAAAGTGATTGTTTAAAAAAAAAAAAAAATTCAGTCTCTATTTTGCAGCCCAAATCTCTGGGTAAGAACAATAAGACCAACACAAGAAGCAAGTCCACAAAAGCCCCATGGGAGGGGAATGAGCTAAGAATACAGACCTTCCCAGGGCCACCCAAGCCTCTTTTGAAGCATGCAGAATAACAAAATATCCAAAACAAAACAAAATGAAACACACACGCACACACACCACACACACCACACACACCACACACACACACACAAAACCCAACAAAAGTCAGGGATTCTGTTTTTCAGGGCTCCTTAGCCAGTGATGGTGCTGGTCCCCATTTCAAATGGTGCTGTTTGTTTAGGAACCAAGCAGGTGCCGTCCTCTCTCATTCACGCCAGGAACAAAGCCCAGTCCTGGCTTAGGCTGCTGGGACAACCCTTAGCAGCAAGAGGATGGAGGGAAAGGAAGGCTGGGCCAAACTTTCAAGGTTGAAAAGGTTTTGTTTTTTTCCCATTTTTTAAAAGTAATCTCTTGGGCTTCACTGGTGGCGCAGTGGTTGAGAATCTGCCTGCCAATGCAGGGGACACGGGTTCGATCCCTGGTCTGGGAAGATCCCACATGCCGCGGAGCAACTAGGCCCGTGAGCCACAACTACTGAGCCTGCGCGTCTGGAGCCTGTGCTCCGCAACAAGAGAGGTCGCGATAGTGAGAGGCCCGCGCACCGCGATGAAGAGTGGCCCCTGCTCGCCGCAACTAGAGAAAAGCCCTTGCACAGAAACGAAGACCCAACAGAGCCAAAATAAATAAAAAAAAAAAGAAAAAAAAAAGTAATCTCTTGTTGGCAAAACCACTGGATGAAATCTGACTAGACTCTGTGTCCAAATAAAAAACAGGAAAGCTGAAATCTGAGGGAAGGCTAAGGGCAGCAGTGGTGGATCCCGTGACATCCTTGGCCCATCCTAGGTGGCCCAGCTGTCATCTGCCCTCACCTGTCCTCACAGGTTGGCACTTTGAGCTCTGGTCTGGGGGACCCATCTGGAGAGGACCTCAGAGATGACCCTAGGGATCACTCCCCTTGTCTTGTTTGAATGAGCACAAAATAGGCCCAAAGAGTCTGGCATTTCCTGAATTCTCAGAAGAGAAGGAACCTGTCAAGTAAACCATTTTGGGCGCCCCCAGGTCCTGATCACTACCTCCAAAGCGATCTTCTTAGGGGAGCTGGATGGAGGCCTTTCTACACGGACCTGAAGACCTTATCGTTGGCCCTAGACAGAACCAGACTGCAATCCCAGCTCGACTGCTTCCTAACTATGTGAACTTGGGTGAATTGCTTTATGTCGAGTCTATTTCCTCATCTGTAAACTAGAGATGATAGTACATACCTCATAGGGTTGTTGTGAGGAATAAAAACAAAGATGATACTAGTACAGCAGGTCTCAAAACTTGTGATCTCGGGACCGCTTTACACTCCTAAAAAATTATTTAGATAACCAACAAGGACCTACTGTATAGCACAGGGAACAATACTCATTATTTTGTAATAACCTACAAGGGAAAAGAATCTGAAAAAGGAGATATATATATATATATATATATATATATAAATGTATATATATATCTGAATCACTTTGCTGTATACCTGAAATTACACGACATTGTAAATCAACTATACTTCAATTAAAAAATAAAATAAAAATTAAAAAATAAAAAAATTTTTTTAATTTTAAAGATTTAAAAAAAATTATTGAGCACTCCAATGGCCTCACTTTAGAAAATTCTAGAACACACATTCCATTGGCCACCAGAGTGACGACACCGTCACCCATCATGGAGCTTCTGGAAAATTCTATTGTATACTTTAGAGAGAATGAGAGTGAAAAAAGCCAATAATGCCTTAGTATTTTACGAACGTACTGTGAAATAGTTTTGACCTCACAGACAGACACCCTGAAAGGGTCCGGGGACTTTGAGAACTGCTGTACTCAGGCGTGTAAGTCCTTAACAGAACGCTTAAAACACGGTAGGTGCTGGACACATGGCTCCAAGGCCAGTGTGTAGGGTCCACGGACTCGGCCCTCGCGGCTGGTGTAACTGGGCAGGCCTACGCACCTTGCAAACTCCAAGCTGGTGTGTAAACACCACTTGCAGTGCTTCTGGCGGGAGGCTCTCCCTGGGCTATCAGCTGTGCTTTGCAGTTCTTCCAGGCAGGGCCTGTAGGGAAAGGCCAGCGGGAGGCCAAACAGGCCTGGGGAGCCGGCTGGAGGTATTTGTGGGCAGGGCCGGAGAGGCTACTTTTCAAGTTCCTGTTGCTGCTCAGGGAGAGTGATTCATGCAACCCGGGCCAGTGCACAGACGTCATGTACAGAGAGCTGCGAGGAAGAAAGGCGGCCGACGGCCCTTTGAGGGTTTCCGCCCAGTCCCGCTGCCTGCTTCTGGAGGGCAGAGATTTTCTCAGCTGCACGAGCCTCAGCTTCCTTGAGTGTAAAACAGAGACAACGTTGACCGGCAGAGGCGCCGGGAGAATTCTCTGAGTTGCCCGTGGTGAGAAGGGCAAATTGTGCAAAGGAAAGGAAGTCTTACCAACCAAGCAACGTTCCCCAAGAGCGGCTCTCTCAGTCGGCCAAATTCAACCCTTCGCTTTGGTTGACTGCATGAAGATTTGCTGAGCTCCCACGTTGGGGGCTGGGATCCAGAAGGCAGGAGTGAAGTGGACGGCGCTGGCCCTGAACTTGTCCTGCTCCTTTTAGGGGGAGGGCTCTGCACTGTCCTGCCACAGCCCGGCAGCCCTGCCTGCTGGGCTCCAGTGATTGTCTGTAAGAGGGGCTCATTCCTTCTTCCCTCGCTGTCCCTCATCCCCAGGCAGACACCAGCTCCAAGGAGCGTTCAGGATGGAGATCCTGAGTCCACAGGTCTGCCTTCCAGGCCTCCTCTGCTCTCACCTACTTCTCACCTGCTTCTGGGATTTCTTCTTCCTGGGCTCCAGGGTGGCCATCTGTCAAGTGACTTGGTGGCCTCCAAAGGTCCTCCTGGTCCTCACAGGGCTGAGAGGTGCTGTCATTAGCACCTGCTGTGCTCTCAGGGGCATCAGGAAAGGCCCCGTCCCCAGTGTCGTTACCAGCGCACGGAGCGTGAGTGGATGGTAGGGGCTTTGAGTGGGAAATAAGCTCCGCACTTCCGAAAATGAAGGACAAAGCCCTGAATGACCTGCGCTGGCATTAATGAAATTCACCACCACCTCTGCCACATGTTGAACTTCTATGAAGCACCAGGTGTGTCCTTTACCTATCCCAGAGTTTGGCAACATTTTCTGCAAAAGACTAGAGAGTAAATATTTTAGGCTTTGGGGGCCATAGAGTCTCTGCTGTAACTTCTCAGTTCTGCTGTGGTAGCACAAAAGCAGCCATCGACAATAAGTAATTAAAGGGACATGGTTGTTTTCCAATAAAACTTTATTTAAAAAAAAAAGATGGCAGCTAGATTTGGCCCACAGGTGGTAGTTTGCCCACCCCTGACATAACCTGTGTCCAGTCCTGGCATTTACTCTGCAAAAGCAGTTTGTTGACTCCATTCTATAGCTACATAAACTGGCTCAGAGAGGTTCAGTGACTTGCACAAGGTTACACAGCAGGGAATGACCAAGCCAGAATGAAAACCCAGTTTTGACTCTAAAACAGATTCTTCCCATGTCTTGACTGGAGCCCAGCCTGAGAACACACTTGATGGTTCTGTGAAGTCCTGTGTAGGATCAGCACCCAAGATGAGAGGTGCTGGAGTCCCGCCGTCCTGCCTGCAACTCCACCGGCTGTCACCAACCACTATCTTCCCAGGAAGGAGATGGCTGGGGTGATAGCTCATGCATGGCCAGCATGACTCGGCCAGAACCCGGGCTTGGCATCAGCACCCTGGCGCCCAGTTAAACTTTTGACTTTCCAAATTAGAGAACTTGAAAGTTCTGTTGGGCATTTTTTTTTTTTTTTTTGAGAAAGAGACATTTTTTTGTTGTTAATAATTTACCAGAATTGGATCTTGGATCCCTCTCTCTCTCTCTTCCTTCCCCCCTCCTGGAATTATCTTGCCTTCAATTTCCCCCCCACTCACTACGATTTAACACTGTGTTAAGAGGATTCCGGGGCTTCTCTCTCCAGACAAAGGAAGGGTGTACTGTGGTCAGGGAGGGAACGGAGGGCTCCTGAAAGCCTTTCTCTGGAGAAGTTGCCTCCTATTGGTCCAAGCTGGCTATCCCTGCATCTGATGTATAATTTAGCAATCCGTTTCCTCCCACCCAGCCCCATCTGTTATCTACTTGTATTTATTGTCTCTTTCACCCAAGAAACTGCCTGGGATATTGGTGGGGAAGGCTTGCAATCCCATTGTCAGAGAGGTTAAACATTAAAGTTGGGCTCGAAGTTTGCTCCCTACCCCCAACCCCCTTAAATTCCGCCCCTAAATTCCCTTTTGGCCACACCTCCTTGCCAAACCGTGAGGTGCTAATGACCTGATTTACATCTGTGTAAATCCGAGCTGCGGACACTAATGAGGCCTGAAATGAATGGAAATGCCGCCGAGGCTAGCTGGCCAGGCCAACGTGTTGAGACACCGTGGAGTGGAAATCCAGCTGTTGCTTGCCCAACACAAACCCTGACAGACACACAGAACAGAACTCCAGGCCCAAACTCTTGTCACCAGGGCTGAGACAGCAGGGAAAGAGTTAAGCAAGAGGCGAGTGGCCCCCGTCCTGCTGCTGCCTCTCCCATCGCCTCTTCTCTCCTCAATTCCCGGGGTGCCGGACTTAGCCCACCGCCATGCATAATTGATAACATCAGCGAGGCGCCTTCCCCCAAGCTGGCAATGACAGTGAACATTCACCGTGTCACAGGCAAGGGCAGAGCACCTTAGTCTGAGTCACTGAGCATCCAACTCAGTTCAGCACTTTGGGGACAAAGGCTCCGTGTACCACAGGAGCTGAGGGTTGAGGAGGTGCAGCCGTTCCCAGCTCTGAGGTGTCCAAGTTGGCTTCAAGGCAGACTGATGGGGGCTTGAGTTTCCTCTCCACAGCTTCCTTACTCGAGGAGTGACCTTGAGAAAGTCACTTTACCTTCCTGAGCTTGGTTTCCCCGATCTGCAAGGTGGAGACGAGACTAGATCTAGCTCTGTCCTAGAGTGTTGGAAAGCTAATACATGCTAAGACAGGCGGAGAGCTTTACAGGACACCAGGTGCGCAATAACTTTGTTCATTTATTTCTACCTGGTTGGCCCTGAAGGCAAGTAAGGATGGAGGGATGGCAGGGAAAAGACATGGATTTGGAAGAAAAGGGACCCTTCAAGCACATGCCATGCAGAGCTGCCATTGTTAGCTGTCTGATATGGGGCACGCCCTAGGTTTAACCTTGCTGAGCTCAGTTTTCTCATCTGTGAAATGGGAGCATTGGGGGTCCTTGCTCTCCTGTCTTGTAGGTTTGAGGTGAGGTAAAGAGCGTGAAAGAGCTTTGGAACCCATAATCCCTTTACAAATGCCAGGGAGTGTTAAGGACATCCCTAGCAGTACGTTCCTGATAATAATAATAATGGTGCTGCTCCTGGTAACAGCACAAATGACAAGTTCTCCAAGGTCAAGGGCAACACCTTCTGTGTCATTCTCAACTTTTTCCCCAGGGCAAGCACACGTGAGGGGCTCAGGATGCCGCAGGACACGTGCATTTGAACCAATTCTGTGGGATGGGTCAGCACCACCTGTAGGGCTGGTTAACAAGCCACACAAAGCAGGGGCTCACTTGCATTCCTTTCCCAGGAAGACTCTTCCTCCCTGTGGCCAGCCAAGGGCCTGGTGCCTTGTAGGCACTCAAGGTGTTGGTTGAATGAATGAATGAATGAATGAGTGAGGTATGTTTACTGTTACCAATTCAGTGCCCCCACAAGAATCCTGTTACACATTTTCACAGAATAATACTCCTTTCCTCTATAGAAGAATTAGTCATTCATTTTTGTCATTGTGATGGTTTAAAATAAAAATGGCCACCAGTACATTGATACTTCGTCCATTGAAGAGATGGAGCTCTGTCCTTCCTCGTGGGTCTGGGCAGAGCAGTGACTGCTTTGGCCAGAAGCCCAGGCCTCACAGGGAGGCCACATGCTGTGCTCTCGTTCACACAGTCGCAGCTTGTCCTAACCTTCAACTCATCATAGCGAGATGCCAGAGTTGTGAGTGACCAAGCTCCGGATGCTTCCAGGCTCTACCTGTTCTAGCCACTCCTAAATTGCAAATCTTCCAGCTGAATCTTCAAACATTGTGGAAGAAAACATTGTGGAACAGAGACAAAGCATCCCCTCTGTGCCTGTCTGAATCCTTGACCACAGACCATGAGCATAATAAAATGGCGTGGTTTTACGGTATGACTATGGTTGGGGTGATTTGCAATAGTAACTGGGATGTTGGTAGCTTGTCTGTCTTCTCTAGGCTGTAAGCTCTCTGAGGACAGAGTTCATGTCTGGTTTTGCTCACTAGTCTGTCAGGGCTGGGACTAGGGTGAAGGAGACCAGGTCTCTAAGGCACCAAGTTTAAGGAGGAAATCTAAATTAAAATATCAGAATCTTGGGAAGACAGGATGAGCACCTGAGAGTAAGTGCTTCTTTAAACTCAGAGCCTTTAGATGCCCTTCTTGGATCACCTAGACGTGGCCCTCCTCCCTAGAGACCAGCAGAGAGCCTGGTCCATAGGAGGCAGCTAACAAATACTGACTGGATGGATGGATGAATGAATGAATGGAGGCATGGATGAAAGAGACCATGAAATGGTATCCCCTTAGGGAGGTGATGGAAAGACAAGTACTAGACTTGGAATCAGGTGGTCTTGGGTTTGGAACCCAGGGTTGCTGCCCATTAGCTGTGGAACCTTGAGCAAGCTGCTTAGCTTCTCTGAGCCCGTGGGTAACAATACCTCCCCAGGGGGTTATTGTGAAGAGTAAATGAGATAACACTTACGCAAAGTGCCTGGCATACTCGTCATTGCCCTTTGCTTCCCCTTTCCTCACCGTAGGCAACAACTCCTAATTTCACCAAACCACCCCAGGGGAACTCTGCTGGAGCAGCCTCCCAGAGGGGAGGGGGCCACACGGTTTGGAAAACCCTGATTTTGCACCAGCAGGAGGTTTGTTTTCATTTGTTTGTATTTTTATTACTTAGCCGAGAGGCCGTATAGCATAGGAGTTAGAATCATAGGACTTGGAGATAGCCAGGTTTGACTTAAAATCCTAGCTCCAACTTTTATGCAACCTGCCTAAAATCACTTAATCTGAACCTCAGTTTTTTCAGGTAACAGCTGCACGTAGGAACTCTAAAGTCTCAATGGCTTAACAGAATAGTAATGTATTTCATAATCACATTACAACCCAATACAGGAGTATCATTGGCCCTCTGTATCCCTGGGTTCCACATTTACGGATTCAACCAACTGTGGATCAAAAATATTCCCCCCTCAAAAATTCCAGACAGTACCCAAAAGCAAAACTTGAATTTGCTGTGCACCAGCAACTATTTACATAGCATTTACATTGTATTGGGTGTAATAGGTAATCTAGAGATGATTTAAAGAGGATACGTGTAGGTTATATAAATATCAATACCACACCATTTTTTAAAAAATTTATTTATTTATTTTTGGCTGAGTTGGGTCTTTGTTGCTGCGCGGGCTTTTCTCTAGTTGCGGCAAGCGGGGGCTACTCTTCGTTGTGGTGCACGGGCTCTAGGCATGCGGGCTTCAGTAGTTGTGGCGCACGGGCTTAGTTGCTCCACGGCATGTGGGATCTTCCCGGGCCAGGGCTTGAACCCGTGTCCCCTGCATTGGCAGGCGGATTCTTAACCACTGCGCCACCAGGGAAGCCCTACACCATTTTATATAAGAGATTTTGGTATCTGTGGGAGTCCTGGAACCAAACCCAGGGACAACTGTATTCATCAGGTAGCCTTCTACCTGGAGCAGGATTTATACACTCAAGCTCTTTTCATTTTGTAGCTCCACCATCCTCTAGGCTTCAAGGTCATTGGCTGGATCCTCTCTACCTACTGTCAGAAGAGAAGAGGGAGTATTGCAGGGGAGGTTTTCATGGCCTGCCGTGGAAGCGCACATACTACCTTCTCTCTTATTCCACTGGGCAGAACCCAGTCATTTGGTTACAACTAATTGCCCGGGAATCTGGGAAATGTGGTCTAGCTGGGCACCCAGGAGGAAAGGGAGAGCACATGCAATCTCTACCACATCTCATAGTTAAACGAGACAAATGTTAGGGAGGGCTGTTGGGAGATTTTAATAAGACAACATGTGCAGAGTGCTTGGTGCAGATCCTGCCCCGGGAGTAAGTGCTCCATGCATGGTAGCTATTTGGGTCGTTATTTATGGCTGTGTCACAACCATTCTTTATCGACTGTGGAGTATGCTAGAACATGGCAGAAATACATCACCAGTCTGCGAGGGTAACTTTGCTTCCTGGAGCTGGGTAAGGTACCTCCTTTTATTATCAATAAACATCAAGCATATATACAGTACTTCATAGACTGGAGTCCATGGGAGATGAAAATACACAAAAAAGTATCCTATGCTCAGAAAGTTTATTTTCACTCAGTGTGGGTGATGGACTTGGGCCCAATACCTGAAATACAAGTAAAATATGTTGTGTCCAGAGGGAAATATGACAATTTTAGCTAAAGGGATTGGTTGAACCATTTGGAGGACATGATATTTGAGTTTTACAGTGAAGGTTTCTAAAAGGTACAATGGCAGGAAAAGGCATTCCAAGGGAAGGGGCCAGAGTGAGAAAAGGCACAGAGGGAAGGAAGATCAGAGGCAGTTTGGGGAGCAGCAAACAAGTCAAGTGGTGGCAACATGGTGTGTGGGTATCGGGAGAAGTGAAGCAGTCCTGGCAGGTAAGAATGGACACGGGGACTAGCACGGTGATGTGCAATGCTGCTTAATTCTGTGGGCGATGGGGAGCCATCACCAGTTTAGGGTTCACAGCAGCGTTGGACAAACTTTTTCACAGCTATTATTTAGCCTTATTACATCCTTGAGAACTGGGTAAGACAGGCATTGTATTTACATTTTACAGATGAAAGATCTGAGGCCAAAAACTGTCTAGCCCGATATCACAGTGTTAGTAACTTATTTCACCTGTAAAACCAGAAGCTGTATCAGTAAGGTTTTTACTCAGCAGTGCTGTGTAACAAACGGCTCTTAAGTCTCAGAGGCTTACAACAACAAACACATGTAATTCTAGCTCATGGTTATATGAGTTGGCCAAGGCAGATCTGCTTTAGGCTGTAGGTTGATAGGGTTTGGCTCCAGGTAGTGAGTTAGGTCTAGGTTTGCCCTGTGTGTCCTGTATCCTCCTTGGACCAGTGACTTCCTAGGGCATGTTCTTTTCATGGCATATGGCAGAAACAAAAGATGGCAAGCCAAACGCACAAGCACATTTATATGCTACTCATGTCATGTCTGCATTGGCCAAATCAATGGCTCAGCCCAGTGTTCAGGGGCAGAGAAGTAGTGTGCCCCCATGAAGCTGTGGGAGGGAGATTATAATTCTATAGAAGGGAGAGAAGGAGAGAGGGAAGAATTGGGAACGATAATCTCATTGACCAACACTCCCATTGTTAATGCTCAGTGATTCTAAGTGGGAGGGCCCATCATTCCACCACACTGTGCAGGAGTTGGTGGAAATAACAAGAAACAAGCTGCTGTACATAAGTGGGTATGTGGTGGGTTCCAATTATATAAATATTTAAATTATAAGGACTCAGCAACACACACACACACAGAGCAACTTACATGGTGTAGTTGATCTTGTTTCCCTGGGTGAGCCTATGTTCCCTTGGTCAGAGGCTGCCCATACGGTGAGCATCTCACCACAGGGAGGGTGGGAACCAGGATTTTGTGCAACACAGCCCTTACGTGCAAGCTCAACTTGGCAGCCTCAAGACATGGCAGCCTGTTCCCTCTGGAAGAAAGGAGGGAAAATAGATTGCACTGGATTTACTGAAATACGGCACTATTGCACCCTTTCAGGATGATTTCAGGGATTCTCAGGGTGATGAAGACCTCTGTGGAAGCCTTGCTGGGTGATGGGATCTGGGGAGATGTTGACAGTTAATCACCAAAAATGTCAGCTAAAATGGGGAATCTTTATACACTAGACACTTTTTAAAAATTAAACTTGAGAAATGTGCATTTTCTTTGCCATCCTTTTGCTGTAGAAGCAGGCTCTTCTTGGGGTTTGGGTCTGTGCTTTGCAGTCCCAGCTTCTCTTTCATGGCTAAGCCAACTGCACATCTTTGACAATTTCCAGTTGTGGTTTTCTTAAAGTGAAGTGAGATCTGAAAGTCACTTGCAGAACAATCAGAATGCAAGACTCCGAGGATTTTTATGTTTTATGTCTCCGGATCTTTTTTTTGTTTCACTTGCACTTATTATTTTTCTGATCAATTTTATGGAGGGATAATTTGCATATAATAAACTGCATCTATTACAGTATATAATTCAATGGGTTTTAACAGTTGCATACGGTTCTTTTTTTTTTAAGATTTTTTTTTTGATGTGGACCATTTTTAAAGTCTTTATTGAATTTGTTACAGTATTGCTTCTGTTTTATGTTTTGGTTTTTTGGCCTCGCGGCATGTGGGATCTTAGCTCCCCGACCAGGGATCGAAGCCGCACCCCCTGCATTGGAAGGTGAAGTCTTAACCACTGGACCAACAGGGAAGTCCCACAGTTGCATACAGTTCTGTACAGCTGTATAAAGCAATGCATTTCCATCGCCCTCTAAAGATTTCCTAATTTTAAGAACTTTTTTTTTTAGCAATTTACCTTTATCTTTCCAAAACATTCATTAGTTTTCATAGAAACCACAATGTTTTCTTTACTTGTATTTCACTGGTTACCATACTTTTTTTAAAAAAATTAATTTATTTATTTATATTTTTATTTTTGGCTGTGTTGGGTCTTCGTTTCTGTGTGAGGGCTTTCTCTAGTTGCGGCGAGTGGGGGCCTCTCTTCATCGCGGTGCGCGGGCCTCTCACTATCGCGGCCTCTCTTGTTGCGGAGCACAGGCTCCAGACGCGCAGGCTCAGTGGTTGTGGCTCACGGGCTTAGTCGCTCCGCGGCATGTGGGATCGTCCCAGACCAGGGCTCGAACCCGTGTCCCCTGCATTAGCAGGCAGATTCTTAACCACTGCGCCACCAGGGAAGCCCCGGTTACCATACTTTTTAATTAAGTTGAATGATTGCAACGTAATGGCATAAACAGATTTGGGTACAAACCTGGTGGACTCACAGTAAGCATTAAACTCAGCCAGGGAAGCAGGAGTGCATGGGCACACCAGAGGGGAGCCTACTGACCCTGAACATTCAGAGGCCCATGGGCACACATGCCCTGGGGTGTTTGACAGAGGGCAGGAAGGGCAGCCAACGGATCAGAGTCAACAGGGGAAGCTGACAGAAGAGTCTCTGTTTGGGAATGCCGTATACTGTTGTTCAGTTTGTGCACTGCACAAGGTGTTAGAGAATGGGGCAACTGAGGGCTAAAATCCTGCTTGAGCTTCTTGTTCCAAGCCTTGTGCTCTGCTGCAGATTCTTCTGTTCAGAGGAGACACCTTTTTCTAATTTGTCTATCCAAAGTGGGTGTCTTTTTCTAACTTGTGTCAAGGCCTGACAGAGGCTAGCAGCAGTCCCGCTCTACTCCTTCAGTGACTTTGACCTTAACACTAGTCTTAGAACCTGGTCAGCAAATAAGATGAGGCTTCACTGTATCATCATGGTCATCCTCTATGAACCCAACATCACAATGCATGGGGTACCTCAACATCACTCAATGCCCCCACAATGACCTATTACAAGTCTCAAGGAGTGTCTATGCTCATGGAGCTGTCCCTTTGGAGTTGTGACTTTCCCCAGCCCAGGTCAGGATGCTGATTTTGGGGCGGCTTTCTGGGACCCTGACTTCTTTCTGATGGGGTCTGCAAGATTTGCAGTAAATGGCTACAGTCTGCCGGGTTAAATGCGATGGACACTAGGAGATTCTGTGGGGTTCAGCACCAGATCAAAGTTTCCTCATCGCAGCCCCGTTGTCTTGATAAATCTGCTGCACCCTATTTTTTGGTAGTTCATCCTTATTTCTGGCTCCTGAACCTGAATGTCTTGCCTGGCTTTCTCATCTGCACTGTGGAGAGGGAAAAAAGAGAGGCCAACATCTTGCCTTAATCTCTCCTGTTAGCTAGAATTTCTTTAGTTAAGTTATAGAAACCCAATCCATGTTGCCCTAAGCAAAAAAGAGAATTCATGATGGACTTAGGTAATTGGGAGCTCAAGTGTGAACTTCAGGTGCAGCTGGATCCAGGGGTTCAAGTGATGTCAGCAGGACCCAGTTGTCTTCCTGGCTTAATTGTACTGTCCTCTGGATTGCTTCTCAGATAGGCTCTTTCTACTTCATGGCAGAGTGACCACCAGCAGTAAGAGGCTTGTGCCTTTCCTGCTTAAAACTCCAGTGGGAAATTGTGCTGTCTTTTCCAATGGCTCCAAAAAATAAACCACAAGAAGCGTTCCGATTGGCCAATTTGGGTCATGTGCCTGCCCCTGGGGCTATGGTAGGGTCAGCCCCATCTGAATCTCGTGGACTGAATGTGATCATTATAGTTTGGGGGAAGGGTTGTCCCTAAAGGTATGCTGTGTGAGAGAAAAAATATGTCCACTGCCCTCACAACACATGTGAGTACATTACACACATGCGCAGACACACACACACACTCTCCTTGACAAAGAGATTTTAAGCTACTAAACCTACCCAAACATACACATTAGTTGCGACTATTCATTGTATTTACTGCAACCAAATGTCTCACCCTGTTCCAGAGCAGCGCTCGCAGGAAAGATCAACTTTGCCATTTGAAACATCCAACTGGTACCCTTTTTCAGAAATCAAAAGGCGAATTACCTTCCTTTCATTAATCATCTCTTTTCTTACAAGATTTCACCTTTTGTTTTCCTGCACCTTACAAGGAGAAGGTGTGTTTTTATGCCGTGTGTGGATCTCAGTGGTTAACGGAACCCTTTGATTTTCAAGTAAGAGTGAGTTCTATGTGTGCCGAGGAGGCGCCAATAGGCTGGGGACGGTACCTTTAGGTTCACGCCTTCCCCCAGCGCTGGATCGGAAGGGTTAGACTGAAACTTTAAACATTTTGAGCAATACCTAGAATATGTATAATTTATAAGCCACACACCGTTGGCTGTCAAATAGGCGATAGATTTGACTCGGATCTTGTTAATTATCTTCCACATACATTACGCCTTAACAGATCTTCAGTATACTGTGTATCAATATTAATAAGATTATAAAACACTATTGATAATTAGGAACAGAAGAAACCAGGCCTTTGATTCTAGCTGTTACAAATGCCCCTGCCTCTCTCTTGATTAGAAAGCGGCCACTTTCCATTTAATAATATCAGATCAGAACATCCATGTCCTAAAGTGGGTTATTAAGAGACAGCTCAAATTTTTGCACCGGGATGCAAGGGACCATTTGAAAATGAGTATGGGAGTATCACTGATGTGTGAGAAATGTGTGTTTCTTGTCTACCTAATGGGTGGGAGGAGTTTAAGGGGGAGCTGTGTCCACTTTGATCAGCCAGATTTTTCATTGTTTTTATCCAGACAAATCAGATTGGTTTGGTTTTGCAGGATATTCACCAGGATGGCATTTTATCTTGATTTCTTCAGTTGGATGAAAGGGGCCCTGTTAGGAAGACAGAAAAAGGGGCTGGTGAGATTCAAGCCCATCCTATTTTGGATGGCACTTTATTTTCTATTTTCTCTCTTTGGAAGAGCCTCATCTTTTATGTTTTTGTTGGGTTCACAAACTCATTAACATCAAACAGGCAGATCTGCCACTAACTAGGAGAACACAAGCAATTTCATATATAAATAGAAAACACTGAAGCTTGGGTGCTGGGGCCAGGGCTCCTCCCTGGGGGTCCCTCACCTGGCAGAGGAGAAATGGGAGGGGAGGAAGCAGGAGGGACATACTGAGGATGTCCTAATGGCCAGCCCCAGTGTGTATGAGCAGCGATCTGTGATTCTCAGGCTTGGGTGCATGGAAGAATCACTGGGGGTGTTTATTAAACACTCAGAATCTCTGGGCGTCTGTGTGTTTAATAAACTCCCCCAATGATTCTGGCACTAAGTCAGATGTTTAGTCCATCTGGTTTTACCATTTATGATTCTTTCACTTGCAAATGATAGAAAACTTTATCCAAACTGTTGAATTCAAAAAGTGGCAGTTCCCTGGCTCAGGAAATAATCTGCCTTCTGATAGAGCTAGAGACACAGCTCAGACTGTATTTCCATTTCTCAGCTCCAGTTCTCTGGTTTAGTCCTCTTCTCAAGCAAACGCCACTGCAAGATCGCAAGATGGCTGCTGTGTTTCCTGACCTCACACCCTCTCACTCCAACACTGGAGGAAGAGAGAGCATCTCTTCCATAGAGTTGCATGGAGGAGACGGTCTTCTCTCTCTTAGAAGGCCCCAGGAACTGGCTGTCATGTGTCCGGCTCTGAGTTTGTTACCTCTCACACCTGAACCAGTCATTATGGCTCACTGGCTTAAACCCTTGAGCTGGGGGTGAATTCAGCTTACTTTAACCACACAGCTGAAAGTGGAGGAGAGATGCATTTCCAAAGGAACTTCAGATACGCTTTCCACAAGGAGAGGAAACGGATCCTGGGAGGCAAAGCATAGAGGTCTACCATCTGCATCTTCCAAGCAACAGTGGCCTGTCCTGTGATCACCCTTACATTTTGTCTTCTGGAAGCCTCGGCTTGAATACTTGCAGTCCCAGACAGCTCACCGCTTGCCCCCTCAGCCTCTATAATCTTCAAGCAATGGCCTAGAATTAGCCATTTGGAGTTCCATCTTAAAGCTGCATGGGGCGTCATTAAAAATGGCTCCTTCATATACTAACTTTGGGCATTCGGCACTTGAATCTGACTGTCACAGTTATGTCCTCTGATCATCCTATCTGGACACCCTCACTTATTGAGAGAAAGTGTGTATTTTGCATGTTTTGTGAATTTGTCCACTTGGACAAATCTCAAGGACACTCCGTGGATACTGTTATCAGGAAACAATCTCTCAGCAATCAAATTGATTTACTTCAAACAATACTAAAAAACCTACTATGTTCTAGTCTCAGAGATGCGTTTATTTATTACTGATTTTCTCCCAAAGAGGGATGTAAGGTGATTTACAAAACCAAACCAAACCAATCACCACCCAAAAAAGTGATCAAAATAAAACATAGATAAAGACATGGGAGCGAGAGAGAAAGAGGATACAGTAACAAGGAGATGTCAGAGGCAAAGTCTGCAAGCTGTAACTACCAGCAATATTACTAAAAATGGTTTTAAATTTGAGCTTCTTGGTAACCAAAGCAAAGAGGTGACTATGCTATGTTACGAGACTCACCTTGTCAGGAGGAAGAATGTATCAGTTAAGGACTCGGGTAGCCCAAGACTAAATCCTGCTTCTCATTCACCCTACTTTTGTGGTTCTGTCCCTTATCTAATAGCTCTCAGTCTCAGTTTTCTCACCTGAAAAATGAGGTTAGTATTCTATGAGTCCACATCTGTGTAAATGAATAATTAAATAAGTAAATGAAAAGGAGAAAAGGAAAAATCTTTTATGGTAGAATTCCAATTCTCAGTATAGAAGGAAATATGGAAATAGAGAATCAGTATTTGGCAAACATCACAGTAGTGATTGTTTTTAAGCAAGGATCATCAAGAGACGCTAAAATTAGTGGGCCAAAGTAAGATGAGAAACAGGATATTTATATAGTCTCAAAGTATTTCCCTACAGGATATTTATTAATTACAAGGGGAAAACAGTAGCTTTAGTGTAGAGAAACCTGGCAAACACCGCCTCATCAAATGACCAAAGCTGACGTTCCCCGTAATGAGATATGTTGACATCATGTACTGCCTGTTATGATGCACTGAAAAGGGCATAGCATTGCTTTCGTGGTATTCTTGCCCCAAATGCCTCATCTAATTCTAATTTTTTAAAATAAATTTATTTATTTTATTTATCTATTTTTGGCTGCGTTGGGTCTTTGTTACTGCGCACAGGCTTTCTCTAGCTGCAGCGAGCGCGGGCTACTCTTTGTGGCAGTGCGCGGGCTTCTCATTGCGGTGGCTTCTCTTGTTGCAGAGCACGGGCTGTAGGCACGTGGGCTTCAGTAGTTGTGGCGCAAGGGCTTAGTTGCTATGTGGCATGTGGGGTCCTCCCGGACCAGGGATCGGACCCGTGTCCCCTGCATTGGCAGGCAGATTCTCAACCACTGCACCACCAGGGAAGTCCCCTAGTTCTAATCTTGAGGAAAAAGCAGATCAATCCAAATGGAGGGATAGTCTACAAATAATGAACTGGCCAATACTCTTGAAAAAGTGTTAAGGCCATAAAAGACAAAGAAAAAATGAGGCTGTGTCTCAGAAGAAAGGAAACCAGAGATATGACAATCAAATGCAACATGAGATCCTGGATTCAGTACCAGAAAAAGTCCAGTAATGGTATAATTGGCGAAATTTGAATAAGGTCTGTGGATTTGTTAAGGGTATTGTATCAGTGTTAATTTCCTGATTTTGGCTATTTTATTGTGGTTATGCAAGATGTTAACATTGGGGGAATTGGGTGAAGGATATATGGGGATTCTTTGTACTAATTTTGCAAATTTTCTGTAAGTCTGAATTTATTTCAAAATGAAAATTAAAAAAATATATAAGTGGGGTTAGTAATAGATGGTTCTATGTAGTTTTGTGAAGGAGATAAACACAGCGCTTAACTCCATTCTCAGAGCAGGGAGAGCTCAGTCTACATTCGCTCTTATTACTGCTATCATCTGTGGGAACTCTGCAGGCACGAGGGTGAATTATTCACAGCTGCACCCTCAAGGATCGAGCCAGGAGGACTGACAGGCATGCAAACAACCAGGGCATGATTATAGGTGCTAACAGAGGTCAACACAAAACATTTTAGACCCCTTTCTTTGGCTCAGGTGGGAAGTGCACACCATTAGGGCAGAAGAGTTTGCTCCAGGCCAGACAGCAAGAGCTGCCCTCAAATTAGACATCCCTTCAGCCCTCACCAGTAAATCCCTGAGCCAGGCTGAAACCAGCACTTTGGGACAACTGAATTCTTTTATGCTGACAGGTCACCACGATGAGAAAAATTGAGGCCATGGGTAGGGAATGTGTTAGTGGTGGGTCACGTCTAGGACCCAGATGTCTTCACTATCACCTGATCCCTGAGTGTGGTTTCCAGGCACTGCGTGGGCAGAGGGCTGAGAACTAGGGCTCATCATGCAGGTAGGATCCTCGGAATAAAGGCATGAGTGAATGAGAATGATAACTATATCCACCTTCTAAATCCAAACCTTTCACAAAGGTCATGGCTGGAGATTAGTGCTTGGGGAAGGAGAGGTTGGGAAGGGAACCAGGGAGAAAGCAAGGCTGGTGTGAATGAGTTTTGATAGGGTGAGAAAGCTGCAAGCCCTTCCCTGATCAGTTCCTGAAGGCTAGAAAAGAAAGCTCCTGGGGTTTCAGGAGCTATTGGCAGGAAGAGGAAACTAGTTTGATGGGTTGAAATCCTCTACTCATTGGAACACGACCCCAGTTAAGGAAATATTGATTGACTAGAGCTTGTAAATGATGGAGTGTTTGGGCAGTGTCCCAAGTAATCTGCAAAGCCAGTTTCATAGGAATCACAAAGCCCTAGACATGTATGCAGGGTTGGGGGCATTTTCTCTCCTATGGAGTGGCTTCATAGTTTTTCATCTAATTTTCCAAGAGATGTGTGACTCCCACCCGAAAAAAGTTATGACACAGTTAAGTACCTTAGGGGGAGAAGGCCAAACATTAATCCAACTGGTCAGCTGTGATGGAAGCTTCTTACACAGTTTACTCTAAATCCTGTTCTTTCTATAGTTAAAGCTACAGGACAGCATAGAACTCAAATAGTTAAAAAATTGGGGGTGGGGAATGTTTTGATGGATAATGGGGGCAATAGGACAGAATGTCTAAAATCTTAGAAATTTGATCTCTCTGTGGTGATAGACACTAGGATTGCCTATGTCCTTCAAAGTTCAGTCAAAGGTTCATGGCTTCAGGGGGTCCTCTGTCCACTCAAATGCCCAAAAGAAGTCTGCACAGGGTTCTCCCTGCCACCCTGCCTGCCCCCCACAAATGAGACTGACCTCGCCTAGGTCAAAATGATCTCCATGTTGTTAAATCTAATGGACACTTTTTGTCTTTGTCTTGCTTGACATATTGGTATCATCAGACACTGTCATGTTTGTTCCCTACTTTTCAAACTACTCTTTTCTTGGGTATTGGTTAGAATAATTCCATTGAAAATAACAGAAAGCTCAGCTCAAGCTGACATAAATTACAAAGGAGACGTTTTGGGGAATCATATGTCATTCAAAACACCAGTGGTAAGTGGGCTTCAGGTACAGTTTGATCAGGGCTCTGGCTCTGCAATCCTCTTAGCTTTGCCCTCTCTGATGGATTAGCTTTGTCCTCAGTCTGGTTTCCCTGATGGTTGTAAGATGGCTTCCAACAATAAATAAAGCTGTTTAGGTTATCTCTAAGAAGGAGAAAGAATTTACCTTTGCTCTAATTGGACTATTTTTAACCAATTACTGTGGCCAGGGGAATGCCATGTGCTATTTGGCTTAAGTCTGGGCTATCTAACCCAATTACTGTGACAAGGGGCTGAAATTACCCCAGGAGCTAGAATGAAGGGGATCCCATCCAAAGCACAAGGCTGAAGGGCAGAATGGACGTTGGAGCCATGGTCATAATGCCCCACACTCCATGATTCTCCTTGTTTTCCTCTCTCTACTCCTTATCAGTCCAACACTTCCTCTTCTTGTACTCATCTCCTAAATGCCTAACCTATGTTGAACTGCCCATTATAAGTTCTTCAGCTCCTTGTACTTCCTCTATCAAATTACTCGTCATGTTTTATTAAAATTCATTGACTGATAACTCTCTTCCTCATCAGTCTAAAGTCCATGAGTGCATGTGTGTACTGTTCACCCTGTCATGCGTCAGAAGGTCTGCAGCATCAACCAGGCGCTAAACATCTGTGTTAAATAATGACCTGAGTATCTAATATTCTAAGTGATTTCCTTATTGAAGTTGGTAATATAACCCTCATTTCATACATGAGGAAACTGAGGCTCGAAGGGGCCAGAGTGCTGTGAAGGACCAGATCTGGAATTTGAACTCTCAATCTTGGTCCAGAGCTCACATTCTTTCTGCCGCTGCCCTGGCCATAAAGGAGAACAAACAATCTGTAAAGACTGAGGGTGTGGCATCCTTATTCCCGGTAGAGGTTGGCTGCAGTTATGGGAACCCGAGCTCTTTATCTATTACTTGGGATGTCACCTCGTTTTCTTCTGGCCAACTCTCTCCCGACTCTCACTCTGTTGCTGCCCCTTTTTTCACATCATGTCCCGGCCCCAAAGTCCCACCTAAGAGAAGGCTAAAGGGCTCAGATGGGAGGAGAATGTTGGCATTTTAAGATTTATAATAATAACATTGAGTCAGCCGTTTCCATATATGAAGCATACCTCATTTAATCATCATGACAACCCAAGAAATAGGAACTATTATTTTTTCCATATTTTACATTTGTAGAAACTGAGGATTAGAAAGAGTAAATACCTAAGGACACAAAGCTTGTAAGCAGCAAAATGTGGGTTTGAAGCCGGGCCACCTGAACTCAGAAGCCATAGTCTTAATTAAGAAGCCATAATTCAGAGGAGAAGGAGTAGAGGGTGGGGAAATAAAGTATAGTTTACCTCTCTGCCCTCTCTATTGCCAGGTGAGAGGTGAAAAACTACTGTGACTTGTTTGGTTTTCATAAAATAAAAATTTCTCCCTTTGAATTGCCTGGTTTAACATATTTCCCCCTATATTAGCAATACCCATTTATGAAGCCCTTACTATATATGCAAAGCACTGCACTGCCATAAGTGAAATGTCAAGGTAAATAAGACATGACCCCTGCCCCCCAAAAATTTATATTGCAAATAGCAGAAACCAAACTGGCTAAAACAAATAAGGAATAAATAGGCTTAAATACCAGAAAATTCCAAAGAATAATTCTGACTTCAGGTACAGCTGAATCCAAGGGCTCAAACATTGCTATTATCTCTGTTTCTGCTCTGTCTCTGACTGTCACTCTTACTCTTTTTAAAAAATATATTTATTTTATTTATTTATTTTTGGCTGCGTTGGGTCTTCGTTGCTGCACGCTGGCTTTTCTCTAGTTATGGTGAGCGGGGCCTACTCTTCGTTGCAGTGCATGGGCTTCTCATTGAGGTGGCTTCTCTTTGCTGAGGAGCATGGGCTCTAGGCACGCGGGCTTCAGTAGTTGTGGCACGTGGGCTCAGTAGTTGTGGCTTGCGGGCTCTAGAGCGCAGGCTCAGTAGTTGTGGCGCACGGGCTTAGTTGTTCCATGGCATGTGGGATCTTCCCGGACCAGGGCTCGAACCCGCGTCCCCTGCATTGGCAGGCGGATTCTTAACCACTGCACCACCAGGGAAGCCCCCATCACTCTTACTTTCCTCTGCTTTCCTCTGGGCTCCACTCCCAGGTGAACTATTTCCATATGATGACCCTGACAGCTCCAGAATCAAACATCTGACCAGGGGAATGAAATATGCCAATTGGTCTGGGTCACATATGCTCTTCTGGACTTGGGTGCTGGGAGGTACAGGAGAGAATAGAGAGAGATGGTTCCCTAAAGGAAAGTCAGATCCTTTGCCAGAAGTAGGAGGAGTAGATACTAGACTGGTAGAAACAAAGCATGGCCATCATTGCACTCCATTTAACAAGAAAGGGGGTCCATCGGCAGATGAATGGATGAAGATGCAGTATATATAAATACAGTGGAATATCACTCAACTCAACCATAAAGAAGAATGAAATAATGCCATTTGCAGCAACATGGATGGACCTAGAGATTATCATACTAAGTGAAGTAAGTCAGACAGAGAAAGACAAATATCATATGATATCACTTATATATGGAATCTAAAAATATGATACAAATGAACTTATTTACAAAACAGAAATAGACTCACAGACATAGAAAACAAACTTACGGTTACCAAGGGGGAAATGGGGGGGGAAGGATAAATTAGGAGTTTGGGATTAACAGATACACACTACTATATATAAAATAGATAATCAACAAGGACCTACTATATAGCACAGGGAACTATATTCAATATCTTGTAATAATCTATGATGGAAAAGAATATATATATATGTATATATATGTATATGTATATATATATATATATATATCTGAATCACTTTGCTGTACACCTAAAACTAACATAACATTATAAATCAACTATACTTCAATTTAAAAAATTAATAAAAAACAAAAACAAAGAAGAAAGAGCATGGTAAAAGACATGTGTCAGGATAAGGTGACATGTCCTCCTCTTCAAAGAGACAGTCCTAGAGTATTTGGGTCTAAGACAGTTAGAAAGGACCTCCTTAAGACTACATGGCTGAACTGAACCTTGAAGAAAAATACTGAATTAGATAAACAGAGAAGAAAGAGCGAGAGCCTCATAGATCAGGGTTGGGGGGAGAGGCGTGGTAGAGGCGAAGGATTGGAGGGGTTTAGGAACAGAGGGTGGAGCAACGTTGTCTATGACAAGCGAGAAGACTGGAACAGTGAGGGTGGTTTTTCTTGGCCTGAGCCTTTCCAAGAATGAGAGATAGGCGGGATCACTTCCAGTTTTGAGGCTCTTTGTAGATAAAATGAAGAAATGCCAAAAGAGTGCTAAAAATTCTTTTCTATTTTAACTCTTTTTTTTTCTGTCAAGCAGACCTGCCTCACTCTTTTATTTTATTTTTGGCCGCGCCGTGCGGCATGAGGGATCTTAGTTCCCCGATGAGGGATCGAACCTGTGACCCCTGCAGTGGAAGGGCGGAGTCTTAACCACTGGACCGCCAGGGAAGTCCCTATTTTAACTCTTTACATTTAACAAAGAAACAGTTTAACACTTCTCCCCAAACACAACCCAGGCAATCGTTCCATTCTCAAGACAATCAGAGGATTTATAATTTACCTTATCACATATCACTTGGGCTATGTGGTCCAGCCATGGCAGAAGGGAAAGATGCAGGATAAGCATCTTCTTTCATCTTGTCACAGAACCTCAGTGATTGGATGTGGAGCTGAATTTGGAGAGAACACTGAAGTCTTAGCCAAAAGGCATTCCTGCTCTACACCAGCCCTGCTCTAGGCTCATCAGAGGACTGGTCCATGGGGGTGTGATTGGGTGAATTCATCAGTGCTCGGCGCAGAGTGGGAGATGGGGCTACCATGTTGCTGACCTCCAGGGAGCACCATCCACATCAGAGCCCTTGCGAATGCTGCCCTTGAGTTGTGCACACATGACAGGGTGGTGTGACTTCTAAAGAACTGGAGGAAGACATCCAATCCCAGCAGATACACCTACCCCAGAGAAACATAGCTCACCAGCCACATTTTGCTAAAAATCACTAAACAACAATCTCCTTGGTGTTTAGCTCTCCCTAGTATCAAGTGTCAGAAATACAGTTTGTCCAGGATTCTCCACCAGGAAAGAGTCAATCTTTAAGGATGTAAAATAATTAGTCTAATGGATAATTCTAGGGTAATTCATCACCATCAATGTAGAAAACATTCTGTCTGTTCAAAAGCATCTGCACAAAGATGGTATGTTCTTTGGAAGGAATTCCTGGAGCCCCTTGGTTTAAGCAAATCCAAATAGTGAAAAAAATGACTATACAAAAAGGCTAACTCAGGGGAATTATTCACTTTACAAAAAATATTTCCCTGCAGTATTTTCTTCTACACCAAGCCCTTGTTAGCATGTGAATAACATGAGACCATTTTATAAAAATAGTGATGGCCTCATCACTCGTAGGGGACACTCCTGTTGCGGGGATGATGGACATCAGGATTGGGAAATGTTTACAGAACAGGAACAAGACCTCAGCTGTTATAACAAGGACCTTTTCCCTCATCAGATCTACGCTCTAGCAACTCGAAGTGTTACCAGCCGAAACCTCCAGAGGCCCCCGGGAGACAGCTGTGGGACAGAGATGCCATCTTAGATTTCATAGGAGGGAGGGAAATCCCGGCTCTGAGAGACTGAGTGACTCATCCAAGGTCACCAGCAAGTCAGTGGGCAGGGTCTGGGGCCCTCCCTGCTCCTGGAAGCCCTGCCCTAGTGTGCTGTATATTTTTAAAGGCTCAGAGGGTCCTCCCTCCAGAAGCTCCACTCTCCTCCCCTTGAGTGTGGGCTCCACTCTGAGGAATAGACAATGGAAAGGGAAAAGTAGTAACTTTACAGTGAAGAAACCTCACAAGTACCACCCTAACTAAGATTAACATCAAAGTTAACATCGCCAGTAACAAGATAGGTTGATGTCATGTGTCCCCAACATGATGCAATGAGAAAGGCACATTATCTCTGTAATATTCTTCCCAAACCCTAGAACCTCAGTTTAATTATAAGAAAACACTAGTCAACCCCAAACTGAGGGACTTTCTACAGAAATACCTGATGACTACTCTTTAAAAGTGTCAAGATCATGAAAACCAAGGAAAGACTGAGAAATTGTCCTAGACTGGAGGAGACTAAGGGGACAGGATGACTAAATTAATGTGGGGTCCCAGATAGGCTCCCGGAACAAAAGAAGGACATTAGCGGAAAAACTGGGGCAATCTGAATAAGTCTGTATTATTGATAGTTAATAGAATTTTACCAATGTTAATTTCTTAGTTTTGATAAATGTACCATGCTTATGTAAGGGGTTGGTGTTGAGGAAGCTGGGTGAAAGGTGTATGGGAACTCTCTGCGCTATCTTTGTAACTCTTCTGTAAATCTAAAATTATTTTCCCCCCAAAGTTTTTGTTTTTCAAGCCCAGAGGTAATTTAAGTGCCCAGTCCTCTGCATCTTTTCCTTCTGGGATGATGGGGCAGGATCAAGGCCTGGTTGCACATTTGGCCAGTCTGGGCAGCCTTGGCTTCTTCTGGGGAAAGAGCTGCATCCCATTCCCTAAGTTCTGCAGAATGTCATACCGCCCGCCCCATCTTCTGAGATGAGCTCAGCTGCCTGTCAGAGTGTGATGGTACCCAGGACCGGCACAGGGGCTCAGCCAGACAGCTGGGCCTGCAGAGCCAGGGAGGAAAATGCACACAGCCTATACGGACTCAGGGCTCAAGGTGCTTCCCACAATGGCTTTCTAGATTTAGGGAATCTCATGATTCAAGAATATAAAGTTCAATAACTGTCTACCTATCAAACTTATCAATATTATGCACACGCGATGGCCAAAAGGAGAGGAGGGGACCCCAAAGGTTTTGCGGGTCTATGGGGGCAAAGATCAGTGTTTCTTGTCCACTCTCATAGTCTCCAAAGATGGTCACCATCCATTTCCTCTCTCCAAGTACATACAGACGGCTTAACCCATCTATTGACCATCACTAGGTTGAATCTCTTTCTCCTACACTTGAATCTGGGTTGGCTTTTTGACTTGCTTTGACCAAAAAAATGTGGCAGTAGTGATGCTGTGCTAATTCTGGGTCTAGCCTTTAAGAGTCTGGCAGCTTCCGCTTTCCCTCTTGAAGCCAGCTTCCACAAAAGAAGTCCCGGAAACCCTGACACCCTGAGACCACCATGCTGTGGATGGCCCTGAGACCACCATGTTGAGCTGGCCACGAGCGGAGGCCAAATTGAGGAACAATGAAGTTCCAGGTATGTGAGCGACACCTTGGAGCTTCCAGCCCAGTTCAGCTGAATGAGTGATCTCAAGGGATGCCCCAAAAAAGCAGAAGAACAGCCCAGCTGATCCCACTCACCCCACAGAATCATGGGAAACAATCATTTCAGTAGAACCTCAGCTCCAAGAAAGCAGAGGTGTTTGCTTGTGTTGTTAATAACTGCTATAAATCCAGAACTTAAAACTGTGTGTGGCATGAAGTTGTCATTCATTAAATCTTTGCTGAATACATTTTCTAAAACCCAAAGCCTCCAATCTGGATGGTTTCAGGCTGACGTATGGAGGACAGCGTCACCCACTGGCAATAGGTGGCATTGCAGGCCAGCTCTATTAGACAAGAGGGAATCACAAGAGTAGTTAGGAGAATCTCAAGCTTATAGACCAGAGATGAGTGAACTTTTTCTCTAAAGGGGAAGATAGTAAATATTTTAGGCTGCCTGGGCCATGTAGTCTCTATTCCAACTACTCAACTCTGTCATTTTAGCATGAAACCAGCCATAGGCAATATGTAAGAGAATGAGTGTAGTGTATGTTCCAAAAAAACTATATTTACAGACTCTGAAATTTGAATTTCATTTAATTTTGCATGTCACAAAATATTATTCTTCTTTTGCTTTTTTTTCAGTTATTAAAAAATGTAAAAACCATTGTTGGCTTGCAGACCATATAAAAAATAGATAGTGGACCAGATTTGGCCTCTGGACTGAAGTTTGCTGCCCATCGTTATTAACAATCTCCAAGTGACTCAACGTGTGGGAGAAGAATTCAATTTCCAGGGCAGATAGCCATAGACTATTCATTTTTAAAGTAGTATTATTCATAATGACTTCATGAATATTCATAGTGATTTCTGCATTCTAGGCACTTTTATAGCCAATATGCCTGGATGAGAAAGCACCATACAGTAGCCAAGTGAGAAGAACCAATCCTCAAACTGGGAATGCCAAATCCACTACCCACTTCATACTTCCTCCCTCTGAGAAAGAGACGGCCCCGGGCAGGAGGGAGCAATGGGAGGCCCTCGCAGATGGGGTGACGCAGGAATCAGACTGATGAAGGAGTTAAGGAAGGAAAGGCTGTGAGTTTGTTCCTTGCATGGTCCAATTAGCTCTTGGCTGCAGTTTGCACCCCTGGCTCCAGGCAGCTAATCTTGTGTAGGTAGGAAAGTGGACCTTCAAGGGAGGATCATTTCCAAATCAATGCCTTTCCAATTGCAGGACAGATGAGTCATTTTAGTAATCAAACTATCAGACAGTTGTTAATGTTTCTGTGTGTGATCCTGGCCCATTTTGACCTCTGGAGGTGTATTATGGGAGAGGCAGAGACCAAAGATGACAAGATGTCATTCTGAATGAAAAAGATTATTTTTAGAAAACCTTTAGGATGAAAAAGTCCAAACACATACAGAAGTAGAGAACAAAGTAGAAAGAACCCCTATGTACCCAGTCATCCAGGTTCAAGGGCTGTCAACTCACAGCCAAAGTTGTTTCATCTTCAGTCCAATCCTAGATGACTTAGGAGTAAATTCCAGATAACATGCCATTTCATTAGGCAAGAGCTATTTTAACTACCTAGGAATTAATTATTTAGAATTCTAAAACAACTCAAAATTCACATGGAAAAATGAAAAAATAAAGCAAAAGGAAAGCAATAACGAGGACCCATACGACATCTACACATTTACATGTGGTTAATATGTTCCTTAAATCTCTCTTGTTTAACTGAATTGAAATTCACACAACATACAATTAACCATTTTAAAGTGTATAATTCAGTAGCATTTACTGCATTCCCAATGTTGTACAGCTACCACTTCCCTCTAGTTTTAAAACTTTTTCATCACCTCAGAAGAATACCCTGTACCCTTTAAGCAATTACTCCCCATTCCTCCCAAACGCATGGATTTGAACATGTATGATGTATTTTGATTCACTATAGTTATTATTACTTTTATATTTAATTTCCCTTCCCCACCTTTGGCCAGTTCTGGTTGGTCTTATGTCCTTTTGACACAATTATATAAATCTTTGGTAGTTTTGCTTTCTGATATAACAAATGTTCCACTCTCATTCTGCACCTTTAAAATCATATTGTTAGTATTAATATTGATATTGTTATTTTGAAACTATTTCATATATAGCAACTAAGTAATTACGTTAGTGTTCTTAGGAACCAAGATTTTTATCATCAAAGAATTACATATATAAAATCAAACAAATTAAAGTAAAATCCAGTAATTCTAGGTTAGAAACAGATATTCATTATAAACTCATGATGTAGTTTCCCTTAAAAGAATATTTTCCAGCACTTTCCACTTAAACACCTAGAAACAATGACCAATCCAGCAGAAGAGACAGCTCCATTTGCCCAGACTATGGTCTCTAAATACCATTTCTCACTAAAACTAGGGCTCTTTGGACAAAGACTGATGTTGGTCTGGGGCAAGAAATTCATATAGGTTTTTGTTTGTTTGTTTGTTTTGGCCATGCCACGTGGCTTGTGGGATCTTATTTCCCTGACCAGGGATTGAACCCGGGTCCTTGGCAGTGAAAGTGCTGAGTCTTAACCACTGGACTGCCAGGGAATTCTCTCATATAAGTTTTTGATAGACATTTATGTGCACATATAAGTTTGATATCTAACTTACAGAGACTATCTTTATTTAGTGCTATTGGCATATCAAAATCATATTTATTGCATCTGAAAAAGTTACAACTTGTATACATATTTACTCTTTTCTTTTTAAGACTAATTTTGAAATGTTAACAATCCCCATCAAAGCAGTTAAATAAAGCCATACGTTGAAATTAGAAGTACTGATGTGGATACCCTCCAGAAAATACCACACTGTACAAGCCCTAGTTGATCATAACCTCAACAATTTATTATGCAGATAAAGGCTTAACCTACTGTGAAAGTAGAACTTTCAAAGAAGTTCTGCAAATACTGGGTTTTTCTGTAATTACATACAGAGATAACAATGATTCCAGGGCTGCTTTTTCCCATGAGGTCTGATTAAGGCACGGTGCTCCCCTTGGTCAGAGCCAGACTGAGTTCTGGGCCAACTTTATGTAGCCATGCTCAGCACCACTGGGATACCTTGACGATTCACCCCAAAAAAGTTGAGGTCTCTCAACTTTCCCAAGAGGGAATCCAGTTAATAATAACCAATCACTCACATTTGTTTAACATGGACCAACTTTTCAAAGCATCTGCGATCTTATTTAATCCTTCCTATATTACTGGAAGTAAGTAGGGCCGGTTTTATCATCCCTAAATTACAGATGAAATTTAAAGCCCAAGAGTGTGATGCACACAGGAAATTAGTGGCTATGGGTCAGGGAGGACCTCAGAAAGAGCCGAGGGCCCAGACCTCAAACAGTGCTGTTCATGCAGCGTTCATGTTCCACCACCAGCGGGTCCCTTACTTAGGCTGCCAGACACAGAATTCTGGAATCCTGGAGGCAGTAGACACATACTCTCAAGAGCCATTCAGTCTCTATCTTGAATAATCCAGATTGGCTAGAAAGAGGGTGTTTGATCTGATGATGGGCCATCTGGGGAATTACAAAGTCTGAAGGGAGAGGAAGACCAGATAATCCAGCCTTCCCAGGATACTGTCAGGTAAACTGGACCTGGAAGGTTACCCAAGTTCACACTGCAGAGCAAGGCCCAAAACCCCCATCTCTTGCCTTTTACTCCAGGCCTTCCCATCATCCCTCACGGATGCATTAAGAGGTTTGGGCAGTGGGGGGATGGGGCGGGGGGAGGAGCACGTCAGCTGCTGGTTAGCAATGTGCTCAGCAAGCCCAGAGGACAGGGGAGATGCAGCAATGCCTTGGGCAGGAGATGTGTAACAAATCAGTGCATCTTCCAGATGAGAAAACCATAAAGAGAGAGGCAAGTCCACTCCGAAAGAATCTTCCCACCTCCTCTCATTCAACCTCCGCCTCACAATCTTGCTCATACACAGGCTGTTTCTGTGGCTGGGTTAAGTGGTGTGTGCATTCAACTCTTGGAGACAGAACAGCATGGTAGCAAAAGCAAAGGCTCTGCAATTGTACAAACAAGGTTCAAGTTCCAGTGTGTTATCTAGGTGATCCTGGACAAGTGCCCAGCTTCTTTATGTCTCAACGTCCTCATTGGGACTTCCCTCATGGCTCAGTGGTTAAGAATCCGCCTGCCAATGCAGGGGACACGGGTTCGAGCCCTGGTCCGGGAAGATCTCACATGCCGCGGAGCAACGAAGCCCATGAGTCACAACTACTGAAGCCCGTGCATCTAGAGCCCGTGCTCTGCAACAAGAGAAGCCACAGCAATGAGGATCCCGCTCACCGCAACAAAGAGTAGCCCCCGCTCGCCACAACTAGAGAAAAGCCCATGTGCGGCAACAAAGACCCAACGCAGCCAAAAATAAATAAATTAAAAAAAAACAACCAAAAAACCCCTACTTTTCAATGTCCTCATCTATAAAATAGGACATCGTAATAGTGAGTCATCATGTGGCTGGGACTATCACACGGAGGGCACATGCGAAGAACTGAACACAGGGCTTGGATATTATAGGGGCTCCATAAATGGTGGCTTTTGTTATCCACGAACTTCTGCTGAGAACCAGGAAGGTGCTCTCTACTGAGCAAGTCATGGTGGGGGATACAGAGATGAATAAGATACAGTCTTACTGTGCAGGAACTCACAGTCTGGTAGGGGACGGATGGGCGATAAAGAAGCCACTCTACCTAGTTTGACAGAAGTCCCCTCCAACGTACAGAAGAACAGGATTCCAACACAGCCATGTTGTCCACCGCCCTGAAAGCATCCTTAAGGATTAAAGAGATCAAAGTAACAGACAGTAACACTGACAACATGAGATCTGCAGAGTGCAGACAGATCCCTTCGAAACCTCAGTCTCTTGAAGGTCACTTGGGGTCAGGCAAGCTTCCCATGTCACATCCATGAGACTATATTGGCCACTTATGACACTTCTATTTGGGACCATTCTTGGGTTTTGAATGTAGTGGGGAGGTGGGGAGATCCCATCAATCATTCATAAGGTTAGAACCATCTTTTCCTCATTGAAAGAAAAGATACTCAACATCATCCCAAGAGTAAGAGATCTACCCTCGTTTACAAAGCTTGTTCCTCTTATTCTACTTTCAGTTTCAAGATTCTACGTACTCAAGATGAGACTACCCTTGGCCTATTTTGCCTTTATTGATACATTTAATTTTAGGCTTGGGGATATGGTGACTGGACCTGAGGGCACTTTTGTGGTCTCCAGATGTTCCCTGGTTCTTAAAGGGGAAACCAAAGCTAAGCCTTCCTGTGTCGCCCTCTCCCCACCAGCTCTCACACTGTCACATGTGCCCCATCAGCATACAGCTCGGTCTGCCTGCTTTCCACTTTCTCTGAAGAGCAAGTTCTGGCAGGAACTTTTCCCATTTGGGGCTCCCCTAAAGGGAAGGCCCAGTTATCTTGTTTATATATCCCTGATAAGCTTCCCCATTTACCTGACTTGCTAAGGTTATCATTACAGCAACCACATTTTCTAAATCCATGATCAAAACTTGAGAGCTGACACCTGGGAAAAGGGAATAGACCCTGTGAAATATAGTCATACCAGGGAAAATGGGGACATGTCGGGGCGAATGCAAGGATAAGACATTGAGTTTTGGGAAAACAGGGAAAGGAGCAATTCTTTCTGAGAAAAGTCAAAAATAGTCAAAGAAGAATATGTAATCCAAAACAGGCTCTCAATACATAAAGATAAATGGGGCAGTTGGTGTGGAAGTTGGGTCCTGGGGCAGATCTGGGGCTCCTGAGGAATTGCCAAATGTGAGCATTGATTTTTATAGTAAATTAATCAGACTTTGCTCTCCTAACTACAATGACAGTTATCATTTACTGAGAATTTAGAATGTGTCATGCATTGTGCTAAGTGTTTTATCTTTCCGATATCATTGAAGTGTACATACTAAGGTGTCAAAATGTTTCATCTATTATCAGTCCATCCACTCATCCATCCATCCATCCATCCTTCTACCCATCAGTCCATCCATCCGCTCGTCCATCCATCCATCCACCCATCAGTCTATCCATCCACCCATCCATCCATCCATCCATCCATCCATCCATCCATCCATCCAACTACCCACCCATCCATCAGTCCATCCATCCACCCACCCACCCATCTATCCATCCATTCATCCATCCATCCATCCAGGAAATTTTACTGAGCAAGTACGAGGCCTCTGAGAAGCCAGTGATCAGATGCCCACCTTCCTGCTCTTTCAGCATTGGTGGAGGCCCTCACATAAACAAATAGCCTGGCACAATGTGATAATATAATGTGAGCTGATTTTTCCAAGAAACTCCCACAGGGCCTTCCGTTCTGGTTCCAGCCCCAACTCCCACCTTGTGAGTTAGACATTAAAATGCATTCATTAATCCCATCTTAAAGTCCCAAACAGCCCTTTGCTTCAAGTGGTAATAAATATTTCATGTCCAATTGTGCTGCGTTCCTCGCTGTGTTTATTAAATGGTGTTTCTCATAATTCCAGTTATTCATTTTAATAGGTCAGGCCTTGGCTGTGATTTAAACAGACCGCTGAGGAAACAGCCATGGTTAAACATTGTAACAATATGGATTATTAATTTAATTGGCCGGCTATTACTTGTTTGGACTCAGAGCTAACATATTTAGTTCAGTCTCTGGTGGCCCATAAACCGCAAAGGTCGTGACTCTAACATCCAGAAGAATGGGAAAGAGGAATGAGGTTGAGAGTAGGAGGAAAACTTACAAAACAGCGCAGGGCAGTGTGGGGAAGAGGTGGGCTTGCTGGAGGTAGGGCAGAGGAGATTCATCTGTCGGCTTCTCATTAGAGCCCCTTCAGCAACAACTGCCTGGGTTGGCAACGGCCAGGAGCATCTCGCTCAGACTCTGAAAGGGCCAAATGCTTAGCAATGGTGAAGGGAGTACTGCAAACCAAGTAGGGCTCCACATCTCTTCTGGTTGCTTGAGCCACAGGGAAGAGTGGTGCGCCATGAAAAGAGCAATTGAGAAGGCCGGGGCACCAGTCTGGCCCGTTCCTCAGCTTCCTCCAGCTTCCCAGATATCAGAGCTATGAGCTGCTGACCTCCTCCTGTATAATAATAGGTCCCGTGAGCTTTCTTGATGCCACCCCATGTCTGCAGGGGCCCCTGGACACTGAGATTTAAGATGAGATCACCTTGGACCTGCACTCTAGGACTGATGGAGGTCCAAAGCCCTCCCTGAGGGTCTGCACATTTTCCAGGTGAGCCTTACCTCTCTGGCCCAGGTTCCCACTTCAGCTGAATCTGTTTCATTGATTGATGGATTTACAATCCCCCTGGATTGACCCAAATATGAAATTCAGCCCCTTCATTGATTTCTATTACAAATCACTTGAAGCACGTATGAGAATGGGGGAGACTTGTCTGAGGATTCTGTAGGCAGTAGAGAGGTCTGCAGCATTGCAGCTCAGACATTAGGACAAGGATGTTCTTGTTCATTAAAGGCCACAGGTATTATAATACCCATGACTGTCACCTGAGAAATCCAGGTATTTTTATATTGCATTACAGTTATTGCAGATCTTGAAATATCATTTATGCTCTCCTTTGACATGATGCCAGTTATTTGCTCCTAGATTGCAGAATATCACAGTTCCTCTCTGCAGATACTTAAGCAATGTAACTTGTTAACTCTTGAGTAACACTGATCCTGGCAGTTCAGCCACCAAATGGTGAAGTTTTGTGTTTCCACAACTGGAGTTTAACTCCGTAAACTTTAGGGGCTTTGTGTGTTCCTTGTAAAGCAAGCTGTGGACTTTTCAAATACACTTGCAACACTTTATCTTTGTAAATCAGGATTTTCAACACTTAGAACCATCAAACTGAAAAACAAAATCAACTCAGTGTCCAACAGGACATGTGCACTCTCCTTTCCAAGACAAATATGTCACACTGGCCAGGATCAAGCCAAGAAACAACAGCCTTCATGTGTGTATGTCTTTACAAAATAAAATTCAATTGAAGTTGCCTATGTTTTCAATGTACTGCCTTGTTATTTAAATGTATTTCTAAAGCAGCCCGCAAATTACTCTAATACATTAAAAAATATTTTGATAACCATACTTTAAAATATTTGGCTTCTTTTTCATCCTATATATTTCATTTTATGCATTACAAATATTAACCTAAGAAGAGGTATCTAGCTTTCCCTAAGTGGCCAGTGGGCTCCCCAGAACCAATGGTACAGAAATTGCAAAGTTTTCTCTTATTGTCACGCAGAGCAATTCCACTTCCCTCAGCCCACCTTGACATCACCAAAGTCTGAACCTTTCTTAGGGTAGGAGCCGGTCTGTGGTTGTGCTGGCAATCTCCACCTCACACCCACCCACTTCACATGCCCATTTGCTCCCTGAATCCTCACCATTATCAGTCCCCACGTGCTGCTGAAGAAAGCAGAGAAATTGGATAACTTTGCTTCTCATATTCAGAAGCGTCAGGCCAGTCGTGTAGTAAAAGCAAGAAGTCATCATGCTCACCAGAATGTGACCAAGATATAGAAGAACAGACCTCACATTTGGAAGCAGTGGTTTGTGGACAAGTAGAATTGTGTCAGCTTCCTAGTTCCTCTCCTGCCTCAAGAGTTGATGGCTTTTATAGTTCCTACATTCATCGTGGGGAGTAAACCTCTGAAATGTATTGTCCCAAGAGAAGGTTTCAGGCTGAGATGTCAGCAGGGGAGGGAGGCTTTATTTAGCATCTATCAGATGTACAGCCAGTGCCTGCTACATAGACACACCCAACACATTGCTTGTTGAATTAATGACCAAACAAATGAATGAAGGAAGGATTTATATAAATTACTAAGGGAAGGGAGGGATAAGCCTCTAAGCAGCATTATTCCTAATAATTCGGGGGGCCAGTCCCATCCCGCAATATGCGTATGTGTGTGTGTGTATAAAATCAAGTTATAATAAACACAAATATCCTGGAGAGTAAACATCATCAGAGATGTGATGTGCATCATTTCTTTTAATCAAAACTGAAACTCTGCAAAGTTCCGTGATGCACTGGCATTTACATCATCTATCTGTCTGCCCAACAGGCGGCTGCTGGGGCCCTTCACCCCTGCCCCTCTTCGTACTGTCCACACACCCAGCTCAGCTGAAGGGGAGGAAGGGGGTGTTTGGCTTCAGGACAGAGACCACCCACCAATGTACTGACTCTCCCGGGTGGAGGTGGGAAGTGTAGCAGAGAGAGGCCTCTGGTCCAAGCAGGGATTGAAGCTGGGGGAGGGGAAGAGCAGGTAGAATGAAAAAGGGGTGTCTGTGCATCTTACGTGGACAAACAAGGTGCAGGGTGGTTTGTCCATGGGCACGGACTCCAAAGCACATCCTATAAAGATGTGTGAAATGGTCTCAGACTCCCCTGAAAAAGATGAGGGCTTGTCTTCTTCTCCCTGAGATCCCCACCCCCACCTGGATTAAGTCTCCAGGAGTCTGGCAGTCTCTGGGAATACCAAGCTTGGCGACTGTTTTTCTGAGACTGAAAGGGAGCACGTTTACCCCCAAGAATCCTTTTAAAGTAGAGCTGGAGACAGTGTTTATAAAAGGCAAACCATTTCCAAATTCATAGAGACGGTTCTCCACATTGTTGCTCCAGATTTGTGCAACGGTGTGCACATACCTACGCTCACAGCAGTCACGGTGGGGATGTGCACAAGCTGAGCCAAGGGTTGCTGAGTTCCTCCTATTTGCCAGGCAGAGAGAGGGACCCCAACATGCACGAGCAATGCCTTTGCCCTGCACAGGGAGATCTCAGAACCAAGGACCCAGGCAATCTCAGCCCGAGCTCTGTCTACAGGTCTTCGAATCAATGTGCCGCCATCTTGTGCGGCCTTGTCAACTAATGTCTCTAGGAGAGAGATCCCCATTTCCCGTGGCCTAGACTATCGGCCTAGCCATTCCAGTCCCCCAGTTGCAGGCTTCAGAAAGCCTGGGTTTGGACATCTCCAGGTGTTTATTTGGTTTTTCCTATTTCTTGGCTTTTAATTGGTTTCAGATGTGAGTACCCAATAGAGGCCCTGAATAAATAAAACAGATCATAAAATATGGCCAAGCAAAATGGGCGTGAGTAATCCCAGAGTGCATGGAAATGCACTTCCAGAAAGGCTCATAAATAATGAGGTGGAAACAGTAGTCTATTTTCCCTTTAATGGAAAGCCAATTAGGAACCCTCTCTGGACTGGAGGGAAAGAGCCAGCTTCCTTTGTTCTGTAATGAGGAGATGAAGGTGGAGTGGGTGAGGGGAAGCCACTCGGCTTGCCGGAACAGGGCAGAGAAAATCCTGTGGTCACTGGGTCTGTGGGCAGCGACAGAGGAGGAAGGTCAAGGCCTGGGCTTCCCATCCTTTCTCAAGCTTCTCCAACTCCTTACCAGCAGATGCAAGAAGATCTGGAAGCCCAAGTGGACTTAAAGAACTGGCAGAACTATTTAGAGGCCCACAGCGCAAAGACTCCCTGTGAATTCACAGAATCCTGTTGTTTTTGACCCATTATTGGCTCCTGCCCCTCCCTCAGGGAGGTCTGGAGGAATCATCCTGCCTGGTACCACTGCTGGGCGCGCCAGCACTGAGGGGCAGGGGGCTGGAGGGCAGTGCTGTCTCAGGATCCTGGCAGACCTCCAAAGAATCATTTCCTTCCCATCGCTTCCTTCTCGTTCTCCCTTTTCTGCAGGTGTCTCCTCACTCCGCACACTTGTCTTCTCCGAGCTGCTGATACCCCTCACAATGCTCCTGTGCAGAATATTGTCCATGATGTCATTGCACTGAGGCAGAGGTGGTAGGGTGTCCCCCACCCTACAAAGGAGGGAACTGAGAATCTGAGAGGAACCGCGACTTTCCCAAGCCTCTTAGCAGCAGCAGGAATCAGGTATATTCACTCTCTGCGGTCTCCAGGTAGCTGCTGCTCACCTGGGGACTGTGAATGGGGGTCCCAGTGGGCCTCCCCCCAGAAACACGAGAGATGCCGTAGAGCACGGTGGTGAAGAGCACAGGCTTTGCGGTCAGGTAGACCTGGGGGAGATTCTTGAGAATCCCTCCATTCCTTAATAGCCCTGTCACCTTGGTCAATTTTCCTCAATTGCTTAAGCCTGCTTCTGCATTTGTAAAATAAAGGGAATGAACTTAGTTTCTACTGATGTGAAAACATGCACAGCAGTGATACTGTTAGTAGTTATTATTTTAAGAAGGCTTTGTGGCCGGCCCGTTGGAATAGCCAGTGGGTTCCCCATGGAGTCCGCCGTGGGCTTGGGAACATCGCTGTTTAGCTCCCACTCTCAGTGAGAACGATGCTCTCTAGAGACGGGCTCGGAGGACAACAGGGACCCAGGGAGGCAGCCGAGCACGTCCAGCCTCATCCAGCTCC
The DNA here is from genome assembly GCF_965194805.1 of Balaenoptera borealis. Taxonomy (NCBI): domain Eukaryota; kingdom Metazoa; phylum Chordata; class Mammalia; order Artiodactyla; family Balaenopteridae; genus Balaenoptera; species Balaenoptera borealis. Next base: position 101,591,491 of record NC_138874.1, on the reverse strand, counting down.
AGGTTCACGCGGCCCAGGGCGGAGGATGCTTGCAGAGTCTTCTTGGAGGATGGGAGGATCTTCAGTGCTCAGGAAACAGGAGGCCGCTCAAAGCTGAGTCTGCTTGTGCCTATGTTTCTAAAACAGACTTGGTTGCAGTTTTATGGAGAGAGGAATCCACTGAGCCCAGCAGCTCCGCCATGTAGGAGCCTGGACCCGGGCATTTGGTGAAGGGCCACAGCTGGAGAATCTGATGCCTTCATTCCTCAGGACGAGGTTTCTAGAAATTCTGCTTCTCCCCCATTGAAATGAGTAAACCACAGCTCACCCTCTGGTGAGATCCCAAGGAATTCCTTGAAAAGCTGAGAGGTCCTGAAGAAGAACATGAGTTCTCAGGAGACTTGACCATTGACGTGGGCCACTGGCCAGCTGTGGAATGGGGGCAGGTTCCATGCCCTTTGGCAGGTCACCTGTTGGGCAGAGCAGGGAAGGAGGGATGAAATAGGTGTGAAGCACCATGATGGGCTAAGCGCATCACCCCTGACCCCAGGGCGTGTGTGCTGGTGTCTCCGTTAAACAGATGCAGAACCTGGGACTCCAAGAGGCTAGGTAACTTGCCCAGGATCAGGCTCTGCATCACTTGCGGATGTTGGTTGCAGTAACAGCAACTCATTTTTCAAAATCCAAGGAAAATCTGAGCCTGAAGGCCTTGTAAGGGCAAGCATGCAGTCTGCTTTGGGTTTGGAGGTAGCGGGAGTTGAGATGAGCTTACCAGGGTTTGTGGGCAAGATGAACGAGTTCCAGCTTGTCACCCCACTCCAAATGGACCCTCTTGGAGGAGAGAGTATCATGGCTTTATCTGGGTCACTTGACTACACCTTGGGCAGGGAGAATGTGACATTTTGAAAGTCAGTGCCAACAATATACAAAATAGATAGCTAATAAGGACCTATCATATAGCACAGGGAACTCTACTCAGTACTCTGTAATGGTCTATATGGGAAAAGAATCTCAAAAAGAGTGGATACATGTGTATGTATAACAACTGCTTTGCTGTACACCTGAAACTAACACAACATTGTAAATCAACTATGCTCCAATAAAAATTAAAGAAAGAAAAGAAATCAGTCCCATCCAGGCTGGATGCAGTGGGAGAGACGTAATCCCTAGAGAAAAGCTGGAGTGACATTACCAAAAGCATGGGGAGGGACACCGTGCTGGGAAATGGTGGGCACGACCGATGTCCATTGGTCACAGCAGGTGAGTGGCAGAGCCGGATTCAAACCAGGTCAGTGACCCAAAACCCCTGAGGGCTGCCATTCAGGAGCAAACACCAGCCCTCCACCTCCGTCAGCCCTCACTTCTCTGTCCAGACTTTCAGCTTCCTCTTTAGCGGGCCCCGTGATGCTGGCACTGCTTGGGAAGGGTTCATGCCCTGCTGGAGAGGAAATCTCTGAAGAGGGCAGTGGAAGGGGAAGTGAAAGAGATTCAGTGATAATTTAGGAGTAAGAGAGTGCCATGGAGAAGTGGAAAGGGCCTGTGGCTTTCTTAACGTGGGAAAATGACAAATTGCTAGGAAGTTTTGTGGGGGAAGGGGAACAGACAGGGAGCAAATGTGAGGAAGAATTCAATTAATAGGAACTATTGGAATCATCTTAAATGAAAAAGAAGCCAAGGTATACTTTATCAGCTACTTAAAGTATTTGAGGTGTCTTATAAAACATTAATCAATGAGAGGGTTAAACTAGAAATTGTGGATTTAAAGAAATGTAGAAGGGGATAGTATATAATTAAAAACTTGTATCTGGGAAATTTGAATTTAGTTCAGAGCTTCCTGGCAGCTAAGGCAAAAAGGGAAACTTGATGGGTTATATAATTTTCATTGTCTTATAAAAGGAAGTGAATCTGCAAGTCAGAAAACACAAAATTTCTCCTAAGTTATAAAAAATACTAACCTGGTGGGACATTACATATCCAAGGGACTTTTCTCTGTTATTTCACTGAGTAGGGAAACTTTATTTCTAAGGCCATAATCATGTGAATTGTTATGGAAAGAAAGAACATTCCTATCAAGTGCCCATCTCAGGGCTGGAAACTTTCCCAAACATGATCAAGTTCAACTGCCTCTCCCTGCCTGCCCTGGAGCGTCACTCCAATACTCCTGCACGCAGTCCTGGCCTTGTTGGCCCCCAGATCCTACCCACACCCTGCTCCATCCCAGAGGGAGCTGGCCCCTGCGGCTGCACGTCTCAGGCTTCCTGCTGGGTTAGGCCATTGGGAGGAATTGGAGGGAGAGGGGATGACGGAAGGAAGGACCACAGAGGATTTCTCCCCATCCTATTCTGCCGTGGACAGAGGCTCTAGCATCTTGTTTCCTCCACGGCTCCACCTCTTCTGGACTGACTCTTGTGGAAGCAGCTTTGCCCTGGCTCACTGTGGTACCACCCACCCCCGCCCCCGCCTCCCGTCCCTCCGGCCAAGGGTAGTCGTGGCTTCCTACACTGTTCATCGCTAGGTTGACTCAACGTCCCCTGTTTGGCTTCTCAGCTCTTCCATCTCTGACAAAAGCAATTCCTGCATCCAAGCCCCTCTGTTTCACCACTTAGGTGGCTTCTATTTCCTGGGTAGACCCTACCTGGTACATTCACTAATCACTTTTCTAGCCTCAACCCAAATATCTCAGGAAGTGGCTCTCCTTACTCTCCAGTCAGGGCGGCCTATTTCATCTCGAGGGCAGGGCCACCTGAAGGGAACACGGGAGCAGGGATTTAGCCTGTGAATAGGACCTGGATTAAAGAAGGGAAAAGAAGAGCTTTCTGGGCAGGGGAAAAAAATGTACAGAGGTTTGTCATTTGTAATGAGTTTGGCAAAGTCAGAGAACCACAACTTTGTTTGGCTGGAACACAGGCTGTGTTTATTCAATAGACACGTTGTCAGTCATACCCCAGCCAAATATCATCGGGAACTTAGAAAAGGAGTATATGAGGCCCAAGCCCTCAAGGAGCACCCCGGAATGATTCTGCCCGATCCTCTGGGGGTTTGGGGGTGTATCCAGAGCTTCCCCCAAGTGCCGCTCCAGTCCCAGTCCTTGAACATACAGTGGATTCTTTGTGCTGCTATAGTTTCTGTTTGCAAATGCAGCCATTCACCTTAAGGCCATTCTTCTATATGAAAGTGAGGGTGCCGGGCTTCCCTGGTGGTGCAGTGCTTAAGAATCCGCCTGCCAATGCAGGGGGCACGGGTTCGAGCCCTGGGCCGGGAAGATCCCACATGCTGCAGAGCAACTAAGCCCGTGCGTCGCAACTACTGAGCTTGCGCTCTAGAGTACGCGAGCTACAACTACTGAGCCTGTGTGCTGCAACTATTGAAGCCTGTGCGCCTAGAGCCTGTGCTCTGCAACAGGAGAAGCCACCGCAATGAGAAGCCCACGCGCCGAAATGAAGAGTAGTCCCCACTTGCTGCAACTAGAGAAAGCCTGTGCGCAGGAACGAAGACCCAACACAGCCAAAAATAAATAAATAAATTTATTTAAAAAAAAAAAAAAAAGTGAGGGCGCAAGGAGACGCACTGTGTTGGGAGTCTCTCGAGGGCCTGTGAGGTTGACCAGCCTGACTCACTAGAATGGAAGAAACTTCTCAGGAAAGGTGGAGATTCATTTGGACCTATTGGCATTTTTTTGGAAAGCTGGAGAAAGGGACAGATCCAGGTTCTACAGGTTGTGAAACCAGGACCGTCTTATGGGTATGCCAGCTGTGCGGTCACACAGGGCCCCAGGCTTAGAAGGGCCCTAAGCTTGGTTTCATGCTCCGCCGCTGCCATCTTGAAATTCTTAATCGTTTTGAAAAAAGGGTCCAAGTTTTTATTTTGTACCTGGCCATGCAAATTGTGTAGCTGGTTCTACATGAAACAATCTTTGAGGGGGGGGGGGGTCCTTGTTATCAAAACAACACAAAATGATAGAAATAAAATTAGGTACCAAGACTTGGAAGGTATACTGAAGAAACTTAAGTTCTACTAGCTTTACAGAAAATCTACCTCTGCTTGGGGGATGGGGACACAAGTGACCTCCAGAATAGTCTTCCAACTATGGGCGGGGCTGTCAAGTGGACCCATCGTTGCCCCCCTTCGCATTGTAGCTTTGCTTTAACCACAATAGATCCACTTTGTTCTGAATTAAGAATTGAGCTTCAAGCTGTTTCTTTTTTTTTTTTTTTTTTAAGGGTCCCATGACTCCCACAGTTTGAAAACCACTAGTTAGACAAACCACATCACACCAGGCTTTTTGTTGCAGGGAATTGTCTTATTTCACAGGGCCCCAGGTGACCCGCTGACCTGGGGTGTCTCCAAAGCCAGGTAATAATAGGCTGGGCTCTAATCTAAGGAGACTCTGCTGTATTTGCAGAGAGCTTTGAAATGTTCTGGGAAAAAAGCTGATCAGATGTGCAAGGTATTATATTCTCGGAGAGAAAACCCCTCCCAACTCTTTATAAAATGGATTAAGCCAGTTTCTAAGGGCTGCAGGTTCGTGTGATCTTAATCTGGCTCCTTACTCCTGACCTTCCACCTTCCTCCTTTGTTTCCAGGACGTACACCTTCCTGGCTGAGGGCCGGGACACCTTCGGGCAGCTCTCCTCCCTCCCCAGCTCTCCCCCAGGGAAGAGCTGAGGGATGTCCTTGCCCCTGCACCCACCCCACTGGGGTTTCCTTTTTCTGTGGGCACATTTCACATTCACAGGCTCTGATCCGATGGAGGGAAATCTGAACAAAATATGGTAATTATGCCATTGTGCATTCAGCTACTCAGACAGCAGCAGCAGATGGGAAAACTTGTGGATCACAACCCCGTGCAATATTTGACAGAATATCAGTCAAATATAGTTCACCCAGCATCGTGTTTCTGTCAGTCCTTCTCAGCTAAAGTTAATTTAAAGTGACAAGAATGACATCTGTTCTTTTCAAAGGGGTAATACCTACTTCAGGGCTGCCCCCTCCAATGGATACCCAGTCGGAGCCCTCCAGAGTCAACGGTGGGTTTTCTAAGGCGGGACCAGCTATAGACCAGGAGATCCGAGTCACCATTCAAGACTGGTGTTGGTCAATGTGCTGGAGGGTTGATCTGTTTCACTCTGTTGAGTGAGGAAAGGGGTTACCATGGGTACCAGATTGCTGGGGAGACCATCTCCACAAATGAGGTCTCAGAGCTGGGAGCCCTGACTCAGGGCTCAGGCAGAAAGAGCCACAGGGCAGGGTGAATGCCCATGTGTTAAGACGATGTAGAAACTTCTCCTGTAGGTGGAGGGCTCCAGAGCTAGCACTGTCACCACTTGGAGTCTTATCAGTTGCTGATGTGCAGTTTTGTTCCTCCTTGGTTTCTTCTATGTACAGAGACTTGATGGAAACTACAACCTTTGTGGCTGGTTGATTCCACTAGCAGTTGTGACTTATAAGGTTGTTTCATGCCAGAGCCCCAGTGGGTGTTATCTCCAAAGGGGATGGGGAGTCCAGTAGCTTCCCTCCACCCAGCATCAAATCTACATGTCTGTCTGTTGGAAATGGAATATGGAAACTGGCTTTGTTTCTCTATCTTTAAGCTAGGTAGACCTGCCCACAAACCATGGGTTGCCAACCATTAAAGATGAACCCCACCCTTTGCCGTGACTAGTGAATCAAAACCCATCTCATTGGTCACCTCCTCCTGGGAGCCCTCCTGAATACCCTTAGAAATCATCATTCTCTGGGCTCTGTATATACTTCTCTTTCTGCACTAATCATGTGAAATCATAATCACTTTTTTGCATCTCTGATTTCCCGTCCTAGCTGTGATCACCAAGCCTTAATAAATGTTTACTAAATTGAATAATTGAATGTTTATCAAATACGGTAATAGCCTGGGTGACCTTATCCACAGTAAATGTATGATTTGCTGTAACTGCCATGATTTACTTCTCCAGCTTGTGGTACTAAACATGGTCACATCTCTTTTGTTTCTCAATTAGTTCTCATGACACTCCCCACATGCTGAAAGTCTCCCTCGAGGTCTCCTCCTTCTCCAGGGTCTGAGCATGGTCATTTTCCCAAACTCCCTAACTCCCTCTTCCTTCACTTTGACTTTTCCGGAGTCTGGGTGTCTTTTCCTCTCCTTCCTGTCCATGAGTTTACCTAGGACCCTCCAGCTACATGAGAGGGATTCAAGAAATTGTGGTTTTCAAAAGGGAAGAGGTCAAGGGCTAGGTTTTTTCTTCCCAAGAGGCTCTTTGGTTCTTCTGCAAATTTGCCTACTTCCCCCACCAGCAACCAGCCCTGCAGACCAAGAGGTGTGGTATATGGGGAATAGCAGACTTTGGGGGCCACACAGTGTCTGCTTTCCTTCCCCGAGGGGCAGTGCTGCTTGCTTGACTTACATATGCCCCTCAAGAGATTTGTCTATGAATAGTGGCTTGTTGTGCCCATCTGTAGTCATACAAGTGGCTGGTGACATTTTTAACTTCCTCCACATCGGTCATCCAAAACAAGTGAGTTTGGTCTCTGCCCTCAAACAGCTGTCACTTTCATGTGGGAGAGATCTGATAAAATAGAAGCATCAGTTCTTTCTGCTTTCCCATTCCTCAGCAGCTCTTTGCAAGGTTGAGGTCTTCTGCTCCTTGGAGCATAGAGGGTATGAAGAGATGCTTTGGCCCATACATTTTGGGGATGAGTGGCCCTGTCATCATGGAAGCTGTGTCATCAGAGCATCTCCTGTAACTGGCAGCATGAGGTGGACCTCTGTGTCTGGGGTTGCCCCAGAGTCACCCTCATCCAACCCTTAATGGCTCCAGCTCCAAAGGCTCCTCACCAAAGGTACCCCTTGTCTGGGGCTCACAAATGGCTAATTAATTAATTATACCTGGCCACGTAAAGAACTGGTTGGGCACGTGTTCCCAGTGCCATTGCCTGTTACAGCACTGTTGGCAGCTGACAGGTGAAGGATCTGGAGAGCTGGGCCAAGAAGTCAGAAATAGCCAGCCAAAGGAGAAGGGCAAGTCCTCCACCTCATGTGTGGGCTGGGTTTGGAAGTATTTCAATGATCTATTGTTATGTAAGAAAACCACTCTAAAAGCACTTAGATGCCTGAAGCAACAACAGTTCATTTTTTCCTTATGATTCAGCAGTTTGGACTGGGCTCAGCTGGGTGGTTCTTCTGGTCTACCTGGTATCTGCTGTAACAGCCAAGATGGTTTCTTTACTCCTGGCTTCCTGTGCCTCAGCTGGGAGATATGTCTCTTCAGCAACTGGGCATAGCATTTGGCACCCAGGAGATTCTAGGGAAATATTCAATGGTAGAATGAATCAATGAGCACACAGAAAAGCCTGGGGTTTGTAAGAGAAAACATCTAAGTTATCACATTTGGAGTTGTGGGTCCCTGGCCTGGTGAGTGGTGGGTATTGTACTTGGTGAGCAAGATTCACAGGAGAATTAGGAAAGAATGTTTTCTGAGGACATTGAGAGAGGGCCTGGGACCTGGACCTCTCTCCTGGAAGCAAGTAGGAGCTGCCTGCAGAATGCAGCCTCTGGGGTTTGCTCAGACTATAAGGACAGAAATAGATGGAGCGATCCTGTGGCTCTTGTCATCCCAGGAACCAGAGGGAGAACTTCCTTGCTCCTGCTTCCTGTTTGAAAACAGGAATTTGATTCCCATTCTTGCTTGAGTTTATGGCTTTGCTTATTGGATTTTTTTTTTTTTAAAGTTATACAATTTTTATTTATTTATTTATTTATTTATTTATGGCTGTGTTGGGTCTTCGTTTCTGTGCGAGGGCTTTCTCTAGTTGCGGCAAGTGGGGGCCACTCTTCATCGCGGTGCGCGGGCCTTTCATTATTGCGGCCTCTCTTGTTGTGGAGCACAGGCTCCAGACGCGCAGGCTCAGTAATTGTGGCTCACGGGCCTAGTTGCTCCGCGGCATGTGGGATCTTCCCAGACCAGGGCTCGAACCCGTGTCCCCTGCATTGGCAGGCAGATTCTCAACCACTGCGCCACCAGGGAAGCCCCTGCATATTGGATTTTTGAAGGGGTGGAAGGAAGAGACCATCAAGAAGAGAATGAGAAAGTTAGGGGTTAAAGGGGTTTTAAGACAAAACCTGGGAAATCTGGTCTGCCTGAGCAGCCCTAGGCGTCTTGGGAGAAAGGCAAAGGGATTCAAGGGTGATGGTCAGCTCTCTAGAGCTCCAAGGGAGATAGAGGCTGCTCCAGCTACTGAAGGGGGATCCAGACGACAGTCAGTGACCTACCCTGAGGGTGGAGAGACCCCTCAGCTGCAGGAAACAGTAAAAGAGGAGAAGCAAAGCAGATCTGGAGGAAATAGGTTGCTGTCATCCATTTCTTTCAATTCTGTGAATCCTGGTGACAGCAGCGACCACGTTGCAGCTCCCTGCAATGGGAGCTGTCTTAGTTTCTTACTGCTGCTGTTACAAATTACTACAAACTTAGTGGCTTTATTCAATGTAGATTTACTCTCTTACAGATCTGGAGGTCAGAAGTCTGAATCAAGGTAACGGCGGGGCTGTGTTCCTTCTGGAGGCTTCAGAAGAGAATCTGTTTCCTTGCCTTTTTCAGCTTCTAGAGGTTGCTAGCATTTCTTGTCTCATGGCCCCTTCCTTGCATCACTCCAATCTCTTGCTTCCATCATCACATCTCCTACTACTGACCCTGATCCTCCTGCCTCCCTCTTATAAGGACACTTGTGATTACATTGTACCCACCCAGATAATTCGAGATAATCTCCTCACCTCAAGAGCCTTAACTTACTCAGACCTGCAGAGTCTCTTTTACCATAAAAGGTAATGCATTCACAGGTTTCGGGGATTTGGATGTAGATATTATTGGGAGGCCATTATTCTGTTTACCACAGTAGCATAAAAGTGGGGAGGTTGCCCCAGTCTTGAAAAAAGCCAAGTAGGCCACTGGGGAAGATTGTGAGCCACCTGGGACCTGTAAAGACTGGGGATGGGGCTCTAAGATGCAGGCATAACACTAGGTGGGGACTCAGATCAAATACCATTATCATCATCACCCATACATTTCCATGTTCTGCTGTGACATGAGGAAACCAGTGTTATAGTCAGGACACTGTTATCTACAAGACGCCACTCTTTCTGGTCTGCCGGGATAAGAGCAGGCCATCCCAGAGAAATCAGTGTCACCTCGGACGGTCACTGCCTCTCTCTGGGGCTCAGCCTGTCATATGAAAGGGTAGGACTGCTGCAAAGTTTTGCTACCTTTTGCTAAACACAAAACTCTAACTTTGGGGCTTCCCTGGTGGCGCAGTGGTTAGGAATCTGCTTGCCAATGCAGGGGACATGGGTTCGAGCCCTGGTCTGGGAAGATCCCACATGCCACAGAGCAACTAAGCCCGTGAGCCACAACTACTGAGCCTGCGCGTCTGGAGCCTGTGCTCCGCAACGGGAGAGGCCGCGACAGCGAGAGGCCCGCGCACCGCGATGAAGAGTGGCCCCCGCTCGCCACAACTGGAGAAAGCCCTCGCACAGAAATGAAGACCCAACGCAGCCAAAAATAAATAAATAAAACAAAACAAAACAAAAAAACCCTCGAACTTTCCTGAAAGTTTGTATTATGCAAAACCAGGGATTTGTTTTTCAAATATAAAATGATAAGGCATAGGCTTTTGCAACCTATACCTCTCAGAGGGCCTGGTAAGATATTCCCACTGGTAAGAACCAAAGGATGTCTAGGGTCTCTTCTTCCAAATTAGATTTTCTAGAACTGCACTTTTCATTATGGTAGCCACCAGCCAATGTGGCTATTTAAATTTAAATTAAAAACTTGGTTCTCACACTAGCCATATTTCAAGCTCAACTGCCACATAGTATGACACAGCACAAATTAGTTGTACTGAACATCGTCATGGAAAGTTCTTCCGGACAGTATTGTTCTCGTATCACACCTTCTGCTTGTGCTACCCTCCCATCCTTCCTGCTTGTGTGTATATAGCACTTCCCCACTCCCCAGACCAATGAGCTATCTGTTTCTGTAAGAGTTACTATAACTCTTCCAGAGAATTGCATTTCAAGAGGAGACCCAACTGAACAGGAAAGCTCTGACAATAGGATTCAGGCCTCAGTGCCAGGGGAAAAGATCCCCAGAGGAAATGGAAAACAGGATGGAAGATGATTTGCTTATTTGGGGGGTAAACTCTCCTGCCTGTGAGGTAAGTTCCCATCATGCCAGGCTCTGCCCAGGGCCCTCTTTTCTTCTCCAGAAAGGACACCAGCATCCCCACTCCTGTCCTCTGGGGAGCTGCTCCACCCTGGGTGAACCTGGAGCTGGTCCTGAGGGAAATGGCTGTGACTTCCCTCCTCCTCTAATTGAGGCATCTCCTCCTCCCCACCCCCCAGGCCCTCAGTGTCAGCTCTGTCTCCAAAGTATGTCAGAAAGGCGAGACCACCCCCTCTCTTGTGCAAGGGTCAGTCATTGTGACTTCTGGGTGGAGGGGTGGGGAAAGCCATTATCTAGAGCCAGGCATTGCTGAGGTTCAGGCAGTCTCTCTTTTTTGATGGGGGAATTCGGGACCCAGAGAACAGTGAGGCAGGTGGCTTTTGCTGGCCACAAACCCCGCCCTCTCCTGCTACATATGCCGATGGGGACCATCCAATGGGAGTGCCACCTCTCAGGTTCCAGCCAATCAGCAGACGAGGTGTGCACCTGCTCCATCCTGGCCTGGCTGTGCTGTTTATGTGCAGAGCCAGGACAGAAGGGTCTCAGTGGAGGGTCCCGTGTTAGGCTGGTCTTGACCTCACTAGTGCCTGGACTCCCACGTGGCAGGGGCCACCGCTGGGGTGGGTGGGATTCTAGCCACTTCCTCCTCAGGCCGAGGCCCAAGGCCCAGGAGGATTCCGCAGAGCAGGGGCAGAAGGGCGGGCTCTCCGCACCATTCCTCAAACTCACCCTTACCAGTGCTCTCCTCGAATCTGCCCTTTCCCTGCAGCAGGGAATAACGAAAATATTTTCCTGAATGGACATATTTTATGGCTGACTCAGACTCTTCTAGAGCCAGTATTAATGGGAACTAAGTGAAACTGCAGCAGGAAGAGGAACAAAAGTGTTCTTATTCCCCAAGATGGAACTCCAAAGTACATTTTAAGCAGAAAAACCTATTTGAATGGTTCCTCCTGCCATAAAAAACACAATAAAAACCATACAGTCATTGCGGTATCATTAAAAACAGCAAAGACAACTCAAAGCAGCATGTTCCCATGTTTTGCAATTTTGCAGTGCGCAGTATGGCAGGGGAAAAGCAAGAGGACCTCTTGACTCCAGGATGTCAAGTTCTAAGTTTTCTATGGTTCAATGTGTTTTTTAATGATAGAAAGAATTACACCAGATTTTTGGAAGATGGGGAAAATGACATATTGATTTTATTTTCCCCTTTCCTTTACATGACCTCACAACATCTCATAATGACAAGAACCAAGCTTCAAGTCTGGTTCTCAAGTTCAACTCGAGTATGGAAGATAAGATGGAGACCTTGTGCTTCACGTCTTTGGAAGAGAGAGGATGGAGAAAGAGGAGGAAAGGAGGTGGAGAGAGAAGGGGCTGGTGTTAGCAGAGGTGGACAAACCAAGCAGCAGCAGGGAATGTTACATCTGGAAGTGACTCCAGGTGCGATTTGTCCAGAGGTTCTCAAGCCTTTAATTTATTTGTTTATTTTAAGCAGTAGACCCCCCTCCCTTTTTTTCCCCAAGTGACATCTTAGGCAAAAGCACAGTATCTAAAACAGATTAAAGTGGTACCTCCCAAAGTCCCATGCCTTGGCATTTCTCCAGCCCTCCTCTTCCTCCTAAACACCCCAGGCTCCCCAATCCACCATCTGCAAACCACAGATCTAACCCAACTTCTGAATATGCCCATGAGGGAACTGAGAGACAGAGGAAGTAATTCATCGGAGAAGAGTTGGAAGGTTTCTCTAAGATCATGTGGTAAAGACCTAGCAGAGACAGAACTAGAAACCTGGAAATGAACTGAGGTAGGGGCAAGGGGTAGTGAAGGTGGTGATGAAAGAACCGACCATGAGATGACTTTGAAGAGTGTGATGGTGTGGATTGTGCAGAGCTTGATTCCCGGAGGCTGGAGACCCCACAGTCTTCCCATGTTCCTTGCCTGCTTTTTACCGGCTGCTCCAATTCCAATATCCTTCTCGAGTTCAAGGCTTATAGGGATAAGTCCACAGGTAGATGGTTACAACGTATACATTTGACCCCAGGAAAAAGGTCTCATCTTAGGAAGTCTTCCAATCATTAGTTTAGAGCAAATTTGTGGCATACAATCCCCCACTCTCATTCTACACCCATCACAGGCATTGCTAATCAATTGTAGCACCTTTTCCTGATGAACCTACATACAACCTCAAAACTGTTTTCAACAGAGCACACCAGGCAGCCATCACCAGTTAATCAAGAGCTGGCCCTTAGGATGAAATCTCTTTGTTCTTCCTGGTTTGTGGCTGTGAAACCAGACTCATTGTCTCTTGTCCTTTGGCATCATGACCGTGCGCTTTGACAGCCTATATATACCTCAGAGGAGAAGCCTGGAACTACATTTCCCAGAATCCCTTTCTTTGTACAGCTCCGAGTTCGAGTCCTCCAATGAGAGGCACTCCTGCAAGAACTGGAAGGTGGAGGAGAAGGAAAATGTCATTCTCTGGCAGTGGCTGCAGCTAGATGCCTGGGCAAAACTCAGATTCTTGAGCATTGCATGCTCTGCGTGATTCAAGCTGTGAATCCAGTGGCAGCCACTGCTGAGATTCCTGGATCCTTTGCTGCTTCTAGGTGAGCTGCTGTAGATCACCTGCCTCTGGCAACTGCTGGCCTGACCTTTCCTCCCCCAGCCCGTCTCCCAGCAGTCGTGCAATTCTCCAATTCCCTGAATTGGAACGCTTCCTATTTATAATACCTAGAGTGGCTTCTGTTTTCCTGTACCCTCCCCCCCCATACACACAGCTATAATAACATTAACACCTTGAGGGCAGGGAACGAAACGTGGCAACAAGATGGACCTGCACCACCTTGCTAAACACAAAACATGGATTCTTGTTGAGTGTAGCCTTCCTGTTTTCTATGCTGTTTCTGTGGGCCACCTACACAAAATGCAGAGAAGGAAGCAATGGGATGATGAGTTCCAAAGAAACAGAATAATGGCATCATAGAATTTGGAGCCGGAAGGACCTTTGTACAGAAACAAATGGGTTCTTTTCATTTTACTGATGGGAAAAACTGAGGCCCAGAGAGGAGAGTTACAGACAGTTCATCCCAGAGCTGGGGCTGGAAGCCAAGCTTGCTCACCTGGACTAGTTTTCTTCCTTGGCCCCGAGGGTCTCAAACAAAGGGATTCATATAAACTTGCAAGTAAGGCGCAGCCAAGCTGAAATGTATCCCATAACAGGCTGGCTACTTTGATGTGAGGTAGTAAACACCTGGCCATAGAGGGAAGCCGAGGTGAGTGGAGTGATGGGACGTGAGTTCCCTACTCTGCTCAGGGGAGGGGAAAGCAGTGAGGGGCAGGTCTCGCAACAGCACAGGAGTATGAAAACCACATTGCCCTAATCCTAACCCTATCATGGAAACCTTATCACGTTTCTGCCTATTAACAACGCATGTTAAAGAAACCCTTGTTTCTGTATCCAATTGTTGGAAAACATGTCAGGGAATTACAATTAACTGTGTTCATTGTAATCATCCTTTTGCTGCCACTGGGCCTTGGGGCTGTGGGCTGCATCCGATCAGATTCCTAGTAGCAAGCCACTGATTTAGCAGAGAGAATTTTTTGGAAAGCTGTTGGGAAGTGACAGAATTACCAGGAAGGCAGGAGGAGAACTATGTTTAGAAACTGTGCCCTCGACAGTGGATGCCCCCCGGGATGCCGCAAAACCCTGGATGCGTGAGCGCCCTCCACTGCCTGGCCCTGGATGCTGCAGCCCATTCTGGGGCTGGTGCCTCTGAAAGTGGCCTGTGCCTGCCATGCGTGCTCTCAGGAGGAATTCTTCCTCTATTTTGAGATGCCAGCTCCAGATTCATCGCTGCTTGGGGCATCTGGAGAGGCCAGATGCCCGCTTTTCCCTGACCCCTGGCAGGGAGAGCAGTCCTCTGGCAGGCTCCGATGCCGGGCAACCACGTGACCAGTGACCATTGCAGGTTCCGGCTTGGTGCTGGGGCTTCAGAGGCTCCGCTTCTATCAGCCTAGTACCACTCCCTCTAACCCAGATGACTGAGAGCCCACATTAATGGGGTTTCTGGGGACTTAGGGCTTTGCCTCCTGTTAAAGTATAAAGATCAAGTCTTTCCATCACTTTCTCCTCAGTGTGAATGAACAGCAGTTGGGTTATTCCCCAGGACACCCCAGCCTAGCTCTTTTTTTCTTTTTAAAGATTTATTGATTGATTGATTGATTAATTGAGTGATTGATTGCTATGTTGGGTCTTCGTTTCTGCGCGAGGGCTTTCTCTCTAGTTCCGGTGAGCGGGGGCCACTCTTCATCGCGGTGCCGGGCCTCTCACTATCGGGGCCTCTCTCGTTGCGGAGCACAGGCTCCAGACGTGCAGGCTCAGTAATTGTGGCTCACGGGCCCAGTTGCTCCGCGGCATGTGGGATCTTCCCAGACCAGGGCTCGAACCCGTGTCCCCTGCATTGGCAGGCAGATTCTCAACCACTGCGCCACCAGGGAAGCCCCCCAGCGTAGCTCTTTTATACGGGATGCCCCACTAACACTTTTGTGAACCTCGCCTTACGGTGCACTGTCACCCACCCGGTCAGCTCTTGGGGAAACCACCCTTGCTTCCCTTGAGGTGAGGGCCTAGGTGGGGAGAGCCTCACAGTGGCGGGTCCTGGGAGGACCCAGTCTGCCTTTGCTTTCCCCTAGGAAAGTCCTGGGAGAAGACTGCCCCACTGAGGAAACAGTGAGTTGAGGAGGACGTGCCTACACGTATCCCCCTGAACGGTTTTCTGAACCTTTGGCAGCTAAGTTTGGTGGCCACACATCCCTGCCATCACCACCCCGACTGGCTGCCAGTTTCTGTTTACATACATTTCCTAGGTGCCAGGCATCGCGCTAAGTGTCTAACCCAAATTAGCTCATTGAATCTCCTCCACTGAACAAAGAAGACAAGTGTGGCCTGAGCCACACAGCCAGCATGGGGCTGGGATTTGAACCCAGGCAAAACCCAGTCCTAGGCTCTTTCCCCCAAATACAGCTCCCCTCTCCACCCCTCCCCCACATCGTACACAAGAAAATATAAAATCGTCTCCTGCTCACTTTCCTCCCAAGACAGATGTTCTGAGAACCAGCTAATTCTTAGGGCACCTGGCCCGCCCGACCACTCAGGGTGCCGACACTCCCGGCAGGCAGACAGCGGGGCAGCTGCCCTGGGGTCTCTTGGTGGGTAGAGAGGGAGGGACAGAACCTCACCGAGTATCCATTACATTCCAGGGAGACACCAGGCGCTTTTCGTACGCCGGCATCGTGGAAATAAATGAACCAATCAAATGAGAAAAGCAAAGGCTATTTTTTCAGAGCTATAGCAAGGGAGTCAGCCACCGTCACTTGCCTTTGGCAGAGACTCAGAGGCAGGCAGAGGGGTGGGCAAGCTTTAGAGTGGAAAAGAGGAAGCTTCACGTGTGCCTGGTCGGAGGCTGTTGGCCTGGGGAGGCTGGAGGCAGCTAAATAGAAGGGGGGCATGCTATCCTGTGTGATGGGTGAGGGGTGCACATTTGGCTTTCTCTGGTTGGTCCTAAGTTGGAAACAGGGGCAAAAATTAGGGAAGCTGTCAGTTACTAATCAAGTCGTGGTCATTTGAGGCCCACTGTTACAGAAGTTATTGTTTAGCTTCCCGGATTGTCGCTGGAGATAGCAGGCTGGCTTCTGCAAGGCTGACTTACAGCAGGCTGGCTACCGGGTTGGTTAGTATAGATGAGGGGTTGCTGCGGGTTACAAGTCCAAGTTCTACTTTTATGTGTGGTCCGGCCGTTGTCTGTTTGTTCTTTCAGTCTCTCAGCACTTAATCCCCACAGCAGCCTATCTTACAGATGAGGAAACTGAGGCCCAAGGAAGTCAAATAACGTGGCAGAACTCCCTCAGCTGGGACGGGTATGGGAAGCCAGGCCTGCCTGATCCCTGATTCCAAGTTTGTCTCCCCCTTTAATCCATCCCCACACACCAGCCAGGGGTCCTTAAAGACAGAAATCAGCTGGCCTCATTCCCTGGCTTAAACCCACCCCCCGTGCTGCTTCCCCTTTCTCTTAGAATAAGATCCAGCCTCCATCTGAGACCCACAAGCCTGCAGATTCATCTCCGCCCACATTTGGGGCCTCAGCTGCTCTCCCTGGGTTCCTCCAGGCTCTGTTCCAGGCCCCAGGGCACCTCGTCCCCAGGCCTCCTGAGACCCTGCTTCCTCTCGCCAGGGCCTTTCTGCTCACCTTTCGTCTGCCTGGAACTCCTTTCCTGGTCCTCAGCATCCTTCAGGGCACTCTCAGGCATCACCTCCTCTAGCCTAAGCAGCTGCCCTCACAGGTCAGGACCCCGTCACCCCTTCCTTACCCCATGGCACTCCTCACATTCAAATGTTACGGGCTTTCAGTTGTTTGTGGACGGTTTGCCTCCCCTACCAACCAGAGCTCCGTGAGGACGGGGCACTGACCTCCACTGTTCCCATGTGTTCTCAGTGTCCGGCCCACAGTAGTTGCTCAATAAATACTTTGTAAATGAATGAGTGAGTGGGTCTTTGACTCCTTCCTCCGTGGCTGCTCTTCATGTTCCTGAGATGGCACGCCAGCTCCCTCCTGGCCCGTGACTGAGGGAGAGGGTGACACGTAGAGCAGCCTCAGGCTGTGACCACAGTGGCTGCCTGTAGCCCCTCTCTTTGGGGTGAGCTGGGCAGTGACTCAGCAAGCAGCCCTCAGGGGAGAAAGGCGGGTGCTCCCAACAGCAGGCGCCCACAGTAACTGAGGGTCACGTGCGAAATGGACGGGCTGGGTGATTTATTGGATCGTGTCAAATACTTGTGTCAATCCTCCAAGTCAGCTTTACCATCATTCCCATGTCTCAGTCCATGAAGTGAGGCTCAGGGAGGTTAAGGAAGTCGTCTGAAGCCCCCAGCTAGTCAGGGGTTGAGTTGGGGTTTACCCCAGGTCTGATGACCTTTAGAGCAACGTACCTCTGCCGGCGGCCTGGGGCATCTGCCAGGAATTGCTCCTCTGCTGCCGCGGCCCCTCACTTCAGCCTGCTGTCACCTGGTGGGGGTAATGGCGGGTTGCTGAGTTCCTCCCCCTCCCCTGCCCCATTCTATGTGATTATGAGGAGGGGGGTCTCTATGTGGTTTCAACAAAATAGTGGACACACTAAATACAGATTAGATAAGGAAAGAAAATCTATGCTATGAGATCATTCCCAGCCCTAATCTCTACAACATACATGACCTGACATTATACAGTATAAGCACTTTTTATCTTTCAGTCACTCAAATTTGCTTCCCTGCAGGTACCACATCTGGGTGTTTGTTCAGCCTCTCTGGCCAGAAGACTCAGCTCCCTGGGACCCCCTGGCAGCTGTCTATGGTGGGCTCTGGGCTCTGGCTCCAACCCCAGGAGGACTCAAGGTCTGTCCAGGGAACTACTTGAGGATTGGCTTCCCTGCCTGGGCCTCACTTGGGAGCAGAATGGGCAGGGCAAGGAAGGGCTCTGGCCTCGGAGGCTTGGCCCCAGCCCTCTTGGGTCTGTCCTCGCCCAGGGCAGGGCTGGACCAGGCCCCATGAGCACACCTGAAGAGTCCCGGGCGGGGGGAGAAGCACCCAGTGCCCATGGCCAGGTCGCCTAACCGTGTGCCTGGGCCTTAGCATCGGAGGGCCGAGAGTATGTTACACAAGCTCAGCCTCCAGCCCTTGGCCCGAGCTCTCCCACACCCGCCAGCCCCCGGCCCTCTCCCTGTCCTTCTCCGCTGCCATCCTCAGATGGTTTAATTTCATGATGACCCTGAGGCAAATTCAGATGGCGGAGCTGACCCTACTGCTTCAAAGGCAAAATGCAAGTCCCCATAATGCCCCCAAATATGACTTCAGGAATATCTGTGGCTGGGAATCATCTACAGGTCTCTAGGGACATGGCTATGGCAGAGCTGGGTGTCCCGTGTCCCCAAGACCAGCAACTGCTCCTGGGGAGCCATTCTCCTTACAGCCTTCCAGGCCAAGCCCTCCCATTTTGCAGATCAGCAAACTGAGACCCAGGGGGGAAAGCGACTTGCTCAGGGGCACATGGCTGGGGTAGAGCCGGCAGAAGAAGCCAGGATTTCTGAGGCCCAGGGTGTGTTCTGTCCCTGACGACTGGTGGCTCTGGGTTAGAAGGGGATGGCGGGGTCCTACCCAACGGCACCTGGAAATCAGGGAGACTACGGGGTCGTGACCTTCAGGACCCACCTCAGTAAGATGGGAAATGAAGGAATGTCTTTGTGATATCCTTAACCGCTCCTGTGTGAAACCTTCTACCCTCTCCCCACCAGTTCTTGATCTCTGTCGATCCCGTCTCCAGCAGCAGACTTTTTCTGAGACTGTTTATTTACCTGGAAGTAGCAATGGCCAGTAGCCACAGCTCAGAGTATGGTGTCTACTCTAACTCGGGGATAAAGCCAGGATGGTGGCATCCCCGGATCAGCCTGAAACCACTGCTCTCCTGACCCCCTTTGATGTCCCACCTATCCATAGTTAAGTGCATTCCATCTTGCCACTGAAAACGGACTCTCATATTAGGTCAACCATGGGAAGAGACAGACTCAAGTCATGCTACACGTGGCCTGATTCCAAACTTGAACTCTTGTTGGTTTGCGCTGATGTCACCCAACCAAGGTTTGACATGAAACTACAACAGAAAACTGGGGGGAACTTGCTGTGAGCGTGGAGGAGATGAAAGTTGAAGTTCTATAATACAGTTTTATAATACTGGAGCGGCGAGCACACAGAGCACGGGACCAGAAGTCAGGACACTGTTCTATTCTTGGCTCTGCCATTAGTTTGCTATGTGCCCTTGGGCAGGTCACTTCCTCTCTCCGAGCCTCAGTTTCCGCATTTTATAAAACCAAGGGGAGGATATCTGAGGCTCCTCCTTTCACTTCTGAAGAGCCCATGGCTCTAGCTTGGTCCCTGGCATGGGTGAAGAAATCAAAGACTCGGTTTCATTTCGTAACTTGGGCCCCTCGGCACTTCCCAGTTGGGTCTGGGAACAAAACCAGACACACACTGACCAAGCTAATCTGAGTTTCAGGGAGGCGGCCAGCAGCCTCGGCTGTTGGAAACTCCACCCAAGAAGAGGGCAGGGGCAGATGCAGGCTGCACAGGAGCTTAGTCCTGCAGCCCAAGTGCTGTGATTGGCACTGAGGCATCGATGTGCATTCGTACTGGAGCCTCAGTTTCCGGAGGCTCAAGTGTCATTAGCTGCCGTTTTTGATCGATGGGAAACAGTGATAGCAACGAACAGTAATGTCCATTTGCTGGCAATTTCCATCGTTTGTGGCATTTAATTAGCATAATTGACCTGGATTGAAACTTTTTCTCCACCTGAATTTCAAAATACATCACTGCTCTCCCGCCCCAATACATCTGAGAAATTTCCTTTTTTTTTTTTTTAAATGAGGTTTTAACTAAAGCCCAATATCAAAACACTATATAATACTTTTATCTCATTGAAGACATTTGATGCTTATTAAAATATTATTGCTTTAAGGCTTATTTTGATTTTTTGCCCAAGAGTATATGCAAAGCCTTGCTACTCAGATAATAACAAAGAAAGCTTAAACATGAAAAAAACACATGAAAGGTAATATGTTCCCCATTAGTCCCAGTATCATTTCCCCAGGATTACTGCTTTCCAAATATAGCATTAGTTTAAAAATAAAAGGCCGTTTACAGTAATGGGACACTTGCTACTACTCTGGAGCATATGGGCCCTCCAAGGGGCTAGCACCACAGCTTCACGGAGCAGGGACGGCAGGGGAAAGGGCTGGCTTAAAACCCCCACCAGCCTCCTCCAAGGCGCCCCAGACAGGCCACCCGCCCTGACCCAAGGGCCTCTTTTCAGAACTGCTTTTTTTTTTTTTAAATGTTTATTTATTTATTTTTGGCTGTGTTGGGTCTTCGTTTCTGTGCGAGGGCTTTCTCTAGTTGCGGCAGGTGGGGGCCACTCTTCATCGCGGTGCGCAGGCCTCTCACTATCGCGGCCTCTCCTGTTGCGGAGCACAGGCTCCAGACGCGCAGGCTCAGTAGTTGTGGCTCACGGGCCTAGTTGCTCCGCGGCATGTGGGGTCCTCCCAGACCAGGGCTCGAACCCGTGTCCCCTGCATTGGCAGGCAGATTCTCAACCACTGCGCCACCAGGGAAGCCCTAGAACTGCTTTTTTGTGTATTGTTTCTTCCAGAGATGAAAACATTTTGGAATCTGGCAAATAATCAGTTGGGCACCACCCACGAAGAGGGGTGACGTCCTAGAACTCGGCATTCTGGCTTCACGTATGGGAGACGGCGTGGCTGCCGTCCATGGGAAAGGGGTCCTTTTGGATTTGGGGGTCGCTTTTGTCCTGGGAGATCCAGGGGTGGCAAACTCTAGATGGGAAGATTTAAATCATTCAGGAAGCCCATGGGTGATGGGCAAAAGCTTGGTTTATTTGACCCAGACGTGGAATTTTTTTGCTAGGGATCGCTCAGGTCCATTTGCAGTGGGATGAACTAATCTGGCTAAGGGCAGCGCAGTTGTGTACAGAGCAGGGCTCTCTCAAGTGGCAGCGAGGGCCACTGCAGTTTGTATCCACGGGCTGGCCTGTGCCGAGTACCCACCGGAAGCCACCAGCCTGCTGAGGGCCCCTGAAGGGACTCATGTTGCACGTTTGCTATTTTGGTCCAACAATGCAGGCCCCTTCCGGTTTCAGGAGCCAGTCTCCTGGCACTCATCAAGCGCCCAGCTTCGAGAGGCTTCCGAGAGCCAGGGAGCAAGCTTCCAGCCTGAAGGGAGGGCGATGTGCTCCTGGTTTTAAATCCCCAACTAAATGCCAACCATATCTTGTTGTCAGCAGAGAGGGGAAGATCAAGAGGCAGCGATGGGAGAGAATGGAGAGGTGGTAACAAGAGCTAAAATTTATTGCCCCGAAGCTTGCATTCTCCTCAGAGGGGGCGGCGCTGCAAACTGGGCCAGGGGCTCTGCTGCACCAGGCACTGCCTCGGCCACAGGGCAGCTTCCTTGCATGGAGCCAATTACAAGTTGGTCGGGGGTGGGTCCGTTTTGGGACGTATCCCGTCTGACGTCAGGATTTGGACCCCATTATCTGGCCTCCTCTCGTTACTGCTCCTGGGGCTCCAGATTCCTCCTCTAGGCCAAGAACTGCTCATTCCCCTTTGCACTCCTAGCCCAGTGGCTACACCGAGCGGGCAGCTAGCTCACTCGAACTGAGATAACAAGCTCCCGTGGGTAACAGTCTCATGAAAAGACCAGCGGCCGGGGGGCGGAGCCAGTTCTATAACCGCGATAACTGCTGCCCTTCACTGAGCACTTACTACTGCCCAGGTCCGGAGCTAAGTGCGCTCCATGGTTCTCTCGTTCAGTCCTCGCATCAGCACCCTGACCGAAGGTCACCTGGCCACGCTGACTTGCAGGGAAGGGAACTAGGGCGCGGGGAGGCTCATTCACTTACTGAAGCCCACACAGCTAGTGCGCGGCTTGGCTGGCTCCCGTGCCTGAGTCTGGCCACCTCGCCGAACTGCCTCCCTCACCTCTCATCAGCTCCGCAACAGTGGCTCCAGAGCCCCTGGGAGGGGTGGAAGGTGGAGTCAGTCCCTTTGGAATAAGGCTTGACTTGGTGTCACTGCATTTTTCTAGGGACACTCCTGCCTTGGGAGATGATCAGCATCACAGGCCTTGAACGTGCACCAGTAGGTACTGAGTAATTTTCTTCCAGCACTTTGATGCCCTGAGGAGAAATACAGGTGGGGGGGGTGGGGCCCAGATGCGATTCCTGCCCTCCAGGAGCTCACATGGGTAGAGAAAGAAAGTAAGGGGAAAGGGCTGTATTAAATGGCTCAAGGGCTTCCCTGGTGGCGCAGTGGTTGAGAATCTGCCTGCCAATGCAGGGGACACGGGTTCAAGCCCTGGTCTGGGAAGATCCCACGTGCCGCGAAGCAACTAGGCCCGTGAGCCACAACTACTGAGCCTGCGCGTGTGGAGCCTGTGCTCCGCAACAAGAGTGGCCGCGACAGTGAGAGGCCCGCGCACCGCGATGAAGAGTGGCCCCCACTTGCCGCAACTAGAGAAAGCCCTCGCACAGAAACGAAGACCCAACACAGCCATAAATAAATAAATAAATAAATAATAAATGGCTCAAAGAGTGGCATGGCTGCAAAGGAATGTTGCATCACAAGATGGAGGAGCTGGGATCGGCCTTAAGATCATAGAGTCGTAATGATTAATCTACGGATGGGGAAATAGAGGCATAAAGAAAGAAAGCGATTTGTCCGGAGTCATTCAGTTAGCTTAGAACAAAGCTGGGGCCGGAACTTAGAGGTCTCCACACTCCTAGCCTCTTACTCACTCCTCTGCCTGAGTGTCCAGTGGCCGGCGAGGCAGGCAGGAGGAGGGTGGACGTGAGTGGGCCCTGGTAGGAGAAGAAGCAGGCGGCCAGGGGAGGGCGTGTGAGGACCCTCCAGGTACAGGAGGCGGCATGCACGTGATGTGGGCGTGGGAACGTGGTGGGCTGGAGGTGAATAGATTGTATTCCCCAAATTCACTCTCACTGATGAGTACAGGCTGCAGAGACTGCCGGGTTGAAGAGGATTCTGAGGACGAAAGAGAGCCTGGATCAGTCAGCAGTGTCGGCTGGGAACTCAGGGGTGGGGGCAGGAGGTGATCCGGCCACATGCTTGTCATCCCTGGCGTATGCTGTGTTTAAAGGACACTAACCCTGGGACTTCCCTGGTGGCGCAGTGGTTAGGAATCCACCTGCCAATGCAGGGGACACGGGTTCGAGCCCTGGTCTGGGAAGATCCCACATGCCGCGGAGCGACTAAGCCCGTGCACCACAATTACTGAGCCTGCGCTCTATAGCCCGTGAGCCACAACTACTGAGCCCGTGTGCCACAACTACTGAAGCCCGCGCGCCTAGAGCCCGTGCTCTGCAACAAGACAAGCCACTGCAATGAGAAAACCTGCGCACCGCAACGAAGAGTAGTCCCGCTTGCCGCAACTAAAGGAAGCCCGTGCGCAGCAACGAAGACCCAACACAGCCAAAAATAAATAAATAAAAAAATAAAGGATACTAACCCATGTTAGCTCTTCTGACCCCCTGACAGATCCTGATTGAGGGTTGGTGATGGGGGGACTTGCTGCTATTTATTAATTTCTCTTTTGTGGACAATTTCCTGTTCAGTCTGGCTTACCTGGTGCTGATCTCAGCAAATTCCCCGCATCTGTTCCATGGGACCTGTCGCCTGCCAAAGGTGGGCTGCCAGCCCTGCAGGGGAGGCAGCGGCTCTAGCCTTCGTAGGAGGGCCTAGGCAGGGGGAGAGGGCAGCTGCAGAGCTCCACAGGCCACGGAAGAGCCACTTGTGTCCTGCATTTCAAATGGGCTCCAATGGCCGCTGCCGGAGATGCCGTATCTCTGCTGAGTCAGAGCCGTTTCAGACTCTGTTCCCCAGTAACGAGTGAGGTTCTCCGGGAAACATTTCCATATTGGACGTGAGGGCTGCCCAGGTAAGGCAAGAGGACAATCTAAAAGCCAGAAGTTATGACTTTTGATCTAAGCGTTGGCTTTGAAATATTCAAAACTCCCCTGGAACCCACTTGGGTCAGTGCTGTCCTTCATTCTTCTGAGAAAGGGAAAAAGTAATTCGGACACGAGGAGCCTCTGGGCGGTGTGGGGGGCTGGGACATCCGTGGGGTCCTCTGGCTAAAGCGAATGGAGGTGCAGGTGGGACCTAAGTGCACAGAGGCCGAGGGGGCTCAGGTGGGGTACCAGCCCCCTTGGTCTAAATTCCCCATGGTCCCTCTCCAGCCAAAGCAAGAGCCCGGGGCCAGCCAGCCGGTAGCAGAATGAGACTTCCCGGGTTGGTAGTCCTTTTCACGTTTCACGTGTTCTATTTCCCCACCTCTGAGTGTAATCTGACCTACCAGCGTGGAAGGCTTTGGGGGTTTTGAACTTGCCCTACATCAAATACACCCCCTCCTGCACTCGGGAGAAAACCCCAGCCACTCAGCTGCAGACTCCGAGGGCATTTGATTGTCTAGAACACATCAAACAGCCCAAGTCTTCCTTGTAAAAGTTTTACAAGAAAATCATTGAAGACTAGCTGAGCTATCCTTTCCCTCTCCTCCTCCTTAAATTCCAAACCTGAGCTGATATGCTCGATTCCCACACTTTGGTGTCAGCTGGGCCGGCAGAGCGCTGGGCTGGCGGGCATACGGCAGCAGAAACCTCAGCCCCTGGATCATTACACTTGCAGGCCACGGCTTGTGGGATCCAGTGATTTGGACATATTTTATTTAACCAGCTTAGTAAAAGGTAATATTCAGCAGCTGTGATCTATAGCAGAATTACAATTTTCAGGGTCAAGGAGGGATTTTGATATTCGGAGGTTGGGCAGAATTGCTATGAAATCTCATGAGCTGTCTTTAAAAATAAATGAGAAAATAGGTTATCCAAGAGTCATTGTAAGGGAAAAATCAATAGGCAGTGTCTATTCACTTGGGCTATCAAAATCCTTGAAATGTGAACAAAAGTTTCACGTTTAGTGTACTGTAGGTTTTGAAATATCAGCGCTGGAGGCTCAGTGGGTACAAAGTCATTGTGCTGTGCATCCAAACGAGGCAAGTCTTGTGAAGCTGCTTGGCTTCCTCGTAAGACAGTGGAGTGTCTTAGTGACCGAATTAGATGGGGGAAAGGAGACTCCTCTGAGGCAGGCGGTCCAGGCACCAACACGGAGAAGCACCTGCTACTCTGGGAGTGGGTGCGGCCGGTGGCTCAGCGCCCCTTCTTGGCGCTGCCTCCTGTTCCACGGGAGGGGGGAGCCACGTGTCTTCCCGCCCACGCAATTCACAGTGCCTCTGCCCTCGGATGGGAACAAATGATCATTTAATGGCGAACTTCCTGCCGGTGAAATTTTGGCTGAGCCAGTCACCTGGAATGATAGAAGTTGTCTCCCATTCATTCATTCATTCATTCCAAATCAACCATTTTTTTTTTTTCCAGTGTTTCAAATGTGTCTTCAAATTTCCTTCAGGATGCTATACCCTTGGCATTGAATAGGCTCAAATCGGCCCGAGCAAGACTGCCTTATCTCTCCAGGGTCTGTGACTGAATTCCTATGGCAGCTAATTGCCAGGTAACTGCTGGGTCTCCCTCACCAGCCTGTGAGCTCTGGGCAAGGCAGAAACTCTCTTTTGTGGTTGGATGCTGTTTTCCAATACTTGGTGCCATGTCTGACATTTAGTGTTAAAAATATTTTAAAACATTTTTTAAATGAATATTTTTTAATGAATGAAAAAAAATGAATATCTTCCTCTTTTTTTTTTTTGGAATCTAAGGCATTCCTGGAGTATTTAAAGGCCATAATCATGAAGAATCTTTAAAGAAAACAAAACACCCAAAAGTCCCCCACCCTCAGTCATGTGTCTCTACCATGATATGTCACAGATCGGCTCATTTAATCAAGATGAAGGGGATGGTGATGGTTTATCATATGCCTGGTGGTGCTTTCCATGGGTTACCTAGTTGAATCTTCATATCTGTCCTTGGGGTGGCTGATCTTTTCCCTGCTTTACAGTCAAGGAAACTGAGGCTCAGTAGATCATCCCAACACATCGATGAGGGAACCAGAGCTCACGTCCAGGTCTGTGATGCCATCTCTTCAAAGCCATGTCTTGGGGCAATTAAAGAAGAAGAAGAAGAAAACTTGTATTCAAAAGCAACCTTAAACCTGATCCAAGTTTCATCATTTAAAAAAAAAAATGACAGTGTCTATACTCACAGCACAGAAATTGTAACAAAGCACTACTGAAGATTTATAATACCCCTTCAATTAGAAAGGGAACAGGGGGCTTCCCTGGTGGCGCAGTGGTAAAGAATCTGCCTGCCAATGCAGGGGATATGGGTTCGAGCCCTGGTCCGGGAAGATCCCACATGCCGCAGAGCAGCTAAGCCCGTGCGCCACAACTACTGAGCCTGCACTCTAGAGCCTGCAAGCCACAACTACTGAGCCTGCGTGCCACAACTACCGCAGCCCACGTGCCTAGAGCCTGTGCTCTGCAACAAGATAAGCCACCACAATGAGAAGCCCGCGCACCACAACGAGGAGTAGTCCCCACTCGCCTCAACTAGAGAGAGCCCGCGAGCAGCAGCGAAGACCCAACACAGCCAAAAATAAATAAACAAAATAAATAAACTTACAAAAAAATAAATAAATAAAGGAAAGGGAACAGGAAGTAAGATAAATAATCCAAATGCAAAAGATGGGAATAGCAGACTTTGGAATTAGGCATTTTATTTAACTCATCAAATAATACAAGTTAGTTCAGGAAACAACAATCAAAATGTATTACTGTACTAACGATATGTAGAACCACGTTCCCAAGAAATCTAATGAAAATAAATGCTGGAAATAAATTATTATGTGGAATACGGCAAATAAATAGAATTTTACAAAAAATAACCCTGTGAATATTAGAAAAAAAATGTGAGGTTCGGTGGAGCTGGAGGAAGTTGGAACTTGAAACTAATGCCTAAATGAGATGCAAGAAACAGCAGCACATTAATGAAAATTAGCAACAGACATTTGAACTTCTTTTCCTCATTCCCTTGGTTTTAGGAGTGATTTCTACCCAGCCCCGAGATGGGCTTCGAGCCATCGCTCCTGACACCCACCGTCTAAGTGATGAAGATAATGTAATCGCAGCATCATTAGGAACCATGAAATCGCAATTCCTCGGGGAAGGAGCGCTATCGCTCAGTTACACAGAGAAGAGCGATTAATTAGCAGTTCTCAGTTTAAAGTGACTATGTACTACATGGGTTCTAATCCCACGCCGGAGCAGCTCGCAGGCCTAATGAATTATCTGGAGGAAGTTGAGCTGGAGCCAGAAGACATCACTCAAAATGTGATAATAAGTAAAATAAGACAAACTTTAAAAACCCAAAACTTTAAAATGATAGATCATCCACTATCGAGGTAAGGCTGTAAAAGAAGCCAGAGTGGGGGAGGTCAGCTAATTTTTCCTCTCTCCTGACATGACACTGTTGAGTATGCAATTTAATATTTGGACTCCATTTGAGGCAACTTGATCTAAATGGACTCATTCATTCATTCACTCCATACATATTATTTTAAAGCGACAACACTTTTATAGAATATGACGGGCTGGACCCATTCAACCCTTGGATAGTGAGTCCTCAAATGTCAGGCAAGGCAGATTGAACGCTGCACTTGAAACCCACCCCCTCCATTATGGTAGCTTCGGAAACAATTCTGAAATGGACATCTCTTCCCCCTGGCAGTGTAACTGGAATCAGAATTCTTACGATACTCAGGAAGATGATCCTGCAACCCAAACCCGGTTGGCACCCAGCCACCTTGGTGCCTATGCTGAGCTTCGTACTAGGCTCTGAAATTCTGATTCTCGCCGGAAAATAGGATGGATGAGTGCAGAGACCAGTAAGTGGTCTTTGCACACTGTTAGGCTCAGCTGTCGGGCCAGCTGCCATCTTTCCACTTCACAACTTGCTTGGATTCCAGATTCAACCTCTCTGGGCACTGACACCTCCATTCTGTATGTATGGGAGGTGGCAGGTGGTCAGACTCGGGGCTTTAGTTCTAGGACGTAACACCTGGGGAGAAGGCCTGGGGGAGGGGCTGACTTGTCAATGGTGGTGAAACCCACAAAAGGGAGGGGCTGAACTCCTGTTTGAGAAAGAAGGGCTGTGGCTCCAAGGCTGGGGATTGGCACCACACACTGGTTTCTAAATCTCTTTCATGGACTTTATCCAAGTGCACATTCATAATGTGCCCGTGAGCAAGGGTGGAGAAGCACAACGCTAATGGTCTGGTTTCCTGATAGGAAAATGGATGCCCGAGAGGCAAAGTGACTCATCCAGGTGGGAATGGCTCCGAAATTTGTGAGATCCAGAGCAAAACGAAAACATGGAGCCCCATGTTCAAAAAGCAAGAAAAAAATGCTTTTTCCTTTCATCCCTGGTCTCTCTCTCAACTTCTCATGGTGTTTAAAAACTTCAGTTAATGTTCTACTAAGTTAAGTCAAAATGTTAAGTTATTAGCACAAATTGTACCGTTCACTTTTATATTGTAGAGTGCCAGTTTTAAAATGCAAATATCAGCAGATTTAACACGTGTGGAATTGCCAAAGTTGTACACTGTATTTCGTGGTTCTTGAGAACCAGGTGCCTCAAGCTGGCCAAAAGAGACAAGCCAGACTCGGGAAGGTGGGAAGAAGTAGGAGAGGGTTCCCCCAGGCGTGGAGCGGGCCAATGGGGATTCTCCCAGGGGAGTGCAGACCCTCATGGGCCTGGGCCCTGCCTGGTAGCTTGGGGCCCGCGTTGCCCTGGAGCCTGAAGGTCAGGTTCCCTTTCTCCCCAGTGGCTGGACAGACATGCTGTGCCCCAGGTCTGGGGCAGGAAGTTGAGCCAGGCATCTCCTTCCATAGGCCCCCTGCCCCAACTCTCAGCAGACGGGCAACCTCAGAATGCACTGGATACACTTGGTACCTGGATCGGGGGGGACCAGAGGCTTGTCCCTGCTGAGTACCCCATGAATGCACCCTGATGCTGCCAGCGCAGGGCGGGGGCTGCAGCCATCATGCCCCACCCAAGACACTGTGGGGTGTGCATGACTGTCCCCGCTCCTCCCCATGCCTGTGCCCAGGTTGGGGGCAGGTGGGCAGCGGATGCTGAGTGAAGGTGGGGAGGGGAAGGCCAAGTGGTACTAGGGTTCCAGGGGACAGAAGAGGGAGCGGCTGAGAACCAGACCCCAGGAACAGGGAGGTGGTGGGAGGCAAGACCACGTGAGCGGAGGCTCCAAGCCCCCAGTTCACGGTCCACTGTCCCATCAGACTTCATCTGCAAAACACAATTACGAAGATAGAACTATTAAGAATTTCAAGACAGCAACACAGAACATTAAACCCCAAGTGCAGGGGCCTTCTGAGTGCGGGGCCCATGATACCGGCCCTGCACCCCAGACCACTCAGAAGCTCAGCAGGCCACGTCTCCTGGTCTTTCAGAAGGTTCTACATGCCAAGGCTGCCATCTTACCCCTGGGCCCTTTGCCCTGCTTTGTCGGGAACATTCCCTTTTCCCTGCCATGGATGACTGGAGTTGGCAGGGACCTCCCTTCCAGCCCAACTTGCTGGTTTTCTGGGTGAGGAACCAAAGCAAGGAACAGGGTATGACTTGCAAAAGGCACAGCAGGGCCCAGCGCTCCGGGCACCTGAGGCCCAACTCAACACAGAAGATACCAGACTTTGAGAAAAGACCAAAGCCTCGTGGGTCTTGTCGCCAGGCTGTTCCTGGGTGTGAATGCACTGCTGCCACCACCCAGACCAGGAGCATCTTCAGGGCCCCCCAGATCTAAAGCAGCATCCCCTCAGCACCAGAGGCCAAGGCGTTTCCTCCGGGTGTCCCCTGGGGGCTCCGCATCAGGGTGGGGCCTCTACTCGTTACTTAATTTTTTCTCACAAGATTCTTTCGGTGGAGGGGGGCGGCTAGTGACGGCGGAGTGTGAAGAGCGATTGCAGGGACTTGAGGACAGAAATGATGCTCAAGCTCAGATGAGGAGACAACCAGGGTTTCCCCCGCCGGTTCCTCCAAAGAACAAAGATCTGACATTTGGGGGGAAAAAAGGGATCAGAGCCAGCATGGATGGAACTGAGTTTTTCTGTACATCACAGTTTAAAAAAACATCACTGAGGAATGTAGGTCCCCGTGGTGTGAAGGCCAACACTACCAAGGAGGCCAGTGTTCCTGTGGCTGGGCCGTGGCTTCCAGAATGTGGTGCCGGTTGAAGAAGAGAGAAGCCCGGCCGGAGGCTGAAGATCTGGCATCCACCCCTGGCCCTGCCACCGACTTACTGGGTGATCTTGAGCAAGTCTTGTTCCCTCTCTGAGCCCCGTTTCCCCATCGGAAAATGAGCAGGTTGCCTAATGGCCCCTAAAGCTCACACGGTTTGAGGGCTCTGTGAGCCCAAGCTCGTCCACCTGCTTGGCTTTTGCCATCCAAACTGTCACCAAGGTGGCCAGCATGGAGCTCAAGGGACGCTGATCCACGTTTCCTCATTCTAAAACCCCGCTCTCGGGCTCTGTGTGTTTCATCTCTCCTCAAAAAGGAGCTCAGGGAGGCCCGTCCGGAGGCCGGGATGCCAGGCGCCTCCAGGCCCCGAGTGCCACGTGCCCAGACTTCAAAGTGTCTCCAGTGTCCGGGGGTGCTGCTGGGGGAGGGTGACCAACTCAGCCACGTGCCCAAATCTGGATTCTGCTTCTATTCTCCCCGTTCCACATGGAGGACAGAGAGGGGAGAAGAAGGGGAGAGAAGCCTTTGAAGAAACGTCTCCTGCCCCCTCTGCTCAGCCCGGCCACACTCCCGTGGTGCACCTCTTAGCCACTCGGCAACTTTTTTCCCTTTCATGATATTTTGGGTTTCCGATCGCCTGCCAAGTCAAACTTTTATCATTTAATAAGCAGGGAGAAGAAAATCCTCCAACTCAGTCCCAGTCTAAATGGTCCCCATTCCTGTCCCCGGCCTCATCTGGCTGGTCCTGCTGCACAAGGGGCCAGTGCTCACGGGGACCCATCCACTGCCAGGTAAGCGTCAGCCCTACTCCTGCTCCAATGGGGCGACCGCACAAACGTAGTCGTGGAGATTGCAAGGAGGAATGAACACACAGCACTGCTGTTTGGAGAGGACTTTGCCAAGCAATTTATGGACATGGGCCTTAATCTCAGGGGCAGCAGTGGAAGGCGGCAGAGGCAGCGGCATTGCAATGTGATTTCCAGGCCCTGAGAGTCGCTTGCCTGAGACCAGAGAGCAAGACAGGACGCTGGGCATGAAAACA
This sequence comes from Balaenoptera borealis, assembly GCF_965194805.1. Taxonomy (NCBI): domain Eukaryota; kingdom Metazoa; phylum Chordata; class Mammalia; order Artiodactyla; family Balaenopteridae; genus Balaenoptera; species Balaenoptera borealis. The sequence goes on along the minus strand of NC_138874.1, from coordinate 101,560,394 downwards.
GCTTTCTGACCACCAGTCCCAGGGCTGGGGGGTTATTTTACCTGTTTTCTTATCTATCTTCTTGACCATGTGTCTTTGGGGCCTGGAACATAGTAGATGCTCAATAAATATTTATTGACTAGCTGGATAAATCTGATTATACCTCTCATGCTTCAAACAGGGAAAGAAAGATTTGATTATTTAGAAGTCTCGTTGGGGACAATAAGGAGCTCACTGAAGCCATCTAGCTCTCTTCGCTCTGTGATTTCTCGGGAGGGGTGGGCGTGGATGAAGAGGAGATAGAAATGATGCAGAGAGAGGCTCTGAGGGCCACAATGCCCCGCTGTGCCAAGACCCCTGGGTAGGGCAGTGTGGGGAGGGTCGGCTCAGGGCATAAGTGAGCCATCTGGGCTCTCCCCTAAATGTCAAGTTGGGCACTGCAGTGGCCTTGGCCTCCTGTCACCTTCAGCAGGACCTGGACAGGAGGTTGGAGCGGCTCACGGAAGGATGGAGTCTGCTGGACCCCAAGGTAACCTGTGCTAACGTCACCCCTACCTCCCTGTTCTGTCCTTCTTCTCAGCAAGGGCACTGCTGTGGGAGGTGTCCAAGGGCCCTCAACCTGTTACCTCTCCTTGGCAGAGTGCACGTGTTCTCAGAACCCCCGTGTCTGCCTGAGCAGCCCTGGGCCCTGGCCGGGTGTGTGTGGACTTTTGGGACAAGGCTGTGTCCCCGGTAACCCATCCATTACCCAGAAGGGTAGCTGATGCCAGGAGAAACCTCCAGAGAGCTGGTCCCAGGGAACCCAGGCCCCCTTCCCTTCTCCTCTTTCTTCCAAAGACCGCTAACTACTCCCTTGAGTGGTGGGTCGCTTCTCCCCCAAATGCCAAATCTCCCACAGGAAACGGTCAGACCGGAAAGGTTCACCCAGAGGGATCGTGGCTGATGAAGCTGCCTAGGGGATTATGAATCTGCATTTTTCCAGGGTCCAAGGTCAGAAACCAAAGGAGTGAGTCTTTAAAGGTGGGATTTCAGGTGTCTCCCAGCCAGCCCATAGGGTGTCACCATGCAGGGCCCTGGCTGACCTTACAATTGTACACCCTTCAGAGGGCCAAGGCCTTGGCCACCTCCTGTGTCCAGAAGAGAAGCAAACAAGGGAAGGGGGCAGTGTGGTCGGAGCCTCAGAGAGTGGGGTTGGCAGGCTTCTGTCCCCGCCTTTACCAGCCTACGGCCTACACTTCTCCACTGAATTTAGCAGCAGCTCCCGTCTCCCAAGGAGGTGATGGATTCTAGCCACTTTCTCAGCTCCTCTCCCTTCTGATGATGTAAGACAGGGAAGATTAAGAGGAAAATGCAGTACAGTGAGGCACACTGCCGAGCCCGATGGTGGGGTGGGTATACGGTGGGCCTCCGTAAGTGTCAGCTGAGGGCTCCTCTGAGGCCAGGGTCTTAGGCAGAACTTTCTGGAAAGAAGCTGGAGCTCGAGGTTGTATTCGTTCTCAACTCTGTGGGACCTCGTCATGCAAAAAACACTTCTCTCCAACTCAGGTACTTTTCCTGGCAACATAAGTTAAAAGCAAAAAAGTTGAGGCAACAAAGCAGCACTGAGCTGGAGGAGGGCCTTGGTTCCCCCTGGTCCTGTCCCCTCCTGAGTACACTTTGGGGAGGCCGGGGGACATAGCGGGTGCGCCGCACTGAGCAGTGCCTGTCCTGCCCCCAGGAAAGTTCAGGCGGCTCTCAGCAGAGGAGTGTGCGTGGTCGATCAATACAGGCTTCGGGGCCGCTGAGCTATTATTCACGCCAAAGGGCCTTGTTTGGATGAAGGAAGGAGTGCTGCATGGGTTCACAGAATCACAGGCCGGAGCTCTGCTCCTTGGCACTTCCCCCCTCTCTGTGATATCTTCGTTATTTATGCAGCACAAGTAGCGAGGTGATTCAGGATAAGGAAGTGCTTTCCCCACAGCTTGCTGGGAGCCCCATGAGGCAAGGCAACAGGGATTGCATGTGATTTGGGCCAGGGTTCCAGGAGATATGCACCCTGCCTTTCCTCTCCTTTGGCTGTTTCTGAAGGAGGGGCCCAGAGTGGCACAAAGTGGGGCCTACTTGCCTGTGTCCCTCCTTCTTGGCTACTTCCTGGGATGAGCCCCCCTAACCATCTCCATCCTTAACCTGCACATTGCCTGTTCCTTACCTCCTCATACACTCCCAACCTCATACACTCCCATTCCTGTCCTGCCATCTTGGTTGCCCCATCATCTAGGTTTGCCCCACCATCTTGGTTTGTCCCACCATCTTGGTTTGCCCTACCGTCTTGGTTTGCCCTACCATCTTGGTTGCCCCACCATCTTGTTTTTGCCCTACTTGCCTCTGGCAAGCTGGTTCTGGAACATTCACCTGTTATTGACCTGGAATCCTCACAGACATGGGCAGTCTCTCTCAGCACTCAACGTGTCTTTCCTCCAGCACAACAGTAGAGGACTCTGACGTTGGCTCCATCACCCACTTCAGGACCCTGTATCCAGCCTTGGCTCTAATCGCACACCCTATTCTCTTGCCTGTACCTGGCTGCTCTTGGTTACCCTTCAATGGCTCCCTTCTTGGGTGCAGTGCCGACGGCTTTAAGAACTTTTCTGAGCTGTCCGTGTACACAGTCGCCTGCCCCATTTTAAAAAAGCTGACATCTTGTCTGAGAGCCACCTGACTATTCCCATAATGTGGGCGGCCCCTCGCAGGTACCACTGGTTTGAGTCCAATGTGCTGCAGGCAGAGTAAAGTCATATAAACAAGAGTGTTTCCTGGGGTTTCGTTTCAGGTTAGTGAGTTATGGCATAGGGCAAGGCCAAGTTTGAGGGCCGCCGTCCCATCTCAGGCAGTAACCTCAACCAGTGTCTCCGGGAGTCAGACTGGGGATGGCTCACTACAGAGTCTTCCTTCCTTCTTTCTGGAAAAACGGCTCTGAGCAAGCCTTTTGCTGAGGTATAGAGTCCATTCCAAAGGTGGCAAGTTGTCGTGTGGCTGATTTGGAGTGGACTGAAAAGGAGGCTTGAGATCCCCCAGACCCTGGTGTGTCTGCCATTTCTAAGCCCACAGTGACCCATGAGGCTCGAGGCCAGGCCTCACCTGGCTCACACCCGCTGGCCCCTCCTGTGCCACGGCTCCTGTAGGGCCATCTGTCCTTGTGTGGGCGACGCTGAGAGGTGCTGTGCTGGGCAAGGAACGTGTACCATCTCTCCCCTTCACGTCCACAGAGAAGTTGCCCAAGGGGTCTGGTCTCTCTGTGGGGGTGGGTGGAAGTAGAAAGAGGTTGGGAGAAAAGTACTCCCCATTCCCTGATATTGACCAGAACACCCCAGCTCTGCCAATGAACCAGGGCTCTCAGAGTGGCTGTATGGTTATGTGAACTCATCGAATCAAACAGGGTGACCAGATGCGTCCAGCAGTTACAGCATGGAAGATGCCATTGACTTCTGACTTAGGATGATGATGATGATATTGGAACTTTTTCCCGCAGGCTCACAGCCCATGGAAAAGCCAAACACTTCACAGAAAGGAAAAAAAAGGTGGAAGGTCAACCCCAGGAAAGTGCTGCATCTGTTGTCTATTAGGGAAGCACTGTTTGCAATGAGCTCATTGATGACACAGAGATGGCCCAGACGTGCCCCCATCACACCCTCCCAGCACCAGCCAGCCGGACACACAAGTGTTCCCTTTGAGAAGTCCCTACTTACTTTCACTCCAGACCGGAGTCCTCCAACCACACACTCAGCTAAAGGGGGAGGCAAGTGGACCAGAGACAGGGGACACACAGCGGTTCCTCGGAAACCAGCCCCAGCCATGACCAAGCAGCAGTCCTTGGCTCTGGACACACATTTCTCCCAGGAAAGCCACCTCCACTTCCAAGCACTCGGTGCCCCACTGGGCTAGCAGTTCAAACCAAAGAGATGAGGAAATCATGGCTGGTAGTTAATTCTCAACTACGTAGACAAACGGCTATAAATATTTATGATAGGAAATTTCATTATTTAAAAATGCTGCTCTAAATTTCCAGCTATCTCCATGAGAGTGCCTGCCGAACAGGTTGCAAATTAAGAACAATTATTTTTGTCTTCTGCATTTGAATAGAACTTACAGCTAAAGTCATTTAAAGGGGTTAACATCCACCTTAATTAAATATTAAAGTGTGCCTGTACCTGCTGCTTTTGTTGCCCCTTCGAATAAGATATAACCTATTTTTGACAAGTTTTCATCTTTCTCTGTGGAAGACGCTACATGAAACCAAATCAGTGGCAAAGAGGAGAGTAATGAATAATCTATTTCATATTCCAACAGTATCCAGAGCTCGGAGTGGAAAAATATTCAGTCGGATGATGGCAAGAGGCTGCTTGGGTACCACATGACACAGCTAATGTTTAAATAATAATAATAAAAAAAAAGCGATAAACAAATCATTAGCCCTTAACAGTTTAATGCAATTTGTTAATGAACGTAATGGTGGGGACTAATAATGAAAGAAAATAAAAACGTCTAAACAGGCGCCAAGTTGCTGGCGATGCGCAATTATTTCCTTGTCAAGTTTTTATGATTTAATGAGCCCCTCTGGGACTGACGGCTGTCAGTCAGTCGTGACTTTTTGACACCATTACAACTTCAAATACAGCAGCAGGCAGGCTGTTTTCCTCGGATTTGAAATACTGAAATGATCTGACAGTTTTAAAGAAAAGATGTGCAAAAGAAAGAAAAAAAAAAAAAAGGAGAGAGAGAGGAAGAGAAAGACGGTTGCTTTCCTTTCTTTCCTTTTTTTCCTTCCCCCTCCTTTCTTCTGTGGAGTAGATAATCTCTGGATGCTGTTTGGTAATGAAAATCCAATCACTGAGGTCATTATCTGATGAGCTTTTTGGAACAGGCAGGCTTTTTTCCCCCTCTTTATTTCTTTACTTAATGATAACCCTCAATGGGCTTGCCCCGCATGGGACGGCCAGAGCTGCACAATTTTGTTCACCATTAATTTCAGCCTTTGAAGCTCAGGGCTCAGAAGCAGTAGCAAAGCAAACCCCCCACCAAGCTGGTTCCAAAATAAGACAATCCAGCCTGCCTTAAACAGAATAGCAAATGGCCTCCCAGCCCAGGCCTGGCAGCTGACGTCAGGCCCGCTGCATTTGCAGGCATTCGTCGGCATTCGTCTTCAACGTGGAACATTTAAAACTCTTTACAACTTAAGAGACTTTAATTAAATTGCTTTTGATTCTGGAGCAGGGCAGCATCCACTTTATTTCTGCTGCCAGGGAAACTGTTTAGTCTGCATGAATTTTATATGGCAAGGGCTTCCTCCTTCCTCTTCCTCCTCCGGCTCCTCTTCTACACCCCACCCTTCCGTTGAACATAATTTTTAACAAAGGCTCCTGACTTTAGAGATATTTGTCAATTTCACATTAAGTTCCTAGAACCTTTCACAGTTCTATGAATGGCTTCGAATTTGTGGGCTTTCCTCCTTCCCCAGGGGAGCAGGGCGAACAATTTTCCTCCCCTGGGGCTCCTCTGAGTCTGTCCTGCAGCATCCGAGAGGGCCAGGTGGGAATTCAGGGGCCTTCGGACCAGCTTCCTACAAAAGTGGTCACTATCCCGGTCTAGGGGGTCACTCTTGCGGTGAATTTGATGGGGCTGTTAGGCCAATCTTCTTCCCACTCTCAGGGTTGAACTGGGGCAAAATCTCAGGCAAGGGCTGATAATGACATAGAACCCTAAAGAAGAAGCCACTGAAGGGTGAGCGATGCACTCCCTCCTCATTTCCTCTTTCAACATGAACGTCAGGTGTTAGTGAAATATTTAGGAGCCAGCGAGTTTAGATGATCAGATCAACCTGGCTTGCCAGGTGGCCTTAGGAAGAGTCTGGCGGCGTGAGGTGTAGCTGGGTGACCGATTATACACTTTAGCTAAGACCAACTGTTTTGAAGGAAGCTACCGGAGAGGTTGGTAGAGTACTTCCCCACCATTAGAGTTTCAAAACGAGAAGGAGATTACTTGTTTCCCTGCTTTTTCATTGTTTCTTCGATGTGTTTAGCAGGTACAGAATTCCGTTATCAGAATAAAAGATTCTTGCTGAGATAGATCCCTTAAGCTGATAGGAAAATTAGTACAGCCTTCCCACTCCTTTGCTGGCCTACTTCGCTCTGCCAAAATCCCACACCATCCCTGCGAAGTAAATGCTGCAGCTTTATTTACACAATACTAAATGATTTATCTGAACACATGCAGGCCCTAGCCTGTTTCGATAAGTACAATTTCTCGGGTGGATTTTGCCATTCTGCATTTCCTCTCTAAGCCATAATGGTTCTCTCCTGAGTTGGGGAATAAAAAAAATCAAGAGCTGCATCCAGGTGATCTCAGCCCATGGGCACAGGTGGTTAGCATTTTTTATGAAGGGAATAAGTTTTCTTTTCAAGGATTCAAAGCTTCCAATTATACTCAAAAGATAGAAAGGACCCTGTAAGTGCCTATGAAGTCTTAAGAAAAACACATTTTGCTTTATGACTAGCGGGAGAGTGACCTCAGCTTGGGCACCTTGAAGCCTGATCATAAATGAACTCATCTTAAACGCAATTCCCGGTTACCTCGGACAGAAAGAAACCCAAGAAAATCACAAAGCATGGCAGAGGTTTGAATACATAGTGAATTCAGGAAGGCTGTGCTCACATTTGTTAGTGAAAAACCCAAGCCATCCTTTTGTAACGCGCTGCAATCCCTTATTCTTTTAAAGGAGGTTAGTGAACATTTTCCATCAAGTTTATTTCCAGTGGATCAGCCTATAGGACTCTACCATATTGATAATCACATTCGAAATTTCTCACTGAAGGAGTCAGGTTCTTGCTCTTCCTGAAATATTCATGCTCTCTTTACATACTGGAATGGATGTGGAGAGAACCCTTTTACATGTATGAGGGCTGCTTTTGGCAGTGCAAATATTAAGACGGAAAGGATACAGAGACGCTTACACAGGTCAGGGGAGAGGAGGTCACCATTAAATACCATGCCGGGGCTCTCTCTGCCAGCAGATTCTGGGGAGTATGGGATTTTTGGAAGGCAAGGAAATCCTTCTTGTAGCCAGTAATCAAAGTTGTGAAAAGTGGATATTGGGCAGGCTCAGCAAAAAATATTCTTGGGTAAAAAAAAAAAAAAAAATATATATATATATATGCATAGAAAAACAGGGAAAGTGCTAAGTCAATTTCCTGCACAACTGCTATTAAATACCCACCTTTACAATGAAAGCTCTCAGGCAGGTGCACTATATTCATTATGCCTGGGGAGGAACAGGGCTGGTGTGCTGGGCCGGTCACTGGCTCTGGCCGCTGCGTGCCTCTGCATTTTTCATGCTCAGACATCACAGAAGGGCTGATCGGTGACAAGAGGTGTGTGACAAACAGCACAGCCCATCAGAAGCCCCCGTGACTGCCTCATCATGCCCTCTCCCAAACCATGACCCCTGACATGTCCACAGGGCAAGCGAGAATGTCACCAAGGCTATTTTGGTCAGTAGATGAAATTACCAAAAGGCAAATAAACATTCGCCTTCCCCTATGAAAAACAAATCTGGGTGAAGACAAACCTAGAAAAGGAAGCCAACCCACATGCAAACAGGAATAGGAAATATTTTTACACTCTTTGCACTTCAGCTGAGCAGCGGCGAAAGAGAGGGAGGATCATTCAGGCCCTGTCAGCGCGAGAGAATGATTCATGTGACCATTTTGTCTTAATTACTCAGAACGAGCCACGGTCGCTGTTTATCAAGGAACAGCAGATACATCAGTGTCTTCTGACAGAAAAAGTGATGGCTGTCAGGATGGTGATAACCAGGACGATGGCCAGAAGGACGATCAGGATGCGGTTCTGGATGATTCTAGGAGAGAGCAAAGGAGGAAAAGCGATTCACACAGATAAACCGAGGACAAAGATCATGTAAGACCAAGTCGGCTAATCAAACGGAGGCTTCGCGGATGAGGGTGGGGAGCGCAGTGTGGGCTGTGCGTGTGCGTGTGCCTGCGTGCGTGTGTGTGTGTGTGTGACCACGCAGCTCTGTGGTTCCACAAACAATCCACCAGCAAACGAACGACGCCACAGCGATTGTCACGAGGCACCCGGAGAAATGCTTCCTGAGAAGCTGCAGCGAATCAAATGGCTTTCTGGTCTCCGAGCACCATGCAGTAATCTTTCAGTGATCAAGGGCCCCATGCGAGCTTCTCTTTTTAATTTAACATGTGAGACAAGCCTCATTTTTTTTGCAGTGTTTCCTGTGAAAGTGAAAGACTCCAAGGAAACATATGTCAGTAAGGTACTTACCTGTACAGAAATACCCGGGGAAAAGTAAAAGAGAGACTTAGGAAGAAAAGGACAAGATTAAGAAGCAAGTGTCAAGCTTGCAGCTCAGGCTATGAAACCATCATCTGTCACTGGGGCTCACGCTCCGTTACGCCGAGAGGAAACGGTACATGTGCTCCGTGGCAAAAAAAAAAAAAAAAAAAAAAAGATGGAAATGAGGAATAATACAAAGTACCCGGGTGCCTCGTGTGCTCTGGCTGGTGGGCCCTCACCTCTAGGGATTCCAATCCCCTCAGCTCTGGCTCTGCCAAATGCAGATGGGGAACTGGGGACTCAGAAGGAGAGCCAGAGTGCAGATGCACGCTCTAAGATGCCTGCAGAGGGCTTCTGATGAAGTTGTTTCATACTTTGTTACCTCATTCTGAGAAAAGAGGTCGAACATCAGAATGCCTCGTTGAGGCTGTCTAAGGGAAAAAGCTGGGTCAAACAGCCTTGCCCACGCTCGCTCCCACAGAACCGACCATGCAGAAATAGAGGCAGAGTGGTGGGCACTCCGGCCGGCTGTCCATCCAGCTGTCAAGACCCCACAGCAAACCCCATCTGCCCGTCCGCCAAATACCAAGGAGAAAAAAAGGTCTGCTGCCTTGTCTAGACACAGAACGTGGGATGGGGACTCCCATGGGAGGAACTAGGTGGGACCAGCCAGGCCCCCGCTTTAACAGAGACCCCACCCTCCTAACTTCACATCTTTGAGAAGAAATCTCTACAGGGCCTTCGCAGCCTTTTCTAGCTTCTGGGTGAGTTTCTTTCTCGGAAGAATGACAACATCCTTGTGGTTTCAGTTGCATTCTTCCTTGCGCAACCCCTTCTTCCCCAAACCTAAATGGATGGATGCAGACAGTCATATCAGACAAACCCACTCCCTCGTGGAGCCCTGGAAGGACTAGCTCCCTCTCCTCCTGACAGGTTACAAAATGATCACATTTGCTGACACGTCTTCCGCAAAACTGCTTTAGCGCCTGTGTCCACTTTCCTCCAAGGAGATGAATGATCCGCTCGGTCCTCATTTATCACGTAATGCTCAGCTAAGATCTGTCTCGTTTATTTCTTCCCTTCCCCACTAGAAAGGCTGAGCCCTGACATTAATTCTTCTGCGATGACAGCTAATTCAGACTTAACAGGCCATATTTACTCAGGAACCAGGAAGATTCTCGGTCCCCAAAATAAATAAATAAAAACGGGACTTCGCGGCTTGTTAAAGTGAGGCTAATTACGAACACTGATCGGTGTAACTTGGTGGCTTGATTTAAAACCCAAACTGATTTTTTCCCCCTTTTCCCTGGAAGGGGCAGAAGTCTTCAGAACAGTCCCTACACATCCCATTTGCCCAAGTCACTGTCAAATCTCGATGTACCACAGTCACCCGCATCAGACTTGCAAAGGAAATCAGCAAAATGGAAGCTCAGCAGTGAAACAGATTAAAAGCATGAAAACTCTAAAATTCTGCCTTAAGTCATCCACGGTACTGTGTCTCCCGGATGACAACCATTTTATTTGTGGGTTGAGGGCCCCAAGGCATCCATGATGCTAATTTATAAAGGATTAACTGTGGGTGTTACCTGTTTAATCTGAGGCATGGTTAGAAAAATGAATACACAGGATTCCCTAAATCCTCGGCTCTTCCCCAGTCTTCCTAATTGGGCTTCCCTCATCTCAAAGCAAAGAGTGGGTTTCACCCATGCTCCTTCCTAATAGCTTGTATCTTTAACTCAGTCAGTGCACACACACCTGATCCCAAGAAGGGCACCACTGGGTCACAGACATTCAGAAAGACCTTGGTGCGTCCACAGAGCCTGGAGCCTTCACTTCTCCAGCCCCAGCACTCGGCATGGTTACTGGCACGTAGGCCCCCAGGAGAACTGTCCAAAGGATGATAATGAAAGAACGCAGCCCCTGTAATTGTAATCATTCCATTCAAGGGAGAATGGAGAAGAAATCTGTGCAAATTTAATTTGCAGGAAAATCGCAAGGGGGTCTGCATAGAAAAGGCTGAAGTTAAAAGCTGACGTAAACTCCCCAAAGATGGAACACTGTATCATGGTGTCTTCTCAGAGCACTACTGGGTCAAACGGGGAGAAGGAATGGTCCTCATGGAACTGTGTGCTGGCGGTGGAAGAGGTCAGCAGGAGAGAGTATTTGCTTTCAAACAAAGACATGTGGGACAAAGGGTGTAGAGGGGCAAAAAAAAAAAAAAAAAAAAGAGTTGGAGCTGACAGAATTGGAAGTAAGCTTGACTCTGGCCAGGCCACCAACCCAGTTTTGGGCCTCAAAGGTGTTGGGCAGATACAATACCTCTAAGGGCCAGAAAAGTGAGCTGTTGGGGCCTTTGAGTGAATAAGACCAAGCCAGCCTGGACGGAGAAACAAAGGCTGGCATTGGTGGGCCCCATCTGTGAGGAGACCTGGCCTACCATCACAGCCAGGGGCTGCTGGCAGGTATTGCTGTAGGCAAAGCAGAAAGGAATGCAGAGTCCGGAAAGAATCAGGTCCACAAGCCGGGAAGTGGGGTTCCCAGCTCGTGAAGCAGAGAAGGAACTTTGGGGGAAGCCCAGAGTAACTTCCTTCTAACTTTGGACAAGGTTGCAGTGGGGGGTGGGGGTGGGGGGGGCGCTTTATATTCAACTAGGTCTGCCACAAGCGGTCTTAATCTCCCTTTTGAAAATGCAAAGTGTGTTTACCCAGTAAATAATTTAAGAAAGAATATACACTTGAAAGAAGACATCCATTGAAACAGCGAGGCTAAATTGCCTCCAGGCAAAAACATGTGCATTTGCATGCTGCATTCTATTAAGTGAGCAGGCTGTGGCTTTAAAAGAATGCAGAGCCAAATTAAAAGGAATGTGGGCCCGAAACATCAAGGATTCTCCAAGTTTACATTATGAATCACAGTGCTGTTGATACAAGATGAATTAACCATTTACTTTGAGGCTGAACTCACAAAGTATTGTTGAAAATACCGATCCCCGTGTGGAACCCAGGGAGCAGCTAATCTTTCCATTGCCAGTCTCCTCGTGTGGAACCCAGGGAGCAGCTAATCTTTCCATTGCCAGTCTCCTCCCCCTCTGGAAACAAGCTCCTGCGTGTGGCAGCCGGAATCACAGAAGACTGGTTAAAGGGAAGTGAGCAGACGAGGCACCTGGCACAGCTCTCTGCTCTCGCTGGAGGAACCCAGGAATTCCACTGTAGTGGGCGTTTCCACATTCACCAGCTTGCACATCCTTATTTCTGGGCACCCTCACCTGTCCCTTGATGTCAGATGTGGCCACGTGACCTGTTTTAGTCCATGCAATGTGAGCAGGAGAGCTAGGCATCACTTCCAGGTGGAGGCATTTAACTTCCAGGGTTTGACTCTCCAGCTGGCTCTTCCCTTGCTGTTCTGATCTAGGAGGCTATAGGTTCCGGGAGTACAGCTACAGGATGGTGGAGACTCCTTCCGCCTGGATCCCTGAGTCACCCCATGGAAGACTATTGCCCTGGAGGCTCAGTGGGACTCACAGTGGACTTGTATTAAGGTAATGAGATTTGGGGGTCATTTGTACTGCAGGATAACATCAGCTATCCTGCACTCTTGACCCCCTTCTCCAACAAGATGGGGTGTCTGGCTAAGCCAAGTGGTTTAAAGCATCCAAGAAGCCAAGGTATAATGGCAGGTGAAATGACTTCCTTCCTTGAAGGATAGGTTTTTTGCCTCTTGGTTTTCAAAAGCTGGGATCCTCATCTCTCCATACTTGGGCATAAGACTCCTCACTGAAGACTCAAGAGCTTCTTCCAGCTGTAACCAATGACAGTGTGTGTTCATGAATGTTTCAGCAAGCTCAGGTGGGGCATTCTGCTTCCCACGAAGAGCAGATATGTGTTGGCCGCATTCATTTCTCCCTTCCAAACATCTGGCGCTACCCCTAGCCCCAGGGGTAGAGCTGTGACCTAGGCTAAGAGGTCAGTGTGTTACATGCCCCTGACCACAGTGACTGGACCAGGAGCAGGCATGTGAATGAAGCCAGTCTAATAGAGTGAATGTCAGAAGCTTTGCTTGGAATGCAAGGTCAGGTCACCTGGACTATGTGGTGTGCAGGTTTTAGGCCTGGATCTGCTGCAGCCATTTTGTTTCCATGAGGGAAGCCAGCTGAAGAAAGAAGCTGACCCATGGAGGATAGCAGAGTTGAAGAAAAAGCAGAGAAATGGAACCCCAGTCCTAGAGACGTGGACCTCTCTATCAAACATCCTTCTTTTGGACTTTCCATTATATAAGAAAATAAATGAATGCTATTTCTGAAGTCAGTTTGAGCTAGGTCTTCTGTTACCTGAGACCAAAAAGCATTTTTAGGTTGATTCACTTTAATTTCAAAACCAAGTCCTTGATCAACGGCATATTTTCCCCACCTCTTCCAGGAGAATTTCCCAACCATGCCCCTTGCTCACTCATGTATTTCCCTGTGTGTGCCCCTCTCTTACCACTACATTTGCCACACAGTTTTATGATTTTCTGTTTCTGTGCAGGTTTCCCCAATAAAAAGTGGCCCCTCTACGGTCTGAATCTCCTTTGTCTTTTGTATTCCCAGTGCTTAAAATAGAGCTTGGCATAGACATTCCCAAAAAAAAAAAAAAAAAAAGCGTGCTGAATGTATGAATGAAGGTTCATGTAGTTGTCTTCCTGGTTTCTAAGAGCTGCTTGTAGACAAGCACAGCTTTAGGAGTTAGCTCTTAGCCACTCTCCCATGAAGCATGACAGCAGTGTCCAAATCCCTTTACAAGGCTGCATTCATTTGTTGGAGAGTGCACGACACGCCACAGGTTTGATGCTCCGTCCTGCACACGCTTTCCTGCCTGACCGCAAATAATGATGCCTCACCTTTGGGGTCTGACAGAACAGTACCAGTTGGCAGGACATTTAGCAACCAGGAGAGCGGGGGGCGGGGCAGGGCGCAGGGGAGACGCTGTGCACAGGAGCCTGTATCGTGTCTCTTTGGGAACTTTCCAAAAACAAGGACCAAGGGAAAGGCTCTCCAAGTTCTACGTCCAATTCAATGGTAATGTTCACCAGAAAGAAATGAAAACAGGAGTAGGGGAAATGGTTCATTGTAATCAGCCTCTAACACTAACTTTAATTTGAAGCATTCTTTTCAAAGCTGGGTACATGGTTGCCTCTGAGCTAGAGCTGTGTGTTTGTTGTGTCCACTGATAAAGCCCATCCAGGGTCTTCTATGTCCTGTGCCTTCAGGGGGATCCCCAGCTTCACCCCAGGATTCAGGTGGGGCGGCCCCCAGTCTCTGATTCCACAGGTGGACACATGACCCAGGCAGGCTCAGCTAATTACAGCTCTCTGGCCCCTGCACAACCACTTGTTCAGGAATTGGCATGCCACTCAGGCCAGATGGACTCGCCCGGGGATTCTTCCTAAAAAATCAAGAAAAAGGTCCTCTCTTTACTGGGATTGACTGTAGGGACAATGGAAGCCTAGAGCAGCAGGGATGGGGGGATGGGGGAGTGGGGGGAATTCTTATCACCACGCAGGAAGGGAACCTGCCCGAAGGATGGTACACAGAGGAGCAGAGAGCCCAGAGATGAAGAAAAAGACAGGTTCCTAAAGGCATTATTTGAACCCCTGCTGTGTGCCTGAGGAACCTCCCAGTTATAGGAGCCAAACAATTCCCTTTTGATTCAAGCACGTTTGGCTGGGGCTTCTCTCACTTTCAACCATACTGACTGTACTGAGTTGAAGAGCTATCCCCTCACCCCGCCCCAAATTCATGTCCACCTCAGAATGTGACCTCATCTGGGAACAGGGTCTTTGCAGATGTAATTTGTTAAGGATCTTGAGACAAAATCATCCTGGATGTAGGGTGGGCCCGAGATCCAATGACTGGTGTTCCTTATGAGAAGAGATGGCACAGATACAGGGAAGAAGGCCCTATGAAGTCACGTGCAGAGACTGGAGAGATGCTGCCACCAGCCAAGGAAAGCGTGGGGTCACCTGAAGCTCTAAGAGGCAAGGAAGGATTCTTCCCTAGAGCGTTCAGAGGGAGCAGGGCCCTGCTGACTCCTTGATTTCAGACATCAAACCTCTAGAACAATGACAGAATATATTTCCATTGTTTTAAGCCCTCAGTTTGTGGTGCTTTGTAATGGCAGCCCTAGGACATGAATACATGAAGTTCTCAGATCCAGACCAGGATATGGACCCGGCCTTCTTGTCTCGGCCTTTACAATGACCCTTCTCCATGTCTCCACCTCCTTGTCTTCCTGTGAGGTCAGGACAGTCCCAGCCTGGTTCCCTGGAAGCTTTGCATACAGCTGTGGGGCTCACAATCTTCAGGAGCTGTTGGTTCTTACATCACAGAATGAGATTTCTATTCACGAACAGAGTAGGCCGTGGCCCAAAGCCATGTGAAATGAGGGACCTGAGGGGGCACATCCCACGAGACTCCTGCCTTTGGGATAAGACATTTAAAACAAGAAGAGGGACTTCCCTGGTGGCACAGTGGTTAAGAATCTGCCTGCCAGTGCAGGGGACACGGGTTTGATCCCTGGTCCAAGAAGAACCCATGTGCCGTGGAGCAACTAAGCCCATGCGCCACAACTACTGAGCCTGCGCTCTAAAGCCTGCGAGCCACAACTACTGAGCCTGCGTGACACAACTACTGAAGCCCGCGCTCTGCAACAAAGAGAAGCCACTGCAATGAGAAGGCCACGCACCACAACAAAGAGTAGCCCCTGCTCACCGCAACTAGAGGAAGCCCGCATGCAGCAATGAAGACCCAACGCAGCCAAGAATAATAATAAATAAATAAATAAATTTATATATATAAAAAAAAAAAAAACAAGAAGAAAGCCAGATGTTATCTCTGGGCCAACTAACTAAGCCTTCCCCCACCATTCATAGTCCGTACTTACTGACCTGCATTTAGGAGTGGTCAGTTATCCACAAGTCCTGAGGGAACGGGACACAGGAGGGATACGTTTTAACAGGCGGAGAAATGAGCATGCTCTCCAGCAAGGCAATGAGGGGACAGGAGCCAGTATCTGAGCCCTGGGACACCGAGGCTAGGTCCTGAGTGAGGACGAGAAGTACTCTGTTTCCGAATTTCTACTTAATTTAAAGGGATTTAAGCTTTTCTGTAAAGGGCCAGGTAATAAACGTATTCGTTTGCTAGAGCTGCAGTAACAAAGTACCACAGACTGTGTGGCTTGAACAACAGAAATGTATTGTCTCGTAGTCCTGGAGGCTGAACGTCCAAGATCAAGGTGTTGGCAGGTTGGTTCCTCCTGAGCGCTGGGAGGGAGAATCTGTTCCTCGCCTCCGCGCCAGCTCCTGGTGGTTTGCTGGCAACATTTGAAGTTCCTTGGCTTGGAGAAGCACCACCGCGATCTCTGCTTTCATCTTCACATGGCATTTTTCCTGTGTGTGTATCTGCATCCAAATTTCCTCTTTTTGTAAGGACACCAGTCATATTGGATTAGGGGACCACCCTGCTCCAGGATGTCTCACCTTAACTAATTGTATCTGCAAAGACCTTTTTTCCAGACAAGGTCACATTCTGAGGTCCTAGGGGTTAGCACTTCAACATATGGATTTGGGGAAGGGGAGTGGAGGAGGGGAGAACACACAATACAACCCATAACTGTTAAGTATTTTAGGCTTTGTGGGCCATACGGCCTCTGCTGCAACTACAGGATTCTGCCCGTGTAGTGCAAAAGCAGCCCTAGACAATACGTGGACGAGTGACCATGGCTGTGTTCTAATAAAACTTTCTTTACAAACACTGAGATTTGAATTTCATGTAATTTTCCCACATCAAAAAATATCCTTCTTTTGATTTTTTTCCAACCATTTTAAAATGTCAAAACCATTTTTGTCCCATGGGCCATAGAAAAACAGGCAAGGGGCTAGATTTGGTGTGCTACCTGTGGTTTGCCCACTCCTGGTCTCAAAGCTAAAAACTATCGAAGGCAAGCCCTCCTCCGCTGGAGAATGTGGTGGTCCTTGGACCATGCGCAGATGGGAATGGCAGGTCTGGCCAAGTCCCTCTGAAGAGAAAAGAAAAGCCAGAGTCCCTGCCCCGAGGGAGCTGACGGTGTCACAATGAGCAATCAATTACGGAAGCCTGACAACAAAGGCTGTAATTAGAGTAATGCCAGCGCCGGGGACAATTTGTTGTGTGTCCACAATCCTGGATTTGCCTGGGGTGACCTGGAGCAAGTCACTCTGACACACTTGGGCTTCAGTTTCTACCCAGCAAAATCAGCCAGTTCACCAACCACCCCAGGGAGAAGAGGATTAGCTCATTAAAGATTATAAAGCACTTTCAAAAGGTAAAGCCTTTACATGCGTGAGGTCGGCAAATAACTCTGTGAAAGGAGATGCAGTTTCAGGAAAGGTGACAGGCAGGGGGAAAGTGGTCAGAGGCTGGAGGAGCTGCCTGGGAAACCTCCAGTGGCTGGGGGGGAGGCGGAGGCAGGTGTCCAGGAAGCTGCTGCCCAACCCCCCACCAAGACCAAGCCCACCAGGCTTCTCAATCCCACAGTCTGGTATCTATCTGGGCCTCACGGTGACACTGTCCCCAGCAGGGCGAGCCTTCCCTCCAAGGTGGCCGCATAAACATCAAAGGCAAAGGGAGGGCATCCCATTGGCTGGCTTGAGGACACCTTCCCAGCCTGGGAAGGCGGCCAACAGGTACCTGTCAGAGCCCATTGATAAGCCCGCCAGGGTCTGACGAGTGGTGTGTAGTTACACTGCACTCTACATTGCCAAACGGGCACCTCGAATTTCAGGCTGGGCAGTGCAGCCTCTGCTATTCTGAACTACGGACTCAAGGATGGCAGGGGCCTGGAGAGCTTTGCTGGCTACCGGGCTTTCAGATACGATCAAGGCAGCTCGCTTCAATCAAAAGGCTTGGAAAGAACTTGAAGAAAATCAAATAAGGATGCTCTAGATATGCAAGGTACACTTATTCCCTCCCAGGTTTGCAGACAGCCAGAGCTGGAAAAGGTCTCCACACTCTGGTCTGGGGTCTTCGTTTTAGAGTCGAGGACCCTGAGGGCTTGAGAGGTGGAGGGACGTGCCCAGGGTCAACCCTGTGGGGCACAGCCAGGTCTCCAGACCCCCAGGCCCGCTCCTGTTTCACCGTGATCCCCATTCTCAGGCGAGCGGCCAGGGCCACTGTGGCGACTGCACATCATGGCAACTCCAAACATGTCTTCTGCTACCAGGGAATGTTCCACAAAATCCAGGAACACAGCTCAGAATCTATCAGTCTCCACCTCTTACTGAGCCTAACCCAGTCCCACTTCTACATACAATGAAGAGGGGCGTGGAAGGATGCACAACAGTGGTTCCCCAACTCCAGGCCGAAGCTCAAGGCAAGACAAGTGACATAGAAACCTCCTTTATTTGAAAAACACATTACTCGATTTCAAGGATTGCCCTCTTCTCTGACATTGTGTCCTTTCTACTGTTTTAGTGCTCAAATGTCCTTGATTTTATGGAGTGACGGTGATAGTAAATGGCAAGTTTTTCCCCAATGTCCTTATTTGGACATTGGAAATGTACTCTTTCCTTGGAAACTATTCTTATTTGGCAAAATCAAAAGTGGACAATCCTCCTTCAGTTCTCTGTTTAAAAAGTCCCAAGTCCAAGAAATGTGAAAGTTCGTGAACCCCGGAGTTGGAAAATCCCACCCAGCTCTACCCTCTGGAGATTCCTCCTCGGGCCTTGACAGCATGGTTGCCAGGGTGATGCCAACAGCAACATGAGTGACAGTGACCGTGAGGGCAGCTGCAGCTACACCCCGCCCACAGCTCATGTGAGCCGGGTGTGGACTCCCGGCCAGGTGCTGTTCTGGCATCTTCTACCCTTTGTTGAACCCTCACCACAATCCCACGAGGTGGAGACTATATCACGCCCATTTGGACAAAGGAGTTCCCTGAAGCCCTAGCCCACCTCTCCAGTCTTAGCTTCCACCCCTGCTGGACACACACATAATAAAGCGGTTATTTAGGTAACTGGTGTGTCTCATGCTCTCTGTCAGACTCGCCTTGGTCGTCTGAAGGGGAGTCTTTGACATCTTCATCTTCACACTCTTCTGCATGGACACAGTGATTGGGCGTGCAAGTTAATTTTTGTTGGTAGCACAGAACACTAATTAACCTAAGTCTACTCTTTCCTTAGTGCCCAGCGTAAATGCGCAGTAAATTACTAATACTCATTTCTATTCAGGAGCATAGCTCATCAGCTTTCTTCAGTCCCTGGCACACTGGCTGTGTCCTTTCAGCCCCTCTCTTAGGTAAATGCATGATCACCCGATCCCTCACCAGATTCAGGGACAGAACTGAAAGCAATCGTCCTCTGGGGGTTGCTCACCAGTGACTGTCCATTGCCCAGTGACCTCGTACCACACGATTTTTTAGGACGTCAACATCACCTATCATACAGATGAAGGGATATGCTGTACAAAGATTCCAAGTCTGCTGAAGATTTAATTTAGTGCATCTGGTAGAAAAGAGTGCTAGACAGAAAAGAAAATCAGGTGGGACGATTAGCTAGACTCACTGTGTGATCTTGGGAAAGGACTAAAGATCTCTTTGTGTGATGTCATTTAATCTTCACAATGATCCTGATTTATTAGGTAGGACCCAGATTTGGTGGCTCAGATCCACCCAGGGAGAAGGCGAGCCCCACTCCGCATGCGGCCCCGGTAAAGCTCTCAGTGCGAGATGGACCTTCCTCGGTGTCAGGCCCCAATGACCTCCCATTCCCAGTTTTAGGTGCTTCTCACTCTCCCCCTGTGCATCTCCTGCTGGGTGCCCTGAGGGAGGTTCCCCACTTCCGCTGGGTCCTGCCCTGTATTGTAAAGCAACCTCACTGCCCTCCTGAACGAGCCACCCCCTAGCCCCTCCCTAGCCAAGAGCCCACACCCTCTTTATCCTCCAGAGAAGCCATGCGCAGAAGCTGATCAGCCACCTTCATTTTTGGAGCCAACTGCCTGGATTTGAATCTGCCACACACCAGTCGGGCAAGTTACTTGGACAAGTTAACTTCATTACTTCTCCAAGATTATGTCCTTTTGACCCTTTTAGTGTGAAAATATTCTTTATTTTGTAGAGTGATGGTGATAGTAGATGCCACTGTTTTCTCCCAGTGTCCCAAACTTGGACATTGGAAATGTACACTCTCTTTGGAAACTACTCCCTCTTACTTGGCAAAATAAAAAGTGGACAACGTTCCATCAGTCTTCTGTTTAAAAAGAAAGATGAAAATACCAATACAAGGAATCTGAGAGTTCCAAAGAACCAATGTTTTGGTTGGTTTCCTCCTCAGGAAAATGGGGCCAATAATAGCAGTACCTTGGTCAATAAATTACATTAATCAATAAATGAGTTAATTCAACATGAAGTGCTTAGACCAGTGCCTGGCAATAGTAACCGCTCAATAAAGAACTATAATAGTTATTATTTTATACCTCTACTCCTATTGTCACTCACTGATCTCCCCACAATGAGTCCTGAGACTCCCCCTTATTTGGCTGCCCCCCTCCCCTCCAGTAGGCATCCCCCCCCCCCCCCCCCCCGCTCAGGTGCCTTGGCCTGGAAAGCCTGCAGAGTCCTCTGCAGATTCCCGCGGGGCACATCCTAGCGCTGCCCCTGATTAGCTTGCATTGTGGGGTCCAGGTGCAGCCGCTCTCCTGGAAGCCCCGCCTTCAGCAGCTACCTCAGTTACCCAGGAAGGCGGAGGCTGCCCTCTCCAGCTCTGTTAGTTTCCCTGGGGACACCCCTTGACAGCCAAGATGCCTCTTCTGGATCAGGGCTGGCTGAGGCCACACTGGTGGAGACACGGCTGCCTTGGCTTTTGTGATGGGCTTTAACATCATTTCCTGCAAGATCTGACATTAGATACTAATCTCCTAATAGTCCTGGATTTACACCTTTTTGCTTTCCTGATGTCAGGGGAATAAACTATTTTGGCAAAGGTGTATCAGCCACCTGCATCTCTGTCAACTCTTGAGGGATGTGGTCACGTTTTCTAGATCATAACATCAGAACTTCTCTCACTCGTCCAGATCTGATTCTGTGGCTGAATGGGATGTGTCTTAACTCATATCCCCAGTGTGTCAGTCCTGGGGCTGCCTGTCCTCAGACCCTTTTCTTGTCCCATCGTTGCTTTGCTCTATATCACAAAGAGGCTCCTCTGCCACCACCCCAACCGCTGATGGCTGGCTGCCCACTGCGTTCGGCCATGGGAGGCGCTGGCAGGACAGCGGGGGGGGGGGGGGGGGAGGGGTACTCCTCCCTTCCATCCTCTGCCTTCCCAGCAGCCCCATCTCCACTGTGGCTCCTCACAGACCCTCCCTGCTTCCAGCTCCCATCAGGTGACCCTCGCCCTGGGCTCTGGGTGGAGGGGCTTTTTGGTGACTCGAATCCCTGGGCTGCTCTGCAGGAGACACCCAGCAGCGTGCGCCCTGTCTGCTCAAACTTGTATCTCCCTCACAGTCTTTCCCTTTAAACTGATTTTACATACCCGCAAGCAGCATTAATCATTTCCGAGCAGGTGACCCCGGGTTAAGATGGCCTCCTCTGAAGGCTTATTTGAGATAAGCACGGAGGGCTGACCCACAGTTCTTTGGGCGAGAGGAGGGTGGGGCAGGGTGACGATCAGATAGCAGGATCTCCAGGTTTGCGCAGGTGAAGCCACGTCACCTGCCAGCCTGGGAACGTGCGCAATTCTTTTCTCTAACCAAGGAAGGAAGTCCGGTGCGGGGTGGGGGAAGGGGAGTCTCCAGTCTGAGGGCTGCAGGCGTCGGGAGAGGGGACTGGAGGCCTGGGGGCCACTTGCCCTCATTCTAAACTGGGGGCTGCTCCTACTCGCCCTTGGTATGCGGAGTCAGCTCAGTGCGGCCGGATCTTCTTTTTTGCCAAGAGAAGCCAGAAACTGTGTTCTTTCCGTGAAATCGCTCAAGTTTTCAATATTGGCAACTAAGAAAAAGTTTTCCAAAACACTGGGTAGCCAAACAAAGAACATCTGTCTGTGGGTCAGAGTGGCTCTGATCTTCAGTCTGTGACCTCTGACTAGTTATTAAGGGATGAATTAAAAGGAAGGGGGTGGGTGAGGGAGAGCCTCCCTGCCCTGCATTGCTGGAGATTCCCTCGGAGGCAGGAAAAGCCCAGCCGTCCTGACCCTGTGGAAGTCTGAAGTTCAACCTCCGCGTGAGCTTCAATCACCAGGGTCTACACTGAGTGCGTCCAACTTAGCCCATAACTGATTCCTAACCGCAGGGTCAAGGGCTAGAGAGAGGTCAACAGAAGCCACAAACCAGCTTGTGTGTGCCTTTTGGACCTCTCACAAGGGGATGAAAAGCACAGGCAGAGGTCAGGGCATATCTGCAGCCCCCTTGACCCTCACAGCCTGCAGAATGTGCTGGAGAGCCTGGCTGGTGCTTCTTAAGGAGGAGGGTGTACATTTTATGTGAAACATCTTACAAGTCAGTGGGCCTGAGATGGGAAGCCAAGCGGTGTCTTTCGGAGGGTGAGTGGCAAAGAGCTTTGCAGGATGGCCTCCACGCCCAATCTGTTGCGTGATCTCGTGAAAAACAAGGAAATATGCCTCAGTTTCCCCCTCTCTAAAGTGGTAGTACATATATGTGACCCCAGCATCCCTGAGGATGTTCGCTGACATCCACGCCGGTGGACTTGATAAAAAGAAAGAAAAGAAACTGCCAAGGAATACTGCGGCCTTTGAACTCTTTCTCAGCTCCTTTACTGCAGCAAATAGAAAAACCAACAAGTCAGGAGGGCTCTTTACAGAAACTGAGCCAAAAAGCAGCCTGAATCTTAGAAAGAAGAAGCCATTCTTTCCTCTGTCATTCTTTGGAGGTACTGCCCTCAGGCTCCCTGGCCTTCATTTCCACAAGCAGATGGTGAAACCCAGCCCCCTACGTGGGCGCCCTAATTACCAGCTTAAGGGGGTGCCACTGGAGGTTTCTAATGGAGTTGGGTAGAGCCTCAAACTCCCCTGCCGAACACTCGTCAGAAGTCCAGCTGAGGGAAACAGGGTTGATCGGGGGGCCTAACGAATGGGGTCCCCCTCTCCTCGAGACACAGGAGTCTCCTCTGGAGGAGCGGAGCCCCCGGGAATCCGCACCGCTGGCTTTGCCCAGGTTCGCGCACGCGCGCTTGGCTGTGCTCGGCACCACGCCACCTGCTTGGACGGAGGGACAGCAGGAGACAGCCCTGTGGAACTCGTATTTCCTGTAAGGATGCTCTTGAACATGTTTACTACCCTGCACGGCGTGTGTCCCTGTGATGAGGTCCCATGGGAAGGTGTTCGCTCGGGTCGGGGTCGGGGGAAGGAGCTGTGTTTTCAGCTCAAGGATGTTGACGCATCTAACTGAAACCGTCTTCCTCTTCAAGTCGCCTGCCAGATGCCTGGAGATAAATTTGTGGCCCACTTCTCACAAACTTATGGGCTATTCCACAGTTTGTGTGTTAACCTCCCACCGGACTAAATTTACTATATAGAAAATCTATTGTATACATTTTGGTAAATTGCTGTAAATCCTTTTGGGACCAAGACAGGTTTATACACAGGCACTAAAGAACTAAGAAAACAAAAAAAAAAATTCACATTTTTGTGGGTTGGCTACTTTAATGATTCTGGGTTTATTTTCCCTCCTATCCCCCAAACAATTCTGTACTATGTGATGCTTGGAAGGCGAGTTTGCACGTTTACCGAAACAATAAGATAATTCCATTTTTTCTTGAATCTCCTTTTGTGGCCAGCATGGGGCAGTTTCCAGAGTGAACCCAAACTTGGGACTTGGGGCCCCTGGGTTCCTCCGTAGCCAAGTGCAGTGGATCGTGGTCCCCTTTGTTTGGGGATTTACTTCAATCGTCTTAATAACACGGACCTCTTTTTGGAAGCAGAGGGCGTTCCCAGCAAATGTTGGCTGCAGATACGCTAGCTGAAATGTTACCACGGTCACGGCCCTTCCTTGAACAATCTAAAGCATATTTCTCTCTGTATATATTTGGTTTTTCAGATGCTTTAAAGCCTAGAAAACAATCATAGCTGAGGCCATTTCTGAGATGGCACTAAAAGAACCTACTCGGAGACAGATAAAAATAATGAGAATCTTTCTGTCAGGAAAGATTTAGAAAATATCAGTGGCATTATTAAAATTTAATTTTTTACTCGGCTTTTTGGTTCTCCTTTCCAGTGATAATGAGCAGGACTGCACACCTCCGCCTTGCCAGTACTTGTTTTGTGCAATAAATTCAGCCTTCCAGTCTGAAGACATTTCAGACAACAGTTTTGACTGCTATAGGCTTATTTTTTACCCTGTGCTGTGCTTTGAGTCTTCCTATAAAAACCAGTTCATGAGATAATTTTCCACAAGGCCAGTGGAACTAATAAAAATCAATTTTGCCCAACTGGTTCAGAGAAGTCTTGGGAATAGCCAAGGCAGAACCGCAAAAAAAGAAAAAAAAAAAAAAAAAAGAAGAACCAATGTATTCACTAATGGTTGACTTGATAGAGAACTATCAACTTAGCTGACAGGAGATGCTTGGCTGTAGGAATTTTCCTTTCAGCTTGAACAGAACACCTTTTAAGGGTCTAAGGAAAGGCTTTTCTTCCCAGTGGTTGAAGATACCTAAGTGTAGTAATTCTGAGTTGCCCGTGCCCTGGGTGACAATGAGGCTGAATCTGGGCCTGACAGATTGTGGCCTCTGAAGTCCAACCCCTTTCTATTGTCAGAGAAGCTGGTTTTGTGAATGGGCGGGCTGGGTTTTACACAATTTACTCCAAGGCCACAGGGCCAGTGGGTGAAGGACTCATCAGTGCATTCAGATACCTCAGGTTCTGGAGACATCCTCATCGCGCCCCTGCCATGACCACCCATCTGACTCCCCATTTTGGTTTACTGCCAATGGAAGTAGGATTCCAAAGGGACACCTCTTTTGAGATCTAGAAGCAAGAACAGGGTGTGGTGGCATGCAGACCATGTTCTATAAAACACATGCCTTAACTACCAGCCATATTCCTTAGTTTAAGACACTAATTGACATGTCTAAAAACAAATGGCAAGCCTTTGCACAGAAAAAATTTAAAAAAGACTGGAAGGAAATGTAGCTGAGCAGTACCAGTGTTTGTATTTGGTTGGTGAGTGTTTT
The DNA here is from genome assembly GCF_965194805.1 of Balaenoptera borealis. Taxonomy (NCBI): domain Eukaryota; kingdom Metazoa; phylum Chordata; class Mammalia; order Artiodactyla; family Balaenopteridae; genus Balaenoptera; species Balaenoptera borealis. Next base: position 101,535,885 of record NC_138874.1, on the reverse strand, counting down.
TTGCTTTCTATTACATATTTTTACATTTTCTTAAATTATATATTATTACATATATAATTATTTAAAATAAGGCTAAATAAGAATTGAGTAAATTGGAAAGAGAAACATAATACTTTCTTCACAATGTTATAAGAAAGAGAGAATGTGTGAGAAAAAAAATTAACTTTTTTGGTGCCTTGTGCTATCCGAAGTACTTCACACAAATTCTTGTATTTAATCCTCATTACAAATCTGTGACAAAGATATCAATGTTACCATTTTCCAAAGAAGAAAACTGAGGCTTAGGGAGGTTAATTTGCCCAAGATTGCACAGCTAGTCAGTGGCAAAGCTGGTATTTAAAATGAGGTCTAGGGGCTTCCCTGGTGGCGCAGTGGTTAAGAACCCGCCTGCCAATGCAGGGGACACGGGTTCGAGCCCCAGGAAGATCCCACATGCCACGGAGCAACTAAGCCCATGCGCCACAACTACTGAGCCTGCACTCTAGACCCCGTGAGCCATAACTACTGAAGCCTGTGCACCTAGAGCCCGTGCTCCGCAACAAGAGAAGCCACCGCAATGAGAAGCCCATGCACCGCAATGAAGAGTAGCCCCCGCTCGCCACAACTAGAGAAAGCCCGCGTGCAGCAATGAAAACCCAACACAGCCATAAATAAAATAAATAAATTAAAATGAGGTCCAGTTTCAAAGACCATGTGCAGTGCGTGGTGGGAAGAATAATGGCTGGCATCACGGTGCATCTTATATCATAGCTCACTTTGCATTTATGAATCAAATCAGGGATAACGACATCTGTTCTTTTTTTTTTTTCCTACCTGAAAGGTTCTTGTGATGTTCAAATTAGATCATGCATGTAAAAACAGAGAAAATGCAAAGTTCTCCTCAAAGAAATAGAGTGATATGATAGTATTTCATATAACATTGGTGAGTTGAAAGTTGCCATAAATACCATTGGGATACTGATAATTTTCAAAGAAAAATATATACTGAAATAGAATTAATACTAAAACTACACTGAATAAATTTGTTCTTGATCATTCAGAAGGTATGAGAGGGTCTTGTCTTATTCTACTTGTCATTAAGACCACCAATTTTATTGCCCATGATATATTAGGTAAAAAGCAAAGATTAAAAATACTATGAATATTGTGACCCTAATTCGCAAAAGGATAAACTTGAACAAAAATTGGAAAGAAATACATTGAAATGAAAGTAATGATTGTGTTTAGATCATGGTGATTTAAAAAAAAATCTTCTGTGACTCACCACATTTTCCAAATTTTTTTGTAATGAATATGCACCATGTTTACAGCCAGAAAAATAGGAACTATTTATCAGCCTCCACACACAGAGACAAAAACATTACCTTCTTCCTTGGATAAGACTGCAAAATAAATTCTGAGCTTTGTGGTTATTCGAATTCTGGTGAAAAGTTTATTTGGAATGCATTTCAAATCTTCAGACGAGGAGTATAGCTACCCCATTTTCTTTAGACAAGTCAGGCTTGGTCTGCTGAGGGCTTTTGCCACATACAACTTGTGCAAAACATCAGAGGTCAAGACACCGGAGATTACACAGTGCACTTGGAGAATAAAACAGAAACACGCCTGGGACTGCCATGATGTTGCAAGGGTGAGAGTGCCTGGTCTGAATTCTAGAATGACCTGCGTTTGCATGGTGGCCTCAGAAGGGGACCTGTGCTTCCTGTCAGAGCACACAGTCGGTAGCTTAGCAGAAAAGTGTCACCCTGTTTGAGAAAACAGGGCCCAGTTCAGATTTCAAGCAGTGCCACCAAGGAAGCTATTTTTAAGTATCTAATTGCATTTGTAGCATCTGGCATTTTGCACACTCCATTTTTATGACTTCAGCATGATACATGTGCCGTAAGACAGACAAAAGAGAGATTAAGTGTGGGGTATTGGAGTCATGTTGAATATTCCCAGTATCGAAATATTATAATATGCCCTAGAGATTATTCCAGGGCCAAAGAAAACCTTACCAATGTACAGAGCGTTGGAATGGGGAAGACTTGGCAGCTAAGGAGAATAGGGATTTACTTCACTTACTAAGCCAGTACACAGCCTCAGATGCTAACACACACTGATAGGAAATGCCAACATTTCAACTTAAATCAAGACTCAAGCCCATAACGTCGACACTTTGCCTTTCAGCAGAAGATCACAAACAGCACAAATCTGGGTTTCTTGTACTAATTGGGGAGGTTTTCTAATTTGCTTATGATATCTGCCTCATGGAGAGCTAATCTTCCTCCAGTTACCTCCTAACACTGCCTGAAATAATCCGCTTACTTCTGGTCTGTCCGCAGTACTTTATATCAAATAACACTCGCTTCCTTAACTCAGCCACAGCAAAAGGCAGCCGCAGCCCTGGCCCCGTGCTTCAGCATCGCCGGGCGTGCGTGCGACGGTCACAGCAGATGCTTCTGCGGACAGAAGCCAGGCAAGGAACAAGGGTGCAGCCAGGCTTCTGAATAAGTAGGAATGATGAAATGCGTGCTAAACAGCACTAATTAACAACTGAGAGCGTAATCTGATAACTGTTTTGAAAAGACTGAGACAGATGATTTTGCTTTCTCAGGCAGGCAAAATATTTCAGGGTGATCACCAACCTATGTAATTATCACTATCAACATTCAAACTCGCTTCAAAACTTTTTTTCTAAACACCTCCCCGCAGCCCCCTATCCTTTTGAAAGGTTCACGTAAACATTTAATGACACAGCCTGGAGGTTTAATTGACACAGGCAGGCAGTGCCATTTCAGTAGTATTGTTGCCCTATCTTGACTCACTTTTAACGCGTTAGATTTTTTAAAAAGAGTTTTGGGGAAGAAAATGTTTTAATTTTCATAAAGTAGAATAGCCTAGAATGCTAATGCTCATAAAACACACTGTAAGTACACAGGCTTGGGGGGATCCCCAACAAACAAACGTGACGTGAGCTGTGGTGTGATGTGGCGGGTAGAGCGTGGTACCCAGGTGAGAGCCAGGCTCTCCTCCCAGGTGGGCTCGGCCTGTGTGGCCTTAGGCAGGACACTGTCTCCTTCTGGGTCCCCATTTCCTTGTCTGCAAAGTGTTGGCGGCGGGGGTTTGCAAGAACTGGAGGATTTCTAAGATTCCTTCCGCCACTAAGGGTCTTCGGTCATTAATCGAAAGGTTCTTTTTAATTTTTTCCTTATACATGGGCCTGTTCTAAACAAGCAAAGCCAGCATCTCTTTCCCCTTCTGTGCAACACATCATATTTGAAAACACTTCCCTCACATTTTCCGAGGTTACTGAAGGGGAAAAAAGTTACATTGTTTAATCCTACTTTATAGGAGTTTGCTCTTTTATTAGAGAACAAACCCAGAACAGTGATCAGTGAGGTATATGTACCCAAAGTGTAGGAGGAGGAGGGAGGAGAAGGAGAAAGAGGTTGCCTTCAAGTGCCTTGTGGAAATGTAGAAAACAAGCAGCGAGACAGTCCTTTGCCAAACACTGTCATAAATTTTTTATCCGGCAGCTAACATTCTCACTAGTTTTCTTGGCAGCAATTGGGACCTTTAGCAAGAAAGGTGCAGGAGAAAAATACCTTGTTTAGAGATGTTTTCAACACTTTCTGGGGTTTTTCAGAACTTCTGCCTGCAGCACATTTTTACAACTACAGTCTCCAATCACCTGACGAGTGGGTGGTGGGGTTGAACTTCTTTCTTTAAAAAAAAAAAAAGAATATAGGGAGAGAAAGCGAACAAGCAGTGCTACCCCCTCTGGCCTTCCACTGAGCCCATCTTTCTTATTTTTCGTGGTAGGTATTTCAGATATCCAAGTGCTTAGTCTTCTCTGTCTAGACAAAAAACTGAAAATAGAGTGTACCTTTTGTTGAGTCTGATACTATCTATATTGTATTCCCAGATGATAGAGATAAATGAAACAGGCTGACGACTAGGCCATTTTTCTTCAATGGTTCTGCCAAAAACAGGTCCCACCTGTTGCCTTTGGGTCAGTCAATGGGCAAAGTGCTGCCCTGGATTTGAAGCTGATGTCAGCACATGCAAAGATTCGATTTTGACAGTCACACTGCCGACGGGGAAACGAATGGAGTGAAAGCTCGTGGAGCTGGTCATTACCCATCTCAGGGAACCTCAGCCACTGGAAGCTCTTTGAGGAGGAGGGCTGGGAATTCTGGGAAGTAAGGGGCCAAAATCCACAAGGAGTCAAGGATCAGGCCTTTCATTACAACCACATCCTACGTACTTTATACAGACTAGCAAAATTCTTCGACAGGGGACTTCCAGCTCCGAGTGAAGAGGTCAACAAATTCACTCCCCCCAAAACAAGTTTAAAACTGAACAATTGTTAAAACAATCCTTTCAGGGCTCTGGATAATCACTGAAGGCAAAACACAAACTGAGAAGTGTTTATTCATAGAAAGCTGACAGAACTTCGGGTAAGAAGATCCCCACCTCACCCTCTGGCTTAGTTGGCTAGGAAGATGGGTGTTATCAGGGCAGGACTGCCAGAGGAGGCTGACTTGATCTGGAGTAGAAAGCAAAAGCCAGTGGCATTGCCAATAAAAGTAGCAAACTCTGTAGGAAAATGAATGGGGGAAACAGCACAGTTTTGCTAGCCTGAGGTGGCAGTCCTGGTTGGGATGAGTGACAGATCAACCAAAAATGTGATGGGGAGATTCTGGAAATGAGAGAGCCATAGATGTGCCAGATAAGCTCTCCACACATCTTTTGTTGATTGGGAAGGTATGTGTATATGCTGGGGAGACCTGGGAGACCCCAGTGAAAAGTCAAAGCCAAGGCAGGCTTGAGAACTGGCTGAACTTTGAATGTTCTCTTCAACCCACATACAGATCGCTTGGCAGAGGATGGAAGCCTTATGGGTTCAAGGTTTTTGAGCACAATCTTTGCTCAACCATTGGCTGGCCACTAAGCTATGTGTGCAAAGGGGCAACCCCTAGGAAGCCAGGCTCATAAAATAAAAATATTAAAAAAAAAAAAAAAAAAGCAACAACCAAGCAGACTGCAGGGGAGATAGATCCTGCAGATGATGTTCAGGCAAGCTACTTAAAACCATCAGAACCCTGAGTTGTTACAATATATCATCTAAAATGTTTAGTTTTAAACAAAAAATTATGACATGACAAAAAGAAAAGAAAAATGAAAAAGGATGATCTATATTCAAGGGGGAAAAAAAGCAGTCAATACAAACTGATTCTGAGTGACTTTGATGTTGGTTTAGCAGACAAGGACTTCAAAGCAGCTAGTGTAACTTAGTCAAAGTCTTAAAGGAAGCCGTATTTAAAGAATTAAAAGAAATTATGATGACAATGCTTCAACAGATAGGGAATCTCAATAGAGAAAGAGGAACTATAAAAATTCTAGAGTTGAAAAATACCATAAATTAAATGAACAGGAATCAGTGAACTAGAACATTTGCCCATAGAAATCATCCAATCTGAAGATGAGAAAGACAAAAAAAAAATTGAAGAAAAATGAGCAGAGCCTCAGAGACCTGTGTGACAAGAGCAAGAATATCAACACATGTGCAGTGGGAGAGGGAGAGGGAAGGAGAAGGAGAAGGAGAAGGGAGAGAGAAGGTGGCAGAAAAATATATTTGAAGAAGTAATGGCTGAAAGAGAAAATCTTGAAAGCAGCAAGACAAAAATAACTCGTTATGTACAAGCAAACAACATTATGATTGATAGCTGAATTCTCACCAGAAACAATGGAGGGAGAAGACAGATGAACATATTCAAAGTGGTAAAAATGTGGGTGTGGGAGTAACCTGTCTACCAAGAATCCCGTATCTAGCAATAGCATTAATCACAAATGAGGGTGACATAAAGACATTTCTAGATAAATAATGAGGGAATTTTTTGTTAGCCTTACAAGATATACTAAATGAAGTCCTTCAGGCTGAAAGGAAATGACACCACAGGGTAACTCATATCCAGAGAAAGAAATGAAGAACACTGGAAATGGTAAATATGTGGGTAAATATAGAAGACTGTATATATATTTTCTCTTTTCTTCCCTTAATTTCTTTAAAGAACATAAAGATTGCATAAGCAATAATTACAAGGACAACCATCAGTATTGTTTGGTTTATAATATATACAGATTTGACAATCATAGTACAAAGGAAGAGGGGAAAAATGGCCATATTGGAATAAACTTGCTATATTTTATTAGAACTAAGTCAGTAGTAAGCTAAAGTAGATTGTGAAAAGGTAGAAGATATATTGCAATTCCTAGAGCAAAGAGTAAGAAAATAACAATAAAAAATGTAGTTAAGGGACTTCCCTGGTGGCGCAGTGGTTAAGAATCTGCCTGCCAATGCAGGGGACACGGGTTTTATCCCTGGTCCGGGAAGATCCCACATGCCGTGGAGCAACTAAGCTTGTGCGCCACAACTACTGAGCCTGCGCTCTAGGGCCTGCGTGCCACAGCTACTGAGCCCACGTACCGCAACTACTGAAGCCCGTGTGCCTAGAGCCTGTGCTCCGCAACAAAAGAAGCCACCGCAGTGAGAAGCCCGTGCACCGCAACGAAGAGTAGACCCTGCTCTCCACAACTAGAGAAAGCCTGTGCAGAGCAACAAACACCTAATGCAGCCAAAAAAAAAAAAATGTAGTTAAGAAATCAGCAGATGAATTAAAATGGTATACACAAAATAAATCTATTTAAAAAATGAAAGCAGAAAAGAAGAATCAGAGGAAAAAAAAGATATGAGGCATATAGAAAACAAATAGCAAAATGGCAGACATAAATCCAGCAAGATAAAAAATCATACAAATGTTACTGGACTAAATAATTCAGTCAACAGCAGATTGTCAGACTGGATAAAAAAGATCCAACTTTATGCTGTCTACAAGAACATATGCTGTGTAAAGAGACACACTTTAGATTTAAAAGCACATATAGGTTGAAAGTTAAAAGAAGGAAATATATATACCATGCAAATAGTAAACTTAAGAGCATTGGAATGTCTATATTAATATCAGAAAAATGGACTTTAGGACAAGAAACATTCCTAGAGAAAAAGAGGGTCATTTCATAAATATAATAGGGTCAGTGTATCAAGAAGATATGGCAATTATAAACCTATAAATACCTAACAACCAAGTCCTGAAATACATGAAGCAAAAACTGATTGAAGAAAAGAGAAATAGAGAGTTCAATAATTATACTTGGAGATCTCAATACTTTGCTCTTGAAAAACTGACAGAATAACTAGACAGAAAATCAGTGAAGATATAGAAGACTTCAACACTATCAGCCAACTTGACCTAATTAACATTTATAGAACAACTCACTTGATGACAGCAGAGTATATATTCTTTTAAAAATTACATGGACTATCCCCCAGGATAGACCATATATAGGCCATAAAACAAGTCTCAACAAATTAAAAAGAATTTAAGTCATAAAAAGTATGTTCCGCAATCACAATAGGACTAAATTAGAAATCCACAACAAAAGAAAGTAATTTGGGAAATCCCCAAATATTAGAAAATTAAGTAAGACACTTCTAAGGAATTCATGAGTCAAACAAGAAATTACAATGGGAATTATAAAGTGTTTTGAAATGAATGAAAACAAAACAATAACAATCAATATTTGTGGGATGTAACAAAGCAGAACTTAGTAAAAAATTCATTTGCCTAATTTGGAAAAAAAAAGTTTCAAATTAATTATCTAAGCCACCACATTAAGAAATTAGAAAAAGAGCAAATTAAGCCCAATACAAGCAGAAAAAAAGGACTAAGGGTTAGAGCAGAAATCAATGAGACAGGAAGCTGAAAATAAATGAAATCAAAAGTTGGCTCCTTGAAAAGATCAACAAAACTGATAAACTTTTAGCTAGAATGACCAAAAAAAGGAAGAAGACATGATTACCAATATCAAGAATGAAAGAGGAACATCACTACTGACTTAATAAAAACTGAAAGGACTATAAGGAAATATCTGGAACAATTTTATACCAAAAATTAGACAATTTAGGTGAAATGTACAAATTCCCAGAAATAAACACACTATAAACCATGACTTAAGGAGACATAGAAAATCTGAATAGACCTATGACAAGGAAATAAATTGGATTAGTAATTTAAAAACTCACAAAGAAAAGCCCAGCATCGTATGGCTTAAATAATGAATCCTACCACATATTTAAAGAAAAAAATTACACTTAGCATAAAAAAACACAAAAATAACCACAAAAAAATAATACTTATCCTATGTAAACTCTCTTAGAAAATAAGGGAGGAGAGAACACTTCCCAACTCATCTATGAGGTCAGTATTACCCTGCTACAGAAGCTAAAGACATCACAAGAAATGCCCAACATGAACATAAGACACCAACATCCTTTATAAATATTATCAAAGTGAGTCCAGCAACATATTAAAAGGATTAAACACCATGACCAAGTGGGATTTATCCCAGTAATGCAAGGTTGGTTTAACATATGAAAATCAATTAATGTAATATACTGCATTAATAGCATAAAGGACAAAAACACATGATCATCTTATTAGACACAGAAAAAACATTTGGCAAAATCCAATACCTATTCATGATAGGAACTCTCAACAAACTGGAATAACAGGGAACTTCTTCAACCTGATAAAGGGCCTTCATGAAAAACCAATAGCTAATAGCATACTTAATGATGAAAGACTGAATGATTTCCCCTTAAGACAGGGAAAGAGGAAAGAAGATCTGCTCTTACTACTCCTATTCAACCTGGTACTGGAGGTTGCAGCCAATGCAACCAGGCATAAGAAAGAAATAAAAAGCATCCTGATTATAAAGGAAGAAGTAAAATTACCTTCATTACCGATGACATGATTCTGTACGTAGAAAATCCTAAGGGATCTACAAAAAAGCTACTGGAACTAATAAATGAATTTAGCAAGGTTGCAAGATACAAGATCAACATACAAAAATCAATTGTGTTTCTACATACTAGCAGTGAACAGTATGCAAATAAAATTAAGAAAATTTAATTCAAATAAAATCAAAAAGAATATAGAACTTAGGAGTAAGTTTAACAAAATAAGACCTGTATGCTGAAATCTACCACACATTGCTGAGAAAAATTAAAGATCTAAATAAATGGAGAACAAGTCCATGTTCATGAGTTGGAAAAATCAATATTGTTAAGATGGCAATTCAAAGCAGTTCATATCAAAATATTAGCAGACTCTTTTCGTGGAAATTGAAAAATAAATTAAATGTATATGTAAATGGAAAGAACTAGAGTGGCCAAAACAATTTTGAAAAATAATAAATTGGAGGACTTACATCACCTGATTGTAAACTTACTATAAAGCCACAGTAATCAAGACAGTATAGTATTGGCATAAGGACAGATATATAGATCAATGGGACAAAATAGAAATTCCAAAAATAAACGTTTACATTTATGACCAATTCATTTTTGACAAAAGATCCAAGGTAATTCAATGGTGCTAGGAGAATTAAATACCCATATAAAAACAAAAAACAAAAAACTTAGACCATTATCTCACACTATGTGCAAAAATTCAAAATAGAACATAGACCTGAATATAAGAGCTAAAACTATAAAACTTTTGGAAGAAAGTCTTTGTGACCTTGGGGTAGGCAAAGATTTCTTAGGTAAAACACTAAAAGCACAATCCATAAAATAAAAAATTGATAAATTGACTTTACCAAAATTAAAAGCTTTTACTTTTCAAAATTCACCATTAAGAAAGTAAAAAGACAAGCCATAGCCTGGGGGAAAATATTTGCAAATGATATATCCAATAAAAGACTACTCGCCAGGAGCATAAAAATAAAAACTCAAAATTCAACACTAAGAAGACAAATAACCCAATTACAAAATTATAAAATTAAAAAAGAGCTGAATAGAACTTCCCTGGTGGCGCAGTGGTTGGGAGTCTGCCTGCCAATGCAGAGGACACAGGTTTGACCCCTGGTCCAGGAAGATCCCACGTGCTGCGGAGCAACTAAGCCCATGTGCCACAATTACTGAGCCTGCGCCCTAGAGCCCGCAAGCCACAACTACTGAGCCCGCATGCCACAACTACTGAAGCCCATGTGCCTAGAGCCCATGCTCTGCAACAAGAGAAGCCACCACGATGAGAAGCCTGTGCACCGCAATGAAGAGTAGCCCCCGCTCTCCATAACTAGAGAAAGCCTGGTGTATCAACGAAGACCCAACACAGCCAAAAATAAATAAGTAAAAAAAAAAAAAAAAAAAAAGCTGAATAGACATTTCACCAAAGACTACAAATGGCTAATAAGCATATGAAAAACATGATCACTTTCATTAGTCATTAGGAAAATGCAAATAAAAATGAGATAGCATGGCACACCCACTAAATGTCTCTAATCAAAAAGCCTAATCCAAAGAATACCAAGGACACGCAGTCCTCAAACATTACTGGGGGGAATGTAAAATGGTACATCTACTTTAGAAAAGTTTGGCAGTTAAAAAAAAAAGTTAAACATATACATACCATATGACTCAACAATTCTACCCTTATGTATCTACCCAAGAGAAATGAAAACATATGTCTATGCAAAATTTGTATGCAAATGTTCACAGCAGCATATTTATAATAGCCCACAACTTGAAACAATCTAAGTGTCCACCAACTGGTGAATGGATAAACAAAACGTGGTTCAGCCTTACAGTGGAATGCTACTCAGCAATAAAAAGTAATTGGGAGGGCTTCCCTGGTGGTGCAGTGGTTAAGAATCCACCTGCCAATGCAGTGGACATGGGTTTGAGCCCTGGTCCAGCAAGATCCCACATGCTGCAGAGCAACTAAGCCTCTGCGCCACAACTACTGAGCCTAAGCTCTAGAGCCCATGAGCCACAACTACTGAGCCCACGTGCCATGACTACTGAAGCCCGTGCGCCTAGAGCCCGTGCTCTGAAACAAGAGAAGCCACCCAATGAGAAGCCCGTGCACAGCAACGAAGAGTAGCCCCTGCTCGCCGCAACTAGAGAAAAGCCTGCGCGCAGCAACAAAGGCCCGAGGCAGCCAAAAATAAAAATAAATAAATAAATTTATATTAAAAAAAAAGTAATTGGGAGATTGGGATTGACATATATACACTACTATGTATAAAATAGATAACTAATGAGAACCTGTTGTATAGCACAGGGAACTCTACTCAGTGCTCTGTGGTGACCTAAATGGGAAGGAAATCAAAAAAAGAGGGGATATATGTATGCATATAGCTGATTCACTTCTCTGTACGGCGGAAACTAGCACAACATTGTAAAGCAACTATACCCCAATTGAAAAAAAAAGTAACAATCTACTGATACATGCTGCAGTATGAATAAACCTCAAAGACATTATGCTAAGCAAAAGAAGCTAGATATAAAAGACTACATGTTGTATGATTCTATTTATATGAAACTCCTAGAAAACAGATCAGTGGTTACTTGGGGCTGGGAGTAGGAGCCAGGATTGACTCAATGCAAACAGGCAAGAGGCAACACTGGGTTGACAGAAATGCTTTATAAATAGATCATGGTGATGGTTGCACAGTTCTATAAACTTACTATAAATCATTGAACTGTATGCTTCCAATGGGTAAATTTCATGGTATACAAATGATACCTCAATAAAGCTGTTAAATAGTCCATAGACCAACAAATGGCTATTTTGGTTCCAAGGGAGATGGCATACTAGCAGTGAAGTAGTAAAGTCAGTCTTCCAGATTGAAGGAGCCCAACCTCATGCCTCCCCTTTTGGTGATGGCAGCCTCTTTATTTCTTTCAATCTGTAATTATTTGTTTCTTGACTGTCTCCTCTATGAAGTGGAATTGTGTAAGAGCAAGGCTCAAGTCTCCCTTGGTCTTTGTTGTATCCATTACCTAGTCTAGTGTTTGGCATATTATAGGTATCAATAAATATTTGATGAAGAGATGAATGATGTAGAGAAAGAAGAGTAATATCTGGGTTTTCATTTAAAAAATCAACATATTCATATGCCTGGACTGTTTGCAAATATCTTTATCGTGGACCCTTGTCCAGTTCTGCAAAATTCACCTGTCATGTGCCAGGCATTATATGCTTGATACTAGAGAATGAGATGAAATAGACCTGGCTCGTGTCCTCAAGAAGTTCATGGTCTAGTAGAAAACAAGATCCAGTATTCTGACATCTAAGGAGCATGTGTGGCATGGCCCGGCCTACAAATCTGGAGGAAAGGAGCAGAGAACTAAGTGCCTGTGAGCCCAGAAGAGCATAGGAGACACTGCTGAAAGGTAAGCTGACTTGCAGTCCAGGACACCACCTGCCTTTTCCATAAGAACTTGTTCCTCCCTTACTCAGATCAGTGTGGTTTTGTAAATATCAGCCATATTTTAGGGCATGGTTCTCAAAATATGGCTCAGGGATCCTTTAAGGGGATCCATGAAATCAAATCTATTTTCATAGTAATACTACGATGTTATCTGCCTTTCCCACTCTCCTTCTCTCATGAGTGTACAGTGGAGTTTTCCAGAGGCTACTAGATGTGTGACATCACAACAGATTAATGCAGAAGCACATTGGACTCCAGCTGTCCTCTATTAAGTCAGACTTTAAAGAGATTTGCAATAGTGTAAATCAATGCCCCCTTCTCACTCATTTCGTTTTAGAAAAAAAAATATAGTCATTTTTCATAAAATGTGCTCATATATAATCAGTTCAGTATCATTATTTACAAATGGATTCATACATATTTAATTTTTCTCAGTTCCAATTTCTGATATGAAAAATATTCACAGATGTAACCCATACAAACAAGAACTCTTGGGGCTCTCAATAATTTTTAAGAGAGTAAAAGCATCCTGAGACCTAAAAGTTTGAGAACCACTGTTTTAGGGGGAAGCAGAGGGAGGGATTTGGGGCATTTTATCTACAGAATCCATCAATCTGGACATTGGAAGGTATTTACAGAGCAAAAGTGAAAGTCACTGAGGACCAAGAACACTTACAAAGGTGTGCAGGATGAGTTCATGGGAGAGAACTCACGGAAAGGTGTCAATCCTGAGGATGTTTGGATGTTTGAAACCTCGAAAGGCAGCCGGGCCGTGACCTCCGGGGGACACAGCAGCCCGGTTGTCTGTTTACCCCAGCTATCAAAACTGCACACGTGCACAGCGGTAGGAACTGCTTTGGCACTTTATAAGCAAAATGGATCAAGAGAACAGTGAATTACCTGAAGTCAGTAACTTATACTAACATCTTATACCCAATGCTAAAATATTGATAAGTGGAAGAGAGGGTGACAAGGCAGAAAAATTGGGATCAGGTTATGCTGAAAGACAAGAGTAGGAAACCTCCAAAGAACGAAAAATGGCAAAGCATGAGGGAAAGAGTGTGCACCTTGGAGTGGACTGTCTAGGTTGGACCCTGGCTCTCTGCCACTCTTTAGCTGTGTGACCTTGGACAAAGTCCTTACCAATCTGGGCCTCAGGATAATAATAATGCCTACCATACAGGGCTCTAGTAAGGATTAAATGAGATAAACCATATGAAGTGATAAGCACATAGCCAACATAAAAGTAAAGGGCTGGTATTATTATTTTTGTGACCACCCCCTTGTATGGCTAAGCAGGGTCTTAGAAGCTCTAGGGCTGCCTGTGTTGGAGAGGGGCTCCTCTGCATCGGCCCCTGTGGTCATTGTGCTGACAAAGCCTCCTAGGGAAGTGGCTGCCTCTGGGAGGGCACTTGGGGCACCTGGAGAGCCCTTCACTTCCAGCCGCAGCACTCATGGACCTCTGCCCCCTTCCTTCCCCTTTCCCACCACGCTTGGGTCTTGCTCAGCTACATGGTTGGCATCTGTGGGAAAACATTACTGGCTGTGCTTATGTTCAGGGTGCAGAGGTCTCTTGCTGTATAAGTTTACAGTGGAGAACAATGAAAAGACTAAAATCCCAAAGCCAACAGGGGTCAAGGGATCTGCCTACATCTTGGGTTTTGCCACGATGTGAAAACACATGGCTTCAGAGTGTAACGTGAACAGCCTGGAGATCTCTCCAGGGTGGAATCTATGTTTTCAGCCATGCAGAAATACAGACCTTTAAAAAACTCAGGGGGCGGGTGTGTTAAATGAAAATCAAGATAGCCTTTCCTAGGCATGCTTTCCCCATATACTTCAAAATCTTTCCTTTTTGATGAGAGTAAGAGTTGGAGAAATGCCTTAATACAGGGGACGTGCCTATTTTTCTCCAACCTCACTTGAGTTGGCCACACTTGGGATGAAGGGGAGGTTTGCCATTTGTAGACAAGAATGAAGGCTTTTGTGAACAGCCTAAGTACACCACTGACTTGCTTTAAAAAGTGTCAAAGGCTATTTTGGGGGAACATGCGGTTGGCCGTGCCAAACTGAAACACTGACTTGTCTCCCGATTTAGCATTAAAACCTTAGGACTTACAATTAAGACGACCCTGTTTACTCCAAGTGAGTTTGTCAACATGCTGCAAATATATTTCCGCTATCATAATAAAACCATGAAATGGGTGGGCACGATTTCTCACTGTTAAGGCCACGCTGACAAGCACTTCCAAACGCTGAAATGTGAGCTGCCCTAGCCTATAGGCCAACTTCTTTCCCCCAAGAGCGGATGCTGGGTGTAGCTATATCACTGCATAATAGGTTTATTCTCATTCACAAAACGGGAATCACTTTATGGTTCCAAAGTGAAACTAGCATAAGAAATATGCTGGCAGATTTGCTACAGATGTGGTCTCTGACACGTACACATGGGGATTCTGCTATTAATCACATGTTAAGACTTGAACATTATAAAGGACAAGGCAGACAACCATGAAGTTCAAGGTCTGAATTGATAAAGAGAGAGAGAAAGTGAGAGAGAAATTAACGTGCCTGCGTCCGCCGTTGTGTTTAAACTAAGCATTGCTTTAAAAGATATCCATCATCTTTCCCCATCTTCGCACCACTTTATTTCAAGGTCGGTCTGTCTTTTGTTCGGTTCTTCTCACCCTGACACAGACAACAGTTCTTGGAAAAAGCACAGCCCTTCGGCTGTCCTGATTGCTCGCCGCACTAGGACAGGAATGTGCTTGTTCGGCGTTTGTTCGTGAGAGCCTGGACCCCATGAACACTGGGGAGAGGGTGAGTGAGGAGCACGTGTGAGGACCCGCTCGGCACCTAGACCCTGCAGGCCTTTGTCACCACCTGCCGCAAGGGTTAAGGTGGCCACGGTAATTATGCCAAGGCCATGCATTACCCTGACAAAGTAATCCATCAAATAATTTCTCGCAATTTCAATTCACCCCTCGAATTTTCCTTACTTCCAAAGCCAGCTGGATATTATATTACTGAAGCTGTTGAAAGGGTGGAACACTAGCCTTGGAGCCAAAGGCCACAGCAACTATGCAATGCATAAATTTTTATTGTTTGCTCAGTATTGAAATCTCATTAGGGTCCATAATTCATCCGAACACCGTGAACATTTACATCTGTTGATCACGAGAACTTAGAAGGAATGTACACCTTTGGCTAACTTGTTTTTAGAGGAGGCAGAGGGTGTGTGTGTGTGTGTGTGTGCACACGCGCGCACGTGTGCACACGTACTCATATGTCTTAGCCCTTGAACAGCTGTGGTTTAAATATCCCTTTACTCAAACCAATTTCCAACCTGAATTTATATATCCCAAAGTTGTTTTCATTTGGCAGACAAAGACTCACTTCTCTTCAAGTCCAGCTTAATCAATGTTGGAAAATTCCACTCATTGCATACTGGCCTTAATGCAGCTCTGCTGTGTTAATTACATCAGAATTATCCCAAAGATTACACGCTTTTCATTCAACATATGTATTTTTTTGTCTTCAGTTAATTATGGCTTCAAAATCTACTTGAGAGTGAAAATACAACTGTGACTGTTTCTGGGTCCCAGGGATATCCAGATTTGTTTGGTGTGTGTGTGTATTTAAACATCTTTCCTACTAAGTTCTACCCTTTTGATCTAGCAGTATTTTCATTTACAAGGCTCTCAGCAGTTCTGTGCACACTATCTTTTGAGGGTGACAAGCACTGAACCACAGAATCAGAAATGGAAGGGGAAGTGGCCTTAGGGGCCATCTAATCAGGCCAGCCCCTCTCCCAAGCAGGAATCCCCCCCGACAACACCCCCTGACAAGTGGTCCTTCAGGAATGCATCCATTTTTGGAATGAACTATGGCAGCAGCTGAAAGGCTCTCAGCAAACATTGCCTCACAGGTCAGGGCAGAGATGAAGAATACGCATCCGATGAGAAGTCTGGAGGGAATTTTAGGGAGACCACATGTGATTACCCGGACTGGCATCTGGCTAGGGCACCAGCTCTAACAGCCCCACTGGAATGCCAACTGATGGCAGTGAAACCTTCTGATGAGAGTCTTGTCAACTATAAGCTGCTCTTTAGTGAGCCTTCACTAATACCCGGCGACGGGGAAAATCGGATACAGATGTTTTCACTTAGAAGGCCTTGAAAACGCTAAAGTCCTATCTTCTCCTCAAGGAGAAAGGGCACGCATGCACCTTCACGCAGGAAAAAAGATGCCAAAGGGCCTTCACACAGGGGCCGGCCTGACCCAGGCCTCATCGTTACCTCCTTTTGCAGTGTGCTTTCCAAGGCAGCGCCAGGTCTCAATGTCCCACTCCCAGCGCTGCTGTGACAGTCTCGGCACTCAACTGGCTACAGTCAGTGAAGCGGCCCTGGAGGCACAGGGCTGAGCGAGCCCAGAGTAGGGTGATGGGGAGTGAGCTGGCTCCAGTCCAGAGCACAGGTCTCTCTACTCCAGGGTAAAAGGCAAAAGGCCTGGGTCTGGGCATGCAAACATGGGCACCCTCACGGAGCTTACAGACCTGAACGAACAGTCACATGCTCACAGTGTACAGTTTCCAACGGTAAGTACCACAACACCGTGAAGTGCTAAGAAAGGAGCAGATATGAAAGTAGGAGAGTCTAGAAGAGGGGATTTGTGTCAGTTGGGACTTTTAGGAAAGCAGATGCTGAAACAGAGTTAGGAGTGAAAGAAGTTTAGTGGAGGGCACCACCTGTGAAAGATAAAAAGGGAAGGAGGCAGGATCGGGCAGGGAAAGGCTTCAGACCATCGTGCAGATCTGACACCTATGAAAGCAAAGTGGGGAAGAAGCAGGAACAGACAAGTAGAGCCTCGGACCATGTTGCAGATGTGACCAAATCTCGGCCAACCCAATCAGGGGCTCTGGGCCAAAGATGGCTCCATTTTCGAATCACGCATTGGACAGAAATGGCTTGGTCCTAGGACCTCCCCTGTGCTCAGTCACTGGCTCAGGACTGCCTGGGAAGAGGTTGGCTCAGTTCCGATGCTGAGCCGGGTACCTGCCAATACCTGGAAGGACTGCATGCCTTTAAGCTTGATGGCTGCCCTCCCCCGTGGCTGCCATAGGACCAAGCTCATCCAGGGGCCTGGTGATCCCGAAGGTGGTGATGATGTTGAATTGGGATCTGAAGGATACACTGGGTTAATAAGTAAGGGGGAGGGTGGGAATGGGAAAAAGAGTCCAGGCAGGGGGCACAGCATGTGCAAAGGTCCTTTATCTGCATGGCACACTGGTGGGAAAGGTACTGTGCTCAGAGAGGAGAATGATGGGAAGGACGTGAGCTGAAGGGGAGGGCAGAGGTCAGAGCGTGCTGGCCCGTGGACCAGCAAAGGAGCTTGTTTTCCATTAGCCATGTGGCTTTGAGAAAGTAACTAACCTTACTGGCATTTTGTTTCCTAATCTGTAAAATGTGAACAGTATGTACTTTATACGGTTAACAAGACAATTAAACGAGACTACACACATTGGGCTTTCATCTAGTGTCTGGGACGTGGATGATACTTGGTAAGTGTTGGCTATTATAGAGAACCTCAACTAGGAATAAAGGAGAGATATGGACTTTAACATTTTGTTTTCAAAGGTTTTGAAGTTTCATTCTGAAATAAAGCACATGCATTTGAGCAATCTATAGGTGAAACTGCTAAATTCCTTTTCCACCAAGATCATGGTGTTACCCAAATCCTCAATTATTGAAATGCCAGGCATACAAGGAAGTTTAGAATTAAACAATTAACATCAGCAATTCAGAACCACAAAAGTAATAAATCGCTTGTAACAGAAAAATAGTCCACGAGAAACCTGAAGAATAGGGAGCTCTTGGCAACACAGCCCATTATAAATGAGGAATGTGGCCATAAGAGCATGACAGCTTCTACATCATAGTAACATTGAAATATAGGTATTTTTCTCTCTTTAATCTCACCTGTTTAGGTGAGTAATCCTTCCGATACCTATTTTCAGATTATTCCAAACCATAAAATGCAAGAAACACAAAAGCATAAAGTGATGCACAGTGGACGCTGAAGAAGACGATTCATAAAGACGCATAAAGAAGATGCAAAGTGGACGCTGTGTTTGCTGAAGAAGATTTGATTGTCAGAGAAAAATATTTTCCTAGATGGTCACTTTTTTTTTTGAAAAGTGGGTGAGCACATACCAACAGACTAAGGGATGTTCTCTAAAATCAAGTCCAACTTATCTGAAATTCCTGAAAATGAGTCCAATGTATACTACAGCTTATAGGCCTATTGACCTCAGGAGTGTATGTGTTTTGCAATAACCTGCCCTGTGAGGCAAAAAGAGGACACTCTCTCTTATGAAGATGTATTCACAATAGACTTGGAAAAATCACTGGTCATTTCACGACTGTAATACTCCTGCCATGCTTGTCTCTGTGTCAAAATCCAGTCTCCCCTTAAAAAGGTAAACCCGGCAGCCACTGTTTTACGAGCTCACCATGACTCCTTGTGACTTCTCAGCATCTAGCAAATACACAAATCGATTAGTTTCAGCTGTTTATCCCCTGCTTTAGTCCATCCGAGATGATTCTGATTACCCCTGACACTGAGAAGAGCACATAATACCGACAAAAATCTGGCCTCCACTCTTGAAAACCTTGAGATGAGATATTGGTACAGCCATCCAAACAAACTGCAAATGTGTGTACTCTTTGCTGTTTTCCCTCTTTAAGTTGTGATAAGGCAAATGTGAGGGTTCCACAACTGCCCAAACAAAAACATCTTTGAGAATCTGAAAGTGTTCTACAAATCAACTTAGATTATCATTATTTTTTTTCCCCTCAGCTCCTTAACTTCTCTTGCATATTTCTTTCCTGTGCCAAAGCTTCTCAGCTCTTAGGTCATCCTGATATGTCAAAAACTGCTCGTATCACAGGACTGAACCTAAGCAGACTGGACAGAAATTTCTTCATTCAGACCAAAGAATGTCTGATGAGCAAGTCACTTACGTCTCCCAGGGGAGGAAGTAGCGGTTTAGCTTTGCTCAGAAGTTGTATGTTAGGATTGACTAAACTCTCAAAAAAAAATTTTTTTTTCAGAAAGACTGCTACCTGATGGAATTGCTCCTGCTTCTTAACTTTTCATTAACATAAGTCGTACTGCAAGTAATTTTTAAAGACCCTCCCAAGTTTTACTTTGTGCCATAGATTTGCCAAGGATTATTTCAGTAAAATAGGAATGAACAGAAAAAAAACTCAGTTCGGTAGAGAATAATGAAAGTTGTTTAAAAATAGACGATTCCATGAAAGATTTGTCTTCCATCTGGATTGAGTCACACGAGGGTTTGGGGTTATTTGTACGTAACTAGTTCATGCAGGCACATTTGGGGATAGCTCACACCCATGACCATCCCTCATCGAGAGGACGAATGAGGGTAAGAACTGCTCTTGGCTTCAGCAGCAGAACCTAAACAGCTTCTCAGAGCTGCCTGCCTTCCTGGAGCCATTCCGTGGTTCTTCAATCCAACAACTTGGAACTGATGGCCTTGGTATTAGTTAAAAATGAGGTGGTGCTTATCCAGGTAACTGGTAATTCCAAGTCAGATCTAAAAGGTAACTCTCCTATTGCAGTGTGAGTAACAAGGCTATTATGGGACCTGCTATCAATACTTTCTATTTGTTTCTTTCTATCAACTTTCTTTCTGTAAGTTACATGACAATACAGGTAAAATCTAACTTTAGCACTTCCTTGGGAAGGGGCCAGAAGACAAATGCCACAATGTCCAGAAAACTGAGACCTGTGGGAACTGGGTAGAAATCCCAGTGCGCTCATGACCTTGGGGCCAAAATGGTCCCCTTCCCAGCAAGTGAGTTTTGTCTCTGACTGATGAATGTCAGGCATGGAACTGAAATGCAATAATCACCAAGGACTACCGGGGAAGGTGTCTTACGACGCAGATTTTACATTCAGAATAAAATCCTTTTGGTGAAGTCATGTTTTTTTTTTTTACTTTTATAGCCCCAGAGATTGCCTTTCTCTCCACACTACTCTATGTCCAAGACTCAAAGGACAAACTTCTGTGTAATGAAGGGCTGCCCCGTGGCTGTCTCCAGCCTCCCACAGGAAGAGAAGGCACTTATTCGTCAGCGATCGATTTAGTCCTGGATTGCGGGCCAGTGTCCTGGAACTTTCCCCGATGGGCCTAAGAAATCCACCCCAGTTATCCCAACACCACTGGGACAAGATGAGTCTGGGAGGATGGGAGACTGGTTAGCACCAGCCACATCCGGGAAGCTGGCTCCTGACTTTCCAGTCCTCCGTGCACAGAAACAGGTTTCTACCATGAGACATGGCAAGGACTCTTCAAAAGGCAAAAGACAGACAGCCATCGACGTGGACTTTGATTAAAAAACCAGTCATCAGGTATGTGAAAGTCAGAGTTTTGAACTTCTACGAGTGAGGAAAGAACAGCTTTGAAAGACACGATTGGTCTTTCTTTCGAAGCAAGCCTTAAGAAAATGGTTTTAAATATTAAGTCAGTGCAACTCAAGATCTGGAAGCGAGAAATGACAATGATATGACTTCCTCCGGGGTAATAACAGCTCCGTTTGGATGGCTGATGTTGAACATATTCTGGGCTATGAGAAGCCGGGGATGGTGCCACTGGCTAGCACCTCACACAGATGGGCGGACGGATGAATGGATGGATGGATGGATGGATGGACGGACGGATGCACGACAGACAGCAGCTGTGAGAGCGTCTCTTAGCTCCTAACCGTCTTGTTTCTGGGACCCGGCCCAGAAGAGAGCGCTTAGCGCTGAGGCCCAGGGCCCATGTCTGTACTCCCTTGCCCCAGCCCTGCCCCTGGGCTCCCCAAGGTTGCAGCAGATGTTAAAAACTAAAGTTGAAACCTTTAAGCTGTAATGGAGGAGTTCACAGGGTTCATAATCCCAGGACCCCACCCCGATTCTCCCGATCCCGCTGAAGCTCTCAGACAGTCCTCGGCTCTAACACGGTGCACGCGGCACGTGCTGAACACGCCGAACTGTCCTGATTACCCTCGGCTGCTGTAAAACAATCTCACTCCTCGAGCGAATGCCGGCTGCAGCAACAATGCTCTTATTGACTTGTTGCTCTGGCTCTATTTAGTTATTACCCTCGGGGCCACAATCAATAGACTTTGCACCAAGTCAGCCTAATAAATCCCAGGCTCTCACTGGAGGTTTGCCAGGAACGGCAAGAAAATCTATGGCAGGGAAACACTTAGAGTGCAAAGAGAGAAAAAGCTTCACTGACAGCTGTATAAATTAATTAACAAGGAACTGTTTATTCTTCTAAAAGATCAGATCGCACATTTATCATCGTTGAAGAAGTCACAGATAGACTATCATAAAGTGACCTGGTGATATTAAAAAAAAACCCCACAAATGTGGACACACACACAGGAGGAAGACCTGGGTTCTACGGTAACTTGTTTCCTTCTTTATTATGTTTCCAATTACTCGACTTATAAATTTGCCTTCTTAGCACTGGTTCTGGTCAGTCTATTATTTCCAGCTTATTTGGACTAATGCAGTTGGCCTTGATAATTCTTTAAGCTTGTGGTTGAAACAGTCAACACGGTAAAAAATAAAACGTTGATCATTAACATTGTTGTACTCTGGGATTTGTTGAGGTTTTTTTCCCCCCTGCTGTTAGGAATTTGAATCCTGCTTGTAATGCAACAGTGGAGGGAAAAATGCTTCAGGTGATAGAAACACTAGGTTGGTCAAAGCAAATGTCAGGTTATTTCAGATCACTGTGAAAGAATTCTAGTAAAGTAAATTAAGTAAAGAGTAGTTCTCTTTACTTAATAAGCAAATAGTGTGAAGATTCAGTAGAAAGGGACCCTGGATCCTACAGTTCTAAGACACATTGAACTAAGTTTGGGCCAGCTTAGGGACAAGACAATATTCTTCCACAGATTGAAAGCAAATGTAAGAGATGAATGTGGCCCTTAGACGCTTATTTGCTACTGTAGTGGTACCTTCTAGTATCCTTATATAAAACTTTCCTTTGGTCCCAACTCTGTCCACACTATATAGAACCTGTAGTTTGATGGGGGAGAAAAAGAAACTCTTTCTAAATATTAAGCAATTTCAATTTTTAAATTCGACGGTGGGAGTGTTAGAAACGGTCTTTAAACAGATTCACAAGATCCAACCTCAAATATCACTCAGCAGATTGGCCAACGTTTGGTGAGTCTATTAGGTACAAGGCACTGAAACAGCCATTGACTGGCTGTGACACAGGCATCATTGTTCCCAGGCGTGGAAAGCTTATTTCATTGCTCAGGGCTAGCCTGGGATATGTCAGCCCTGCTGCCTGTTAACACACTCCTGTAAACACAAAAGGGCACAGCAATCCCCTCAAACACGTACCCTTTAACTTGACAGGTCCTCGCGGGGTGGGGAGTTGGGGTGCCTACAGGCACACATGTGAGACCCGTTTTATTGTGGGACTGCTAATTGTGTTGTCCCAATAATTTATTGCCTCTTATAAATGGTTTCCAGGTAATAAGAGTTAATTGACTCAAGGAACTTTCATCCATTGCAATTATCTCCTAATATTGTACATTAGGCTGGTGCACTTTCTATTAATCAGGTCAAATGTATCACTTGAATAAGTGCATAAAAAAAAAACAAACAAACAGTAGAACTTAAAATGATCACCCCAAACTTATTTCTAAATATGCTCCCGTAAAGTTGTTCATTAATTCGCCACCCTAAGCCTGACTTGGCCTTAAACGTGGAGACTGGTCAGAACCACGGGCCTCCAGGGTTCACCTACTTTACTCCTATCTCATGTGTCGTGAACAGACCAAGGTGCAGAGAGGAGAGTTGTGGTCCTGGAAAGCCCCCGGATAGTCAGTAGCAGAGGCAGGCCTGGGTCACAGATGTCCCACCATCTTTTTCTGGCATCTGAAGTTTCGGCTGAAATAGAATATACCTATGCGAAGGGCCTTTGACAAAACGGAGAAGCAGAGGAAATTCTTCTAGCCTTTGTGCCTCTGCCTCAAAGCCTATTTCCCCTTCTCTCTCCCCAACCAAATAGCTCCTGAGCTGCTCCTCTGGTACCCTCAACTCCAGACCTGAACACTCGGCCTCCTTTTTGAGATACCTTCTCCAACACCCTCCACATCAAAACGTTTGAATTCCGGGCTCCATGGCCTCAGGACCCAATGGCAGGTGCATTAGGTACCAAGCTCTGCTGCTACTCATTGCCTTGCCTCAGTCAAGTCACTCAGTGCCTCTGAGACTTAGTTGTCTTCTTTTGCCAAGTGTGGGAGCTGGGTAGATTTCTAAGGGCCCTTCCTCTCAGCTCTAACATCCTATGATTTATGCCAGTAGCTCCTCTTGGGTTATGGTGCCTCGTCACGTTGGCAGAGCTCTTCTTACTGCTTCGTGTCGTCACATCCACTAGCTCTCTGCTGCCAATGCCAGGTAAGATGTTCGATACTGGCCACGATACTGTGCCTTAACCCAAGGGTAGGGCACCACTGGAAGACATTTCAGGCCTACGGGAAAAAAATCTGAATTCACACTCTGAAGATCCCTCTTGGTCCTCTTTTCCAATCACTCAGTCCTATGGCTACAAGTTTTCTTTCCAATCGACTGTCTCTTTTCAGGCACCAGGGGTACCACTTGCAACACTGAGATGGTTTGAGGCCTAAGCACCTTCCAAGCACACCCTCAGCTGAGTCGAGGTGTGTCCAAGCATCACCCTTTTCTAAGACTTCCCGGGGTTAGTATCTTGGAAGAGGAATGGGGATAGCACAGGATAGTTTATAGGTGGGTTTGTGCCTCTGGAATTGACTGCTGTATAGGATTCTAGGGTTCTGGTCTGTGTGAACTGAAGTAGCAGACACATAGTTAGCTTAACACATAGTAAGATCAATGGTGGAAGAGGTGTTAGAAGTACGATGAGTGTGAACACACATGCTTCGTGTGGCAACTGGACATCAGGTACTGTGTGCTTTTCCATACCTGGGAATGCTTTCTTGAGCCCATTCAATAACGCTGGAAACTTGGTATCAATAGCCCGCTTTAGACGTGAGAAGACTAAGGCTCAGAGAGGTTAATGACTCATCTGAGGTCACAAGGGTGGCCAAGAATCAGCTCCTAGTCTTCTGACAAAAAGGTCAATTCTGTTTCTGTTACACCCTACTTCTGCCCAAAAGGCTCAGAGATGGCAGGAAGGTAAGAGACAAGTGCAAGTTATGGTGATTAAATCACTACCCTATTGGTCATTATTTCATCCACTTAATGGGCACACTTTATGAGCTTTAGAGTTACACTCTATGGCTTGCAGACTAGAGCTTCTGAGAGCTGAAGTGGCTCTCCCATTGTGAAAGTTGACTCTTCCCATCCTGCTCCTATTGGCTAATGGGCTTCCAAGCTGGACTGGGCTTTGGTATGTCTTAGTGGATGACCACATCACCTCACAGTTCTTTCTCTTCTTTTAAACATGGTTGTACAACTGGATAGCCACATGCAAAAAAAGAGAGAGTTGGATCCTTACCTCATACCATATATAAATATTAACTCAAAATGGATCAAAGACCTAAATGCAAGAGCCAAAACTATAAAATTCTTAGAAGAAAACATAGGAGTAAATCTTTGTGACATTGGATTTAGCAACAGATTCTTGAATATGACACCGAAAGCGCAAGCAACAAAAGAAAATAAATTGTACTTCATCAAAATTAATAACTTTTGTGCTTCAAAGGACACTATCAAGAAAGCGAAAAGACAACCCACAGAATGGAAAAAAATATTTGCAAATCATATAGTTGATAAGGAACTTGTATCTAGACCATTACAACTCTGTAATAAAAAGACAAACAACCCAATTAAAAATGGGCAAAGGATCTGAGTAGACATTTCTCCAAAGAAGATATAAGCTAATAAGTAGAGAAAAAGATGCTCAACATCATTAGTCATCAGGGAAATGCACATCAAAACCACAGTGAGATACCATTTCACACTCATGAGTACGGCTGGAATCAAAAAGTCAGATAAAACCAAGTGTTGATGAGAATGTGGAGAAATCAAAACCCTTATACACTGCTGGTGGAACATAAAATGGTACAGCTGCTTTGGAAAACAGTTTGACAGTTAAGTCGAAGTTACCATTTGACTCAGTAATTCTACTCCTAGGTTTATACCCAAGAGAAATGAAAACATATGTCCACACAAAAACTTGAACGTGGATGTTCAGGGCAGCATTATTCACAATAGCTAAAACGTAGAAACAACCCAAATGCCCATCAACGGATGTATGGATAAATAAAATGTGGTATGCTATTCATCCATAAAAAGAAATGAAGTATTGATACATACTGCAAGTCGGATAAATCTTGAAAACATTATGCTAAGTGAAAGAAGCCAGCCACAAAAGCTCACGTGTTATATTATATGATTCCTTTTATATGAAATGTCCAGAATAGGTAAACCTATAGAGAAAGTGGATTAGTGGTTGCCAAAGGCTGAGGGGATGGGAAGATTGGCTACAAATTCTGGGGTTTCTTTTTGAGGTGACGAAGATACTCTAGAACCAACTATGATGACGCTTGCACATATCTGTGAAGAGTCTAAAAACCATTAAATTATGTAGTTTAAATGGGTGAATTGAAGGGCATGTGAATTACACCTATATAAAACTTTACCAAAACCCCCCTGAAACAACCAAAACCATGAGTGCTGTAGGAGCTGCTCCCGTGGCGTGGCTGCTTTGCTGTGTGGTGGCCGAACATTCCCCCACCCCCCTTCCCGGCTGCCCATTTCACAGTCTGCTTTCCCCATCCGTCACAGGCTGAGCACTGGTGATGAGAACTTCACAACTCCAGGCTCCATGTTAAGTGTTGGGCAGAATTTATCTCTTTCAATTCTTTTATTTATTTATTTATTAAATTTTTGGCTGCGTTGGGTCTTCGTTGCAGTGCACGGGTTTCTCATTGCGGTGGCTTCTCTGGTTGCGGAGCACGGGCTCTAGGCACGTGCGCTTTAGTAGTTGTGGCTCACGGGCTCCAGAACGCAGGCTCAGTAGTTGTGGCGCATGGGCCTAGTTGCTCCGTGGCATGTGGGATCTTCCCGGACCAGGGCTCGAACCCGTGTCCCCTGCACTGGCAGGCGGATTCTTAACCACTGAGCCACCAGGGAAGCCCTCTTTCAATTCTTATAACTGCTCTCCAAGATAGGTACCATTCTTGCCTCCATTTAAACAGGAAGAAACAGAAGGAATTTAGGTAACTTGTCCAAGGTCACAGAGCTAATAAGTGGCAGATCCTGGATTGGAAGCCAATTTCCTCTGACTCCAGAATCTGGGCACATGTGAGCCTGAGTTACATGTGAACACAGGACATCGCACTGGAAAGGGGGCCAGTGTGTGTGCACAGAGGCCTCCCCCCTCCCCACTGGGGCCTGGGGAATCCCGAAGGCCTCTCCATTCTCCATTCCAAAGTGTTCCCTAAGAGAGCCAGAAACTACCCTATCCACATCCTGTTTATTTCTAAAACAAATCATTTTCAATGGGGGGGGTTGGGGGTACTTTTTCCCCCCGCAGCAGTGGTAGCTGACACTTTGAACCCCATCTTTACACTTATTTGTTTATGAAAACCAGTTTATTTGTGGTTAGGAAGAAACACACTCAGTGAATTTTAAGGAGGTATTTCTATAAACATGCGACAGAAGTAGGATGTTATGAGATTTAACAATGGAATTAATTTTATTAAAAAAAAAACATTTGGAATTAATTACTCCTGTTCATGAGGCTGCATCTTTTAGCCAAATTTTCTTTTTCATGCCAAACCAGAACACTCACTCTACAACTTGAACACTCTGATGCAGTACTCACCTCTGCCACTAACTGGCGATGTGACTGTAGGCCCATCACTTGCCCTCTCTGGGTGCCAGCACCGTGTCAGATTCCAATAATCGTTTGTGGAATATAATTGTCCAACACGTAATATAAGCCAACTGGCAGCCCATAGCCAGATCCCACGTGCCAGATGTGTTGGTTTGGTTGTTCAGTTTTTAATTTTTAAAAACAATTTCTTGCCAATATTTACAAACAGGGAAATTTGTAATCTAGAATTCTGGCATTCTGGAAAAGTCAGAAGGGTTGACCTCAGCAGGCCCACACTCCCCCATGACAGCAGTGGAATGGATTCTGAGAAGCCTTTTCAATAGGGCACTCACTTTCCAGGTTTCCCCATCACCCCCTGGCTCGTTTCACTCAGCTGTGGTACCTACCCAGTCCCCATGAGCATCTGAGTCTGCCACCTCTGAACTGGATCCTTTCCCAGGTTCCTACTTGCTCTCTCAGGTTATGCCCTAAGCTTTGTCATGTTCCAACAGGAAGGTAAACGAGGGGTGAGCCACCTGGATCTCGCCATATACCTTTCCAAATGCCATGCAGAGCTACGGGATGTAGAGATTGGTGCCAATGTCACTAGGCAAGAAAAGCCCCTGTGAATACCACTTTGGCCCTCCTGCTCAACACCACACCTACAGCAGAACCCAAGTGAGACACCTGGAGGCACCTCAGGTGCCTCCTGATTACTTCCTAATGTGATTGGGTTTTCTTCTTATGTTGAAATAATTCCCAACTTAACAGGAAAGTTGCAAGAATAAGCACCTCACCACCGCTCTACCTTGCCCAGGACCTCCAGCTCATGCATTGGGGTAGGGGTACATCTGGGTATAAAGTAGAAGGCTGTTGTTTGCAAGTCTAACTTGCTAAAGACTCGAAGGCAGGGAAATTCCATGGTTTCATCTAACATTCCAAATGAACTTGGACTCCAAGTCAATTGATTTTCTTCCTTATGAGAATGGGAGACAAACAGACCTTGCAAATTAAATGACACAGCCTCCCTGACACCAGGTCCTTCCACGCACATGAAGCGCTCGTTTCCTGGTTAGTGATAACCTTATAATGAGGCTCCCCAAGCTGGCTGCACCCTGCGTGGGGCACAGGCGAGGCCTGTGGTCTGTGTTCTAAAGTCAGCAGAGCTGCGGTGGTGATCTGGATTTTCATCTAACTTGTGGATATAATTAATTGCAAATTTCAGCTCTCCCTACTTCACACAGAAATTATTTGGACCATGCATGTTATCTTTCTTTTCTATTCCTCCCAGTTTTTCTTTTAAGAAATGAGTAATTGTCAGTCCTACAAGGCCAGAATTACTTCCTAATGTGATTGGGTTTTCTTAACTTTTTTTGTTGAAATAATTCCCAACTTAACAGGAAAGTTGCAAGAATAATAAAATGAGCCCCTGTATCCTTTACCTGGATTTACTGATTGTTATTATTCTGCCCCATAAGCGTTAGCATTCTCTCTCTGCATAAACGCATATTTCATTGGGAACCAACCACCTGAGAGTCAGTTGCAGACATCGTATCCCTTTACATTATTACCATAATACATTTACCAAAATCAGGAAGTTTAACAATGATATAATACTAACATCAAATCCACAGTCTGCATGCCAAGTCTGCCACTTGTCCTAATAATGTCCTTTACAGACTCCCCTACCCTCAACCCCACCCCTGTTCCTGAATTGAGTCAAGGATCACAGACTGCATTTAGCTGTCTAGTTTTCACGTCCATTTGGTCTCCTTTAATCTGAAATCCTAATATGATTTTAAAGACGCTTTCTCTGTGGTACCAGAGAACCAGAAGAGACAGAGGTAGAGGGTGGAAACAAGCAAAAAAAGAAAAAAATCCCCCACTGTAATGGTAAGCTGGTAGCCGGGCAGCGGGGGAATACCGAATGCCCCCTCTGGCTTCAGCAGTGGCTCCAGGCGTTTCATCATATGCTTAAAGTTGAGAAGGCAGACTTGAGAAGTTAAGAGTCTTCTATTTTGGTCTTATGCTTTCTCCCAGAGACAACTGCCATGTCCTGCTCTAATCACCCTAAGTCTCTCCAGAAAGAGCTTTGTGGAGCTGCAATTACATTCCCAGGGTGGGAGAGCAGCTTCCCCCCAGCCCTGCGTCTCACAAAGCATCTAAATCATTCCATTATAGCACAACAATGGAGTCTCACACTCGTCAAGCAATTTGTTTTAATTATGTAAATCACTTCATTCTCTTTTCAAATATCTGCAAGGAGCTGCAAGCCACTGCAGGTCAAAATAGGATGTGGAAGACGTGGGGTTGGGACAGAGAGGGACTGAGGAAGGCCTGGCTTGTCCTGGAGGTCACCTATCATATGAGTATCGTGTGGAGGAGGAGACTGGGGCACAGAAGTCCCAGGAAAGGTATCAGGATGCAAGGGGGGAAGTGATATAGTGTCACACTCTTGTGACACAAATGCCTCATGGCTCATGGCACAAAGCACAGCTATGCACTTTATCTGGGCTTCTGGGGGAGAGCAGCACGCCCAAAAGATACTGCATCCTCATTCTACCTGACATGCTACAGCTGCCCTATGCACTACTGTTTTGCTGGATTCAGTAAGAAGAGAAACAAGAGTCACCTAGACGTCCTCAAGTCACACCCCCCCCCCCCCCCCCCCCCGCCAAGATGCCTGATGACAAGACTGGTCCTAGGAAAGGCCTGAGTGCCCAGAATGTTCTGGGCTTTACACTATCTCACCATGTCTTGTATGGAGTTAGGGTTTAAAACAAGTTGGTTAAGTGTCCCACTGATCTTCAGAAAGTTATTTTAATTATTAGTTTTTCATTGTAACTAAGAAAATTAGGAGAATATAGAGAAACAGAAAAAAAAGAAGGAAGGAAGAAAGGCAGGCAGGTAGGCAGGCCCCCTTAGTGAATACCCTTAAACAAATGTATTTAACGTTTGCAGGTGTTCACTCCCATTGTTCCAGCATACTCCACACTTATAGTTTATGCCTCCCTATTTTCAGGACTAGGACAACACATTAGAATAGTTTCTCTATTGTGCTTTTAATCTGACAGCTTTTACTTCGTACTCAGCACTGAATAGGTACTTATTTTCTCTTAGGAATTAAGTGTGCAGTTAGGGTTTGCCGTCCTCAAATAAAGACAGGACTTGGGGAGGCAGAATAGCCAAATGGTTAAGAGTATGGACTCTGTGCCCAGACCATCTGGATTCGAATCCCTAAATCCCAACTTACTAATTGTATGACTTTGGGCCTTAGTTTTTACCACCTGTAACAGGACATGATAAAAGTACTTAACCCAAAGGTTGTTGTGAGAATTAAAATATCACATACAAAGAGCTTAGTGCAGTACCTGGTACATAGTAAGCAGTCAATAAATGTTAGCTACTATTACTGATTATTGTTACAACATTGTTTGAAAAGTCATGTTTAAAGCACAGATTGGGAAGCTGATGGAAAGCATTTCCCTTTTAAAGAATAAAAACTCAAATGGCTAAGAAATTAGTAGCTTTCAAATTCTGTTTTGAAGGCTATAATATATATGGAGCAAGATCGAAAGGACAAACACCTGAATGCAATATTGCTACACCTTTCTCACTAAACCGTAACAGGTGTGGATCTTGTCCTGATTTCTTTCTCCCTTTATGGCTTCAAAGAAAAAAATTCTCGGCTTCCATCTCATCCAATCTACTTGCCATTAAACCAGTCTCACAACTTCTTAAAACAATTATAACCACTTAGAATCCTTTGCTACCTTAACTTTCCTTTTCCTCCAGCTATCTAAGGAAAAGATTGGTTGATGAAACACATAGGACACATTTTCTAGCATCCTGGCTAAAAGCCACCACTTCCTCTCTTATGACAGGAATCAAATGAGAGGTTTTAGTCCTATGGGCTACAGGATGCTTTGAGCACTTTTTGTAAATCTGAAGCAAGTCCTTTTCTCTCCTCTTTGAAGGGTGCTAACACTTTCTTCTTTCCAATGGGAATTTGAGTCCTGATTTTCCCATTGACTATTGATTTGAATACAACATTTCCCACTTGTGGTGAAGTTGCCGGGAGCTATCAGCAGGTAAGAATCTGATACCAAGTGCTTACAGAAACAGGCTCTTTCTAACTATTAAGTCTAAAGTTATATTTGAATCTAAGCTTATAAACCGGCTGGTAACGGAATTTAGTAAGGTTTATAAACATAAATTTCAAGTAACTCTTTTTTTTTTTTTTTAAATTTTATTTATTAATTTATTTATGGCTGTGCTGGGCCTTCGTTTCTGTGCTGGGGCTTTCTCCAGTTGCAGCAAGTGGGGGCCACTCTTCATCGCGGTGCGCGGGCCTCTCACTATCGCGGCCTCTCTTGTTGCGGAGCACAGGCTCCAGACGCGCATTTGCTCCGCAGCACCTGGGATCTTCCCAGACCAGGGCTCGAACCCGTGTCCCCTGCATTGGCAGGCGGATTCTCAACCACTGCGCCACCAGGGAAGCCCTCAAGTAACTCTTAATAATACTGTTTATCTTTAAAAGTACTAGCTTTTCATTATTTATATATAGTTTACACACTTGGTGCATTGCTTAGAGTCAGTTTTTAACTTCACTTTTTGTTTCTACAAAACACCTTTATTGCCTAAGGTTTCCTTTTATGCTTAACCTTGTCAAAATTCCTGAACATTCCTTAACTTGTCCAACTGCATCCATAGGGTGTGGCCCCGGCTACCAGTTCAACCTAATCTCATACCACTCTCTTCCTTCTCTTGCTCTCTAGATACACTGGCCTAACCAGCTTTTGCTCTCTGTATACTCCCTCCCACCACGGGGCTCTTGCACAAGCTCTGTCTATGCCAGGAGCATCTAGGTAACGTCTTCACATCTCAAGGATCACTTCTTCAGGAAAGCTGCCTGTTGAGTGAAATCTCTGGACCAGAGATTCTCCACCTGTGGTCTCTGGACCTGCATCATTACCACCTCCTGGGGCCTCACTAGAAATGCAAATTCTCAGGCTCAGACCTATTAAATCATAAGCTCTGGGGTTAGAGCCCAGCAATCTGTTTTAGCAAGCCCACCAGGTGATTCTGATGCCTGCTGACACTTGAGAATCACTTGCTAAGACAGTCTTACTGCACTGTGATTCTCTCCCTCATGGCATTCATGACAATTACACTCTCATGTTTGTGTGATTATTTCATTAATGTCTGTTTCCCCCACTACCCTGAGGGCAGGAACTGTGTCTTTCTTCTCACCATTGTTTCCCTAGCACCAAGCAGTGCTTAGCACATAACAGGTGTTCAATTAATATTTTTCAATAAATTAAAAATAAACAGATGTAATGTTTAAAAGCACAAATATTATAATAGAAGAAATGGGTTAACGAGATGAACATGTAATTTACAAAAGAAGAAACAGAAGTGGCAAATATTTTAATATGTTCAACCTTAACTAGTAAATAAAGAAACTGGTAAAACAATGTGATGCCATTCCCCCACTTATCAGGTGAGTGACCATGAAAGGGAATTATAACACCCAGCAAGGACTCGGGGTAATTGTTGCTGTAGGAATGTGTATTTGCGCAGCTTTTCTGGACTGCAGTTTGGCATCATTTTGAAAATTGAAAATGACCCGGCAATGCACCCTTAGTCATGAACTCTAAGGATGCATTAGAACATGTGTGTGCTGGTCTATGGATGTACAGGAGTGGATACTGTAATGCTGTTAGTAACTGTAATTTTGAAATGCAAATGTTCATCAATAGGCATGTGTATAAACAAATTGCGACACATTCATAACACCAAGTACCATACAGCCCATAAAAATGATGACACAGATGAATAACTGATACGGAACAACGATCACAATATTTAGTAAAGTGAAGAAAGTTCAACTTAATTAAAAAATTGTATCTATATGTGTTCGTAGCAAGAGAAAAATGCCAAGACATATATTCGGCAAAAGGTTATTAATGGTGTGATTTTAAGTCTCCTATAATTTTCTAATTTTTTCTAATACATTACTCCATATAATATAAAAACTTAGAATATAACATTTTAAACACCAAGTTTAGCTTAAGCAAAGTAGAGCTAGGAAGGTAACACAGTTTTATAAAAACAAAACCAACTAAAGATAATTCTCAAAATATGATTCTTTTGCATTATTCACTGTTTTGGATTAACCATGCCCCAAGTCTTCTCCATTCCCACAGACAATCAAGAATTGCCTGCAGCTGGCTACGATGGCCGACAAATCAAGTACTACAGGCTCTGGCTGGGATTACGTGGCTGGGGACTGATAGCATGCACGCAAACTGCATCCAAGAATCTCTGGCACAGAAGAGGAAAAAATCCCTAACCTTAACTAAGAATTCCTGAGGGTGCCATGTGTATCGCCAATGCTGCAGGTTGGGCCTCAGTCTACTGGGAACGTTTAAACAACTCTCAGGGATGCCGCAGACACTGCCATTGGCAGGCATAACTGCAGCTTCTAAAACCCTTTCCTTCCATCTTTCCCTTTTTCTCTCCTCGGAGCCATATAGGTTCTTGGCATGCTGTTTCCCAGAAAGGGTGCTACGGCATGAGTCAGATGAATAAACCATTGAGAGGGTTGTAAAGGCCACTGCACAGGTGTCTGACTGGCGCCCGGTTCATTACATGTTCTTGGCGTCATATGGCAGCACGTAACAAAAGCATGCGGCTGGAGGTCAAAGGCAGAAATGCAATGACCTTGTGGCATATTTTCATGAAACAACGCCTGAGATCTAAATTGAGATGGGGTTTGAGCATAAAATAGGCTCTAAACAAAGACAACTTATGTCAATGTAAGGCACGGAACTCCCAAACACAGGGCTCTGAAGTTCCATAACTCAGTGAAGCAGCGTCCTACCTGCCACCAGACTATTAAATTCACTTCCTGAAGCTACAAAGCAGGGCAACATGCTCTTAGTACAAACAGGCAGGAAAAGAAGCAAGAACTCAATTCAACCTCATCACCTTGGTGCAGGTGGGGCGTGTAAAATTATGCTTGGACGTGAGACTTGGAACAAAGACCAGTGGAACATTTAAAGTCTACTGAGAGGTCACATGCCCAGTCATTCACTCTCTACTAACCAAAGTGGCACCACCAATGGGTTTTTGAGTCTGGTGCCAAGTGGCAGGTGCTGTCCGGGTCCGAGTTTGAGGTGCTCGAGGGTCGCAGGCTATGCAAAACGCCCTCCAGCTGTGACTCTTCATTTTTTAAACTAGATCATTCCGCCAGATCATTTAGCTGTGATAAGCTCGATCAGTGGTATTTAAATGTCTTGGAACTTCCCTGGTGGCGCAGTGGTTAAGAATCCGCCTACCAATGCAGGGGACACGGGTTCGATTCCCGGTCCGGGAAGATCCCATATGCCGCGGAGCAACTAAGCCCGTGCGCCACGACTACTGCAGCCCGAGCGCCTAGAGCCTGTGCTCCGCAACAAAGAGAAGCCAAGGCAATGAGACGCCCACGCACCACAACGAAGAGTAGCCCCCGCTCGCCTCAACAAAGACCCAACGCAGCCAAAATAAATAAATAAATAAGATAAAAAGATGTCTTGATCCATTCCACGTGTGTGAGACGTGGTTCTGAAAGCTAAAGGGCCCTGCTGTCCAGGCCCAGCACTCACACCAATTCTGGGAGCAGCCGAGAGCGAAAAGAAGCCACATTTTCAAGTGAAAATGTTCATTTTCTGGCAATGATGGCCTCATATTCATCAACTCGATTCCAGGTCGATATTAATAAGAAATTGGTATATTGAGCACTAATGACTGTGTATCCTTTGCATAATTACAATGACCTCAAGTGCTTCCAAAATGCCAAATTAACTGATTAAAATTAGTCCTGTTGAAATTATAATATCCCAATTCAAATCTCCTGCCCAAATATACTCTCAGAACTATGTTTAAAGATGGATTTAGAGAAGACAAATAGCACTCAGTGCCTGATCCAGGGCCAAAGTCATTGCAAATTCACTTTTAAGAGCCTTCACTATGGCTCCTATTCCAATTCGTAGGAATCTCTCTGTCTTCCTGTTTCTGGATCACTATCTGGTTTCCATTTCTGAGAAAAAAAGAAAAAAAAAAGCTCTCAGCCTAGTTTTGTCTAACTTCACCTCTGATTTCACTTTTTTGTTCTGTTTTGGCCTCCGCCATCACACCTTGCAGCTGGAGGGCTGCGTCTGGATCACTGGCCGCGGCACACTCGGCTCTCGCGCCCCTGTGAGTGCAGCTACAGAGAATGTGCCTGCAGCCCTTAAAGCCATCAGAAATGAGCCCCGCAGCATCCATACTACCAGTGGTTGGCTACGCCTCAGCTGAAATCACATAACCCACCCAGCATCCAAACTTTCCAATCCATTTTATTTATGAGAGACTTTACATAAAATATGGTAAGTACAACTGTAATGTACCTAGTGTAACAACTGTCAAAGAAAAGCCATTTAACTTCTTTGGGGAGGAAGGCAGGAGAAAGCATAAATACTCTCCAGGTCTGCAGTAAATCAGTTTATTGTAAAAGAGTTTATTGAGATCACAGAGTAGATTCCCAGAGAAGGAAGTAAGATAGTTTCTCGCAGCATGAACGAAATTGTTACACGTGTATAGATACACACATGTAGAGAGCTATATACACATATACAGCTAATCAATTTAATTCATATATACATACGGAGTGAAAGAAAGAGAGAGAAAAGAAGGAAGAGGAGGAGGGGGGAGGAGGGGAAGAGAGAGGGGGAGTGGGAGGAGAAAAAGGGGGAAGGAGGAGGGAGAGACCAACCATCAATGGTAATAAATACAGCAACAGAATCAACAGTTTCAAAACTCAATTGTGCAGAATTGAACTTATTTTTCTAGCTTATAGGATTAAAACTGGATTTCAACCTAGAGGTAACACACTGCATTGACATTAAGAATAATGTCAGGCTGTGTAAATATTTTTCCAAAGAATATGTGGCATTATTAGTGAGAGTAAGACATAACCGTTATGTTTAAGGAAAGAAAGCCTTTATTTGTTCCCTATACAATCATAACTCAATCAACCAAACAAGGCTTTCCCTTGCCCTCAAGCCACCATTATAATGGGAGTTTTGTGTAAGCTCCTTGTTTGTACAAAAGCCTGACGATATAGTCTTGAGGGGTAATCCTAAAGCTGTTAGACCGAAATTAAAACAAATCTTACCGGTAGATCTGGGTTTTTAAGACAGCTCTATTTAAGAGGGCCATGCTGATTATACCAGGAGATAAGCCCCACACAATCGAGGGGTGATCACTTCAGCAAACATGGGCATGGCATTGTAATTTTCTAGTTTTCACCTTACAGAAGAGCAAAGATCTCACAATCACTTTGTAAAAAAGCAGCAAATTCCTCAAGACTTAACAGTCCTGGTATGCAAAAGCCTGAGTACAGGTTGGCTTTATCTTTTTTTTAACCTTAAAAGTAAGAAAGAAAAATTAATGCTCACAGGTAAAATGGGTTCACCTGTCACCAAAACAGAGCAGGACAGACAAGGAAGGGCGTTCTGTCCTATTTTTGCATTCTTAAATCAAATGGGAACTTGATG
The DNA here is from genome assembly GCF_965194805.1 of Balaenoptera borealis. Lineage (NCBI taxonomy): Eukaryota > Metazoa > Chordata > Mammalia > Artiodactyla > Balaenopteridae > Balaenoptera > Balaenoptera borealis. Next base: position 101,499,081 of record NC_138874.1, on the reverse strand, counting down.
TCATGGATTGACAAACATCTGGATTGTTTCCAACTTTTTGGATTTTCTTAAAATTTCATCTCTGTCCCTGCCCCAACACATACATATCAATAATCAACACACCACAAACATAACGCATCGTAGTGATCTAGACACCGTGTTTTGAAATTTTAGAACAGAACGATTGAAACTGTCAAACGTCTATTTCTACCTCCTTAGATTCCATGTCTCCACGTGGACTCCTGCATATTTTCCTTGTCTATGTCTATAGCTTCACAATCCCCCTTCTTTATTTCTGGTTCTTTTCAACCCAGGCTTGGAAGACTCCAGTATTCCCCACACTGCTCTCCAAATTCACTTCTCAGCAGCGCATTTTTGTTTTGCTTGATTACAGCACCAACGTTCAATCACCAAGCACTCTGAGAAGAGCTGTGGTTGGCTAGACCCTGGAAATGCACCCTAACTCTTCTGATCTGGGCAGCCTTGGCGTGTTGGGACAGCGAGGAGACACGGGGCCCTTAGTGGCAATGAGAGTCTGGGGGTGGGAAATGAACAGGTGGGGGCTTCCGTGGGTGTAGAAAAGCATGCAGTTCCTTTGAATCTGCTTCTTGAACCAGTGAAACAAAATTCCTTCATACTTTGTGTAGGTGTTATGGTTGACTGGGAGGATTCCCTGAATTCAAATGACTCTTTGCAAGCTTGAGACGGGAGAAAAGAAGCCTTTTTGAGAAGTGTTTTGCAGTTGAACTGCGTCCGTTGCCTGTTTCCAACAAAAATACTTTCTAACACAGTGTCACTAAGCGTTGGTTCAGCAGTGCATGTGAACGGACTTAATACACTAGGGGAAATAAGAAATGGATTTTATTAAGTTTATTAGCAGCTAAAAACACGATACTTCAACAGTGGGAGGAAAGTGATCCACCCACACAATTTGCGTGGAATGAACATTTGGCTTTAACTACAGCTAATATGTGAAACCTAAAACCTAGTTTTCCATCTAAAGACTGTTGGGGTCCATTTTTACACTACCTTGATCAAACCAGGAATTAAAGATCAAGCTGGCTCCCCCCAGTTCTGAGGGGTACTGGTATTTCTCCAGTCACACCTCTTCGCATCAGCATTTCCTTAGGCTTATCTTTCCCTCCCACCTTAGCTTAACTTGGCTCCCGACCAGGGATGCATTTCTACCAATCAGATGCCCCAGCTCCCCTGTTGTAGACAGGAGGCTGAGGGAAGTAGAGTAGGCACCAGCGCTTCTGCGGGAGCCTTGCACAGGAGGGTCACTGATCTCTGAGGCCACTCTTATTAATACAGACATGGTCTCATTGGTGAGCTCAGCTCCGGCCAAGACTAAGGCTAAGCCAGGAGGCCTACATGCTGCTCAGGTTTTAAAGAGAAACGATACATATGAAAAATAATGCTACCAAAAATGTTCATTGGAAACTGGTTCTGGGTTGGGGTCTTAAGCACTTCACTTAATCCTCACAACTACTCTTGGAGGGATTTCCTACTATGATCTTTTTTTTTTTTTTTTAATTTTTTTAATTAATTAATTTATTTATTTATGGCTGTGTTGGGTCTTCGTTTCTGTGCGAGGGCTTTCTCTAGTTGTGGCAAGTGGGGGCCACTCTTCATCGCAGTGCGCGGGCCTCTCACTATCACGGCCTCTCTTGTTGCGGAGCACAGGCTCCAGACGCGCAGGCTCAGTAGTTGTGGCTCACGGGCCTAGTTGCTCCGCGGCATGTGGGATCTTCCCGGACCAGGGCTCGAACCCGTGTCCCCTGCATTGGCAGGCAGATTCTCAACCACTGCGCCACCAGGGAAGCCCCTATGATCTTTCTTATACAGATGAGGAGACAGGCTTGGGAAGCAAAGGTGGTGAATGGCAGGGCCAGGGGCTGAGCCCACACCCCTCTGCCAGGAGCCCTTCCTCTTGACCACTGTGTGACCAGCATCACAGCTGCAGCCAGCACTTCCTCCTGCCTCGTTGGGTCACTGACCCCTTGCACTAGAATTACCTTGGTGTGCGTTTAAAAAATGCAGATTCCCGGACCCCACTCCACAGGTTTTGATTTAGCAGGTCTGGGATGGGGTCCAGCAATCGGTCTTTATAACCCACACCCCAGGTGATTCTGAAGCAGAGAAATGTTTGTGGATTACCGAACTAGGGATGTAGTGGAGACATGGTGATGGGGTCTCCCAGGACTGAGCTGGTGGAGGAAAAGGTGTGCTCCTTACAGATGCTCAGAAGAAAGTACAACGTGGGGATTTGGAGACAATCCACAGTATTATAAGACTTTAAAAATGAGACCACCCCAGTTCAAGTCCCACCTTCTCTATGACCCTTCCTGTTTGTGCTAATCCCCAGTGAATAAACTGTTTTCCAGATTTCTTCAGCTCCAGTTTGGGTCCCATGGTTATACTCTGTTTTATGTATCTTTCCTTTATTTTACAGGTGGTTATTGCATAAACACTATTTGAAAATAACTGTGGGGATATGAAATAAGTGACAATTCTTACATACAAAGATGCTCAGGGCAATATTACGTATAATGGTGAAAAACTATAAACAAACAAAATGTCCAGCAGTAAAAGATTAAACTGTGCAGATATTCTAAACAATGGTTTGAAGCATATTTAATGATATGGAAAATGCTCACATTATGTCAAGTGAAAAAATAATTCTATTTATACGATTTTATAAAAAACAAAAAGAAAAACAAAAAATTGGAAGAGAACACATCTAAATGTCAGAGTGGGTCTCTCTGGGTATTCAGCTTATGGATAATTTAAAATTTTCTTTTTATATTTTTCTGCATGTGATTAATCTTCATCATAAACCATTTTCATATTAAAAATGCCATTAAAGGGGCTTCCCTGGTGGCACAGTGGTTAAGATTCTGCCTGCCAATGCAGGGGACACGGGTTCGAGACCTGGTCCGGGAAGATCCCACATGCTGAAGAGCAACTAAGCCCTTGTGCCACAACTACTGAACCTGCACTCTAGAGGCTGCGAGCCACAACTACTGAGCCCGCGTGCCACCACTACTGATGCCCGAGCGCCTAGAGCCCGTGCTCCGCAACAAGAGAAGCCACCGTAGTGAGAAGCCCGCGCACTGCAACAAAGAGTAGCCCCCGCTCGCCGCAACTAGAGAAAGCCTGCGTGCAGCAAGACCCAACGCAGCCAAAAATAAAATAAATAAAAATAAATAAATTTATTTTTAAAAAATGCCATTAAAAAATAATAGCAGCAAAGAAAGAGAAAAAGTGACAGTAAAAGAGAGACAAAAGATCTCCTCAAGGAGCTTAAAACTGAATGAGGACAATGAGAAAGTTGTATGTGGAGTAGTTACTCCTACCTGCGCTCCCACTGAACCTTGACCTTCCCATCCCAGCACTGGTCACGGAGCAATTCTGCGTCACTGAACTTGGGCCTGAAGGATTGACTCTCTGCTGGATGGTGAGGGCGGGGGCCGTGTCCTCCTTGGTCATCCTGGTACCCACTGCACCCAGCAGAGTGCACACACAGGGCTGCCTCTCAATACATCTTTTTTGCATAGTGAATGAATGACTTAGGTCTCACCTCCCCAACTAAGTTAATGGTGCTTGGAGGGCAGGGCTCACTTCATGTATAATATTTCTGAATTTCTTTGAACACCAGTGTTGGGCATACAGCAGGTGCTTAATCAAGACTTGCTTGTCTGATGGAGATCCTATCACAAGGAAGCTTGCCGGCTGAGAGGAGCCAGTCTCCCAGATGTCTTTCCCGGAGCGCACGCACCACTGCGGCATGTGTATAACCGTAAGTGCCTCGTGGAACGGAAGCGCTGATTTTGTTTGCTGAGAGAAGCAGCTGGGTAGTCCTGGATCTTTATCTGCAAAAGCAGTCATGCCTTAACATACTGCTCCACCCCACACCCCTTTCGGAAAAAGACTGATAAGCATAATGATGATGTTTTAATGAATTTAATTGCACATTCCTTATGTTCTTGCAGAATTGCCAACCAGCCACTTCAACATCCAGCAGTTTACTTGTAATAACTTTTCCCCCTTTCTCTATGCCAGGGAGCATAATTATTCTTGCGGTAATTCCTCTCTCTCCCTTCTTCTCTCTCTGTCTCTCTCTCTCTCTCTGCTCCCCTTGCCTCTCTCTTTTTCTCACTGTTTTTTTCCCTTTCTGGGAATTACTCTAAATGGATATCTTTGAAAAGAGGGTGGCAGGCTGCTTTTGGTACAGGACTTACCAAGGACCCCTTCATCAAAGAAGCCCTTGTGACCACGCTCTGGACCTGAGCCAATCAGATCATCTCGCTGTCTGTTTCTGAAAAAACTCTGACCCTGGTATGCAAGTCGAGCCGGAGTCTGCAGACAGGCTGACTGCACTCTTAGGCCAACCTGTCTTAGCTGACTGAAAAAACGCTGAAGGGAAAATTACCTGTTTGGCTCCAGACGGAATTAACTTTTTTTTTTCTATATACACACACAAGTATGTTTATTATTTTTTGTTTAAAAGCGTTTGTCTATCTAATATATTCATTAATGTTATCTGGTCAGTACTTGAAACATTTTGAAATATGTGCAAATGCAATAAGGCTACAAGGCCTGGAGGCAAAATAAGATGAATTTTCTAATTAAATGACAGAAAACTGTTTGGGGATTAACGAATGGCAGTTCTGTAATCTGTTTACGGGCGCTGCTCCATGCAGGGACATATGGTCCATGTACAGACCCTGGTGGCTTAGGGGGCCTGGATACCAACCAGCCCGGCCCCTCCCCTCCTCCTCTTCAAACCTCACCCACATTGAATCAGATACTGCAGGTAGGTGGTGAGGCCCCAGCCTCAGTAGATCCACCCCCGCCCCCGTCCCTTCTCAAGCAGCCCAGGGCTCAGCTCACCCACTGGGAGCCCACTGTCCCAAGCCGGTATCTTCCTGCCCTAGGTGCCAAAGAAATGCCACAGAATTTTGAGTAAACTTATCTTCTGAGCAGAGTCCTCGAAAAGTCTTACATTCTCTTCAACCCTCAGGCCCACATTTTTGACATTTCTAGACAATTCCAGAAAAAGGTCATAATTGAGAAATATATTGGATAGTTGTTATCTGAGAAAAAGTACCAACACATTTCTTCCCTGGACCCATCCTAGAATCTTCCTCTGAAAACTCAGGCATGCGGATGCTGCACACACAGTGTGGCTCCTGCACGCTGGGCGCTGGGCCAACTAGCAGGGCCCTGAAACAGACAAGATATGACCTTTGCCCTCAAGGGCAGGGTCTGGACACCTCCACACCTGGTATCTTCAGGATTAGTGTGAATGCTTAAAAAGTAACAGTTTTATATCACTAATGTGTTACCAGTGGCACAATGTACAGGTGATAGAATTATCGTGCCATGTATTTTTAATTTGTACTTTTTAGAATTTTCCAAAATTTCTATAGTGAACTTTTACTTTTGTAGGAATATGTTATTAAAAAGAAACTTCTTGGGAGCACTGCACAGGCACATTCCTGAATTACATGGAATCGCGTTAGGGACAACAGGCCAGGCGACAACCAGTAATGGTGAAAGGGGGTCTGAATCCAAAGGGGGAGGAGGGGGATTTTAATGAGTGGGTCAGTCTGAGAGTCACAGCTGGCTTGGGCTAACTTCCTGGAGTGTTAAATCAAGTAATAACAAAAATATGACTGTGTTTTACATACGAGATTTCATAACTTCCTGAGAAGTAAACAGTCCTTTCCCCCTTGGTTGTTTCCTCCTATGGAATGTCTACCTTCTTGCTTTTGGCTCAGCTTTTCCTCAAAGTTTTCTTTATCTACACAGAAGCACGATGGCCCAAACAGAATAACAACCCTATTCTCTCTGGTGTTCCAGCTTGCACAACAGGGGCTATATCAAATTGCAGGAAGATATGTGCTCCCTTCTCTCCCTGGCTCCTAGCTTCCTACCTGTGCTGTGTGCAGAATTCTTCCTGTTACAGATTTAGACTTGACCCTGGAAAGGACAGATGAAAATTCTCTGATGGTTTGAGTCACTCTGACCTTAGAGGGTTTTCTCCCACTTTTACAATCCCCATGAGGTCCTGGACATAAGCTGAAATTGAGGCTTTCCTACCCATTAAAAAAAAATCAAATTCTTTTCATATAATAAATTCACAGAGAATGATCATACTCTGTTCCTGGCTACTTCAACTCTGGGTAGGCAGAACACACATCAGGGGGAAAAAGTCTATTTTTGCCCTTGCACAGTCTCTTTTCCCATACCAAGGGGAAAAGAGCTCATTTTCATCATTGAATTGTATTTCTGAATGAGCAATGAAAAAATGATAGAAAAAATTCCTTGCAAATAGTGCATGGCATGTTATAAAACTATTAGATAACAGTAATTACAGGTTTGGTTTCAACAGCACACAGTTAATCTGGAGGGAAAATGCTCACAGTTTAAGCAGAATAAACTCTAGGATTTGCACACTGCCTACCATTTTGAGAATAGTAACTTTGAGAGAAAAAAAAAAAAAGCTAACTCATTCTCCTTCCAAAGTGGAGAAAAGTGGCTTGGAGATGTTAGTTCTTTCTGGTTATGGGGTTAAGGGTTGTATTATCTTTATATTTAAAAAAGTGAAGCTTCTTGGTTACTTCTCTCATGGACACAAACCTGGAGAAGGAATTCTTTTTTGCAAAAATAAGTTGTAAGTCTAACAGCTGATAATACATATCACTCTGTATATGTTATAGGTAAACTCTCCATATATTGCCATCCTCTTAGGGGCAGTGTCTATATTACGTAATCTTATCTTTTTAAAAGGTGATTGTTTTCCCCAATGTATAACTAAATCTGATTTAATTTTAATTTTTAGAAACTTTCTGTAAAATACATGTACAAATCAGGTCACATGTCTTACTTATTGATTTGTAAAATATGGTTTCAGAGTTCACAAACTATAGACCTCTATCATACCAAAAAAAAAAAAAAAAAAAAGGGGTGGGTGGGGAGGAGAAAGTCCATATAAGTGAAATGAAGGACCACGACTAAGCCTGTGTTATACCTGAAGCCAAACCACCACAGCCCCCATGACATGAAATTTAAGGAGGTAAACAGCAGACATCGACCCAGCACCATAGTTCTTTCTCGCCAATAGACTGATACTGGAGTTAGATACTTTGGCACAGAAAACAATCCATGGTTTACTATGTGAGGGAGACATTTAGTCTGAAAGTTGTTCTTCACCTAAAGAGAGCAGGCCTTATAAACTCTGGTTGCCATAGCAGGGGAGGAAATATAGTTTTAGTGGGAATTTTCCCAAAGAATATTTCCACCGAGGGAGAATGATACCTTCAGCATTTTCAAAGATTTCTCAAATAAGCACAAAGGTCAGAAAGTGCTAGAGCAACAGAAATACAGTGGATGACATCTGTGCATTATTCTTTCGGATATTGTGGCTGGTGAAAAGGAGACTCCTCTGTAATTAGGATATTAACGCTGTCGTAGAGTAGCTGACGGTGTAATTCAAATAGCACAGACCAGGAAGGGACACAGGGGAGGATCAGAGGACAAAATGGAATCAGTGTGACGATGAAAGAGGAGGCTCTGGTTGGAGCCAGAGTGGGCTCGGCCCTGGGAGCTCCTGACCATGGGTTTCACCACGGCTCAGGCAGGGAGAAATTGGTAATTGACACCTGGAAGCTCCTCATGACTGCATATTACGGTTTCTCTATACCTGTTTCCAGTTTATAGTTCTTTATGTGACCTATGCATAGTCATGCCTACACTACAACTTTGGTCCTTCTCAACCTGGGAAGAGAGACCTGCCTTTTCTCTGAATTCTGAGCTAAAAGAACTCTTTAGTTGTAGTTAAGGAGATGTACCTGGCACCTGACTGGATAAGACCAGGTAAGTAGTAGCCGTTAGAGAATGCTGTCTGACCGCTGCCTACTCTACCATCATGAAAACTCATCGTGAAGATGGTGGTGTGGGAAGACATGGAGTTAGCATCTCCTCACAACTAGGGCGCCTGACGGCCGCTGGTGGGGGAACTCTGATGCCCAAGGAAACAGGAGGAACCTCAAAGTGAACTGGTAGAAGTTAGGGGGACTGAGGGGGGAGGAGAAGTGGAGGCCAGACAGGATTGGCGCCTCTGAGGCCAGGGACACAAGGAGAGGCAGTCAGGAGGGACTCTCCAGGAAAAGCGGGAGAAGAGCAGAGGGCAATCGCCTGGCCCACTCGGGCCAGGGAGCCTGCTGAGCTCCCAGGCTCATATCCCCCCTCCAAAGCCCCATCCAAGCCACGTGGGTCCTGGGGGCATAGGAGGGAGGCCAGGGAGATAAGGAGAGGCAGGCAGGAGGGGCCCCCCCAGACCAGAGGAGTGGGAGAGGAGCAGAGGGCGATTGCCCCGCCCACTCGGGCACCGGGAGCCTGCTGAGCTCCCAGCTGAGGTCCCCTGCCCTCTGAGACCAGGGGAGGGGGGCATGCCTGGGAGCCTTCTGTTCCTTGAGCCTAAGCCCCACCCCTCACAGCCCCCAGGGCCTTTTCCAGCCCTGTGAGTCCTGAGCATTGGCCCAGGCCACTGCCCAAACCTCGCCCTTGCTTAGGCCCCGCCCTCCACAGCCAAGGCCTTCCCCTCCCCTTGTTTTTCTTTTTTCTTTTCCTTCCTCCTCTTTTTTACTACTGTGGTACTGATGTACCTTCCAGTTGTTGATTCATCTATATTTTTATTTTTATATTCTTCCTAAAATATCTGTTAGTTTCCTAGTCTAATTTTATTTTTTACTTTGTTATTGCTTTTTTTTTTTTTTTCCGCCTCAGGCGGCTTGCAGGCTCTTAGTTCACAAGCCCGGGGGCAGGCCAAAGCTCCTGCAGTGGGAGCTTCAAATCCGAACCACTGGACTAACAGAGAACCTCAGACCCCAGGGAATATTCATTGGAGTGAGGTCTCACAGAGTTCCTCATCTCAGCACCAAGACCCAGCTCTACCCAACAGCCTACAAACTCCAGTGTTGGAAGCCTCAGGCCAAACAACCAGTAAGACAGGAACACAACCCTACCAATTAAAAAAAAAAAAAAAAGAGAGATGGCAAAAAAACATGTCAGGTGTCAAGATGAAAGAACAAGGTAAAAACCTACAAGACCAAATAAATGAAGAGGAAATAAGCAATCTACTTGAAAAAGAATTCAGAGTAATGATAGTAAAGATGATCCAGAATCTTGGAAATAGAATGGCGGCACGGATTGAGAAAATACAAGAAATGTTTAACAAAGATCTAGAAGAACTAAAGAACAAACAAACAGAGATGAACAACACAATAACTGAAATGAAAAATACACTAGAAGGAATCAATAACAGAATAACTGAGGCAGAAGAACGAATAAGTGAGCTGGAAGACAAAATGGTGGAAATAACTGCTGAGGAGCAGAATAAAGAAAAAAGAATGAAAAGAATTGAAGACAATTTCAGAGACCTCTGGGACAACATTAAACACACCAACATTCGAATTATAGGGGTCCCAGAAGAAGAGGAGAAAAAGAAAGGGTCTGAGAAAATATTTGAAGAGATTATAGTTGAAAACTTCCCTAACATGGGAAAGGAAATAGTCACCCAAGTCCAGGAAGCACAGAGAGTCCCATACAGGATAAACCCTAGGAAAAACACACCAAGGCACATATTAATCAAATTAACAAAAATTAAATTCCAAGAAAAAAATATTAAAAGCAGCAAGGGAAAAACTAAAAGTAACATACAAAGGAATCCCCATAAGGTTATCAGCTGATTTTTCAGCAGAAACTCTGCAGACCAGAAGGGAGTGGCAGGATATACTTAAAGTGATGAAAGAGAAAAACCTACAACCAAGATTACTCTACCCAGCAAGGATCTCATTCAGATTTGATGGAGAAGTCAAAAGCCTTTCAGACAAGCAAAAGCTAAGAGAATTCAGCACCACCAAACCAGCTTTACAACAAATACTAAAGAAACTTCTCTAAGCAGGAAACACAAGAGAAGAAAAAGACCCACAAAAACAAACCCAAAACAATGAAGAAAATGGTAACAGGAACATACATATCGATAATAACTTTGAATGTAATGGATTAAATGCCCCAACCAAAAGACACAGACTGGCTGAATGGATACAAAAACAAGACCCATATATATGCTGTCTACAAGAGACCCACTTCAGACCTAGGGACACATACAGACTGAAAGTGAAGGGATAGAAAAAGATATTCCATGCAAATGGAAATCAAAAGAAAGCTAGAGTAGCAATACTTGTATCAAATAAAACAGACTTTAAAATAAAGACTGTTACAAGAGATAAGGAGGGACACTACACAATGATCAAAGGATCAATCCAAGAAGAAGATATAACAATTATAAATGTTTATGCACCCAACATAGTAGGAGCACCCCAATACATAAGGCAAATGCTAACAACCATGAAAGAAGAAATCAACAGTAACACAATAATAGTAGGGGACTTTAACACCCCACTTACACCAATGGACAGAATATCCAAACAGAAAATAAATAAGGAAACACAAGCTTTAAATGACACAATAGACCAGATAGATCTAATTGATATTTATAGAACATTCCACCCAAAAGTGCCAGAATACATTTTGTTCTCAAGTGCACACAGAACATTCTCCAGGGTAGATCACATCTTGGGTCACAAATCAAGCCTCGGAAAATATAAGAAAATTGAAACTGTATCAAGCATCTTTTCTGACCACAATGCTATGAGATTGGAAATCAATTTCCAATTGATTTTCTACAGGAAAAAAACTGTAAAAAACACAAATACATGGCGGTTAAACAGTGCACTACTAAATAACCAAGAAACAACTGAAGAAATCAAAGAAGAAATAAAAAAATACATAGAAACAAATGACAGTGAAAACACGACGACCTAAAACCTACAGGATGCAGCAAAAGCAGTTCTAAGAGGGAAGTTTAAAGCAATTCAATCTCACTTCAAGAAACAAGAAAAATCTCAAATAAACAATCTAACCCTACACTTAAAACAACTAGAGAAAGAACAAAGAAAACCCAAAGTCAGTAGAAGGAAAGAAATCATAAAGATCAGAGCAGAGATAAATGAAATAGAAACGAAGAAAACAATAGCAAAGATCAATAAAATTAAAAGCTGGTTCTTTGAGAAGATAAACAAAATTGATAAACCCTTAGCCAGACTCATCAAGAAAAAAAGGGAGAGGACGCAAATCAATTAAATTAGAAATGAAAAAGGAGAAATCACAACTGACACTGCAGAAATACAAAGGATTATAAGAGACTACTACAAAGAACTATATGCCAATAAAATGGACAACCACAAAGAAATGGACAAATTCTTGGAAAGGTACAATTTTCCAAGACTGAACCAGGAAGAATTAGAAAATATAAACAGACCTATCACAAGTAATGAAATTGAAACTGTAATTAAATATCTTCCAACAAACAAAAGTCCAGGACCAGATGGCTTCACAGTGAATTCTATCAAATATTTAGAGAAGAGCTAACACCCATCCTTCTCAAACTCTTCCCAAAAATTGCAGAGGGAGAAATACTCCCAAATTCATTCTACGAAGCCACCATCACCCTGATACCAAAACCAGAAAAAGATATCACAAAAAATGAAAATTATAGACTAATATCACTGATAAACATAGATGCAAAAATCCTGAACAAAATACTAGGAAACAGAATCCAACAGCACATTAAAAGGATCATACACCATGATCAAGTGGGATTTATCCCAGGGATGCAAGGATTCTTCAATATATGCAAATCAATCAATGTGATACACCACATTTACAAATTAAGGAATAAAAAACATATGATCATCTCAATAGATGCAGAAAAAGCTTTTCACAAAATTCAACACCCATTTATGATAAAAACTCTCCAGAAAATGGGCATAGAGGGAACCTACCTTAACATAATAAAGGCTATATATGACAAACCCACAGCAAGCATCATACTCAATGCTGAAAAACTGAAAGCATTTCCACTAAGATCAGGAACAAGACAAGGATGTGTACTCTCGCCACTCTTATTCAACATAGTTTTGGAAGTCCTAGCCACAGCAATCAGAGAAGAAAAAGAAATACAAATTGGAAAAGAGTAAGTAAAACTGTCACTGTTTGCCAATGACATGATACTATACATAGAAAATCCTAAAGATGCCACCAGAAAACTACTAGAACTAATCAATGAATTTGGTAAGGTTGCAGGATACAAAATCAATGCACAGAAATCTCTTGCATTCCTATATACTAATGATGAAAAATCTGAAAGAGAAATTAAGGAAACACTCCCATTTACCATTGCAACAAAAAAGAACAAAATACCTAGGAATAAACCCACCTAAGGAGACAAAGGACTTGTACTCAGAAAACTATAAAACACTGGTGAAAGAAATCAAAGATGACATAAACAGATGGAGAAATATACCATATTCTTGGATTGGAAGAATCAATATTGTGAAAATGGCTATACTACCCAAAGCAATCTACAGATTCAATGCAATCCCTATCAAACTACCAATGGCATTCTTCACAGAATTAGAACAAAAAATTTCACAATTTGTATGGAAACACAAAAGACCCCGAAAAGCCAAAGCAATCTTGAGAAAGAAAAATGGAGTTGGAAGAATCAGGCTCCCTGACTTCAAACTATACCACAAAGCTACAGTAATCAAGACAGTATGGTACTGGCACAAAAACAGAAATATAGATCAATGGTAGAAGATAGAATGCCCAGAGATAAACCCACGCACACATGGGCACTTAATTTACGATAAAGGAGGCAAGAACATACAATGGAGAAAAGACAGCCTCTTCAATAAGTGGTGCTGGGAAAACTGGACAGCTACATGTACAAGAATGAAATTAGAACACTCCCTAACACCATACACAAAAACAAACTCCAAATGGATTAAAGATTTAAACGTAAGACCAGACACTAAAAAACTCTTAGAGGAAAACATAGGAAAAAGACACTTTGACATAAACCACAGCAAGATCTTTTTTGACCCAACTCCTAGAGTAACGGAAATAAAAACAAATATAAACAAATGGGACTTAAAAGCTTTTGCACAGCAAAGGAAACCATAAACAAGACAAAAAGACAACCCTCAGAAAGGGAGGAAATATTTGCAAATGAAACAACAGACAAAGGATTAATCTCCAAAATATACAAACAGCTCATGGAGCTCAATATTGAAAAAACAAACAATCCAGTTAAAAAATGGGTAGAAGACCTAAATAGACATTTCTCCAAAGAAGATATACTGATTGCCAACAAACACATGAAAGGATGCTCAACATCACTAATCATTAGAGAAATGCAAATCAAAACTACAATGAGGTATTATCTCACACCGGTCAGAATGGCCATCATCAAAAAATCTAGAAACAGCTAATGCTGGAAAGGGTGTGGTGAAAAGGGAACCCTCTTGCACTGTTGGTGGGAATGTAAATTGATACAACCACTATGGAAAACAGTATGGAGGTTCCTTAAAAAACTAAAAGTAGAACTACCATATGACCCAGCAATCCCACTACTGGGCATATACCCTGAGAAAACCATAATTCAAAAAGAGACATGTACCACAATGTTCACTGCAGTACTATTTACAATAGCCAGGACATGGAACCAACCTAAATGTCCATCGACAGATGAATGGATAAAGAAGATGTGGCACATATATACAATGGAATATTACACAGCCATAAAAAGAAATGAAATTGAGTTATTTGTAGTGAGGTGGATGGACCTAGAGTCTGTCATACAGAGTGAAGTAAGTCAGAAAGAGAAAAGCAAATACCATATGCTAACGCATATATACGGAATCTACAAAAAAAAAAAAAAAAAAAAAAGGTACTGATGAACCTAGTTGCAGGGCAGGAATAAAGATGTAGACACAGAAAATGGACTTGAGGACATGGGGTGGGAGGGCGAAGCTGGGGTGAAGTGAGAGTAGCATCGACATATATACACTACTGAATGTAAAATAGTTGGCTGGTGGGAAGCAGCAGCATAGCACAGGGAGATGGGCTTGGTGCTTTGCGATGACCTAGGGGGGTGGGATAGGGAGGATGGGAGGGAGGCTCAAGAGGGAGGGGATATGGGGACATGTGTATGCATATGGCTGATTCTCTTTGTTGTGCCACAGAAACTAACACAGTATTATGAAGCAATTATACTCCAATAAAGATCTATTTAAAAATTAAAAATAAATAAATAAAATAAAAAAAATTAAAAAAAAAGAAAACTCACTGTTGAGCAAAGAACGCACGGCTGCCACCTGCAAGCACTGAGATACCTCAAAGTGACTGTCTAACCAATGAGGGTAGAGATCAACTCCCTGTCTTTGCAGGTACACGGTATTAAATTCATCCTGTGCTGTGGCTTTTCTTTTTGCACCATTCTAAAATGCATAATCTCTAGGAGTTGGGTCTAGTGGTCTAGACTATCTCTAGGGCCCCAGACTCTTATTCCAGTTCTTTGTTTTAATGGAGAGATGGACAATTTTAGTTCTTTTATTGATCCTATTGACAAAGGTGACTATAATTGCCTCTAGTAAGACCATAAATTTTAGAAGAAATGAACAATACTTTAAATGATATCTTAACTGCTACCCCATGATGCCTAACAGGGTCTGAATAGTTTGTTTTACAATTGTTCCTCCCTATCTCTCAGGATCATATGAAGATAAGACAACACCTCCACTGCCTCTTGAGTCATTTGGAAGAGAATGCTCTCTAAATCCAAGGAATGGTATGATTTCTGATTCTACGAAGACATAGGATTCATAGGGATAATTAACATGTGTTTCTCTGCCTCTCTCACTATATATCAATATCTCTCTTCACTTCTTAAAATGTGCTCAATATTCTCTCAAGGTGCACACTTCACTGCCACATATAAAATTGCCTAATGCTAATAAAATTGCAAAGGGCTTTGCCCTAACAATCCCAATCATGTTATTAAATGCAATTAATGAAATGAAAGAGATAAAAGAAATAGTTTCCAGAATTCAGCCTAGGTGTATCTTGGGCAGAACATCTACAAATACTTGAGGCCATGTGTTCCAACAGGAGGGACTTGGGTTAATTGTTCTTAAAGCAAAAATCTTGTGGCCAAGAGCATCTGTACTAGAAATGTTTATGTACAACCAATCAGGCTTTATTGGGTGGTGCAGTGAATCAGACTCTAGGAGATCACCCCAAGTAGGCAGCAGGTTGGACAGAAGGCAGTGGTTGACCCACTGGTATTTAAAACAATGATTTGAAGGTCACACGCGTCTTAGCAGACCACAAAGCCATGGGCTTGCTTCTCTCGCCTTCCACTGACCCTTCCTCTTAAGGTGCAGGATACACTGCTGGGTATTCTCCCTTTCTAGACTGCCCTTGGTGAACATTACAGGTGAATTTCAACCAAATTCCGAAGTGAGAAAAAGAGAGCCTGCTGCTTCCAGAACTGGCCCTGCACAGAGCTGGTCTGGCCCAAAGTCTTACCACTTAGTAACGAGCAATACCCCCTGCATAGTTACCTGCTTAATAGTGGCGCTTGGTAGGAATGGTCCTTAACCTGTTTGGGACTTGGTCATCTCTCACTGGAAACAATATAGTACTAGAATTAGCATTCCTCACAGCCTAGGCAGAAATGCAAATTAGACTGTTTTGTTTGGCTTAGTTGATGTTTGAAAAAGCTTGGATTGAATGCTTTAAGATAGTCCATGCACACCTTGGTTCACCCCAGGCCCTCCACTTCCTGTTGTGTAACATTTGGCCAGCCCCACCTGGCACCTTTATGTGACCCACCTGCTCACGCAGATATCTGACCTCTGGTCTAGAAGCGAAGGTGCATCTTTCAGGGTCTTTCCTTAAGTGATTATTCAACACTGCTGTCTTCCCTCTGTATGATTAGTTAACCAGCAGGGAGTTAATTGTTGAGCACCTACTGTGTGTCTGCAATGCTAGATGCTGGCGTCACAGAGGTTACTCCCTGCCTTCTAGAAGCTTGCTCTCTAGTCCATGCCCTGGCCCGTCAGTGCTCTTTCTGCTAAAAGACAGACCACCATCCCATGAAACCTTTCTTCAGTCCTTACAAAGAAAGTGACCACAATCTTAATTCTTTTCTCTCCCCTGAAAAGATAAGCACTTTACACCAAACACCAGTTTAAGCACTGAAATTATTCTATAGGACTACGAAACCTGCAGCATCCACGTTTACAGTTCAAACAGATAAAGGAGGGGGATAAACAACTCACATCTAGGAGACAGCAGAAAAAGAAGAGAACAAAACACATGTTCATACACTTGCCCTTAAAATCAGGGGAAAACCAATTGGGAAACTTTCATTTTCTTGTTGCATGTCTATTTAAAAGAATCCCATGTGATACGTGTGTCTATGGAAACCTTCGTTATCTCAAAGATAGGTACTAAAGGCCGTTGTTGCCATGGAACGAGCAGTATTTGCTTTTCATTCTATTGCACAATATCTAATTACAGAGACCCTGATAAAATTATGCATTCCTAAGCACAAATTAAGGCCATTCTACAGGAGCCTTCATGCACATACTTTATTTGTCAAATTTCATTAAAAACAAAAATCAGGGATGACTTTGGGATAAGTAGTCTAACCAGACTCATGCCCTTCCAAGATGGAAATTCTCTTCAGCCTGTATTTGGGCCTGATGGAGTGTCCGAGGTGAAAGGTCAGTTCACTTCCTTTATTCTCCCACAAAAGCCTAAGTCGAAACTCTAAAGCCCCTTCTCCCATTGGATGCACAGGATACATATTTAAAAATCAGTCTCTTTGCTTCCTCTGGAAATACAATAATCAATTTAATAGCATGGAAGGCTGGGCTGCTCTTTGGAAAAGATAACATGTTACAAATACAGTTGATACCCCTTCCCCCATAGCTCACGCTTCTGCCCACGTTTCTATTCTTTTACTACACATTTATGTATCTATAAACAGGTGTACTGTTTTTTTAACATAATGCTCTATATACACAGCGCTTCAAAAATTATCTTTTGACTCCACATCATAGTTCCAGGATGCATATGTGTGTGCACATGTGTGTATGATTCACTTATGTATTTTAACTACCATACAGTGTTCTGTTGTATTGACCCTCCCCCACTGATGAATCTTTATGTCGCTTCTAAATTTCTGCTATTCCAACGTTGCAATGAACATCCTGGTACATGGCCTTTTCTCAGTACCTGTAAAGATTTCTCTTAAAGTATGAAATTGGAGTCTAGCTAAGTTAAAGAGAATCAATGTCTAGACCCCTAACTTCCATATGTATTTTTAATTTGTTGAAGCCAGTCTTCTGAGACTATGCCTGTGATCCAAGCATCACGCCAGCGTTCTTTCACCACTGTGTTTCCTCAGTTGCCTTCTCCCCCTTCACTAAGTTGCTTTGCCCTGGGTGTACTGGTTCCACGGTGCCAAGTAAAGAGACGAGACGATAGGAATGACCTGCTGGAAGTAGCTGCTCCTTCCATCAAGGACCACAGATCCAAGCTGGAGCTTTGAGTTTCTCCCAGTTTTACACGTATTCCTGTGAAGGGTGATGCACGGTGCTCAGTGGGTAATAGGATGGTCTGAATTCAGACATATTGTACCGTGGAGTGGTGCAAATTTTGACAGTTTTTGTTCACTGAAAGTGGAATAACTTTACCTTTTTCATCTCCTAACTTATTTTCAAAGAATGCAGCTTTCTTGAGAGTCTTGTGGGGACAAAGCAAAGAAAGTGTCAGAAGATGTACTGATGGTGGCAGCACCGTACACCTGCCTTGTGACAAATTCACAGAGAGGCTTGAAGCTCTCTGCTCCATACATCCACCTCCTTCCTAGCTTCCCAACTACTTTAGAACTAGAATTCAGAGCGACAAGCTTCTCCCAGGGACATGTACTAACACATCTGTTTAAATGGAAAAAATGAAGTCAGACTTGTTCTATCAGAAAACGAGTCCACTTGGATTGTTTCATTGGACAGTGAAGACTGGTTTTGCTAATTGGGCTATGCAGAGGATGTTTCCATTATTTAAACAAGCTCAATCTGTTGCTTCAAGGTTTTGAGAAGAATATACTTAAAGTGTATAAGATAATATCGTTTTCTTCAAAAATATTCTATTGGCAAAGATGGATCAATGTGAACAATAATTTCATTCTCCCCAACTCTTTTCAAGAGTATTTGGTTAAACAAGGTACCTCAAAGAGAAAAAGAGTAACAGGTGTCATTTGTGTGAGATACTTGTGTAGATAGTCACTTAGGGCACTTGCTGCTTTCGGAACAAGAAATAAAGAACTTGTCGGGCAATTTCCCTGCATCTCGGCTGAGGAATATAAGTCTGGGGAAGACGTGATTGGCTCAGGTAATATGATCACACATATTACTGTAGATGAGTCACCAACTGTAGGAATAAAATAGAGTTTATTTAAATAGCTCTTTTGTTGCTATAGACTGAGAATCTAACCACCTTAGGAAAAAGGGCATAGCCTCTCTTGGAAGTCCGTCTCCTCAGCACAATTCTGAAATGTAACCTCAAATCTCATCGCTGGATGACAAAACTGCCACGAAGTATTTAGGATGCTCCTGTCTGCTTGGGTGATGTTGTGCTGAGGCGAGCATGTCAGCAGCCTACGGTAGAAGGAGTGTCTTAAGTAGCAAGCCTAGTGCTGCTTCCACTGTGACCAGCAGTAGGTCACTTCCTCTCCCGGGGCCTCAGTTTCTCCTTCTGTGAAATGAGGGGATGGAGCACATATTCTCCTGAGGTTCCCTCTCATCATCCTGGCCCTGGCTCATCACTTCCTCTCCAATGTGACTACAAGGCCCAGGTTGGTGCTTCCCCCCGGGACCCTTGGTCTGGCATTGAATTGCCACCGTACCCTACACCTGGACCAGGTGAATATGGCTTTCCTTCTGGAGAACTTTTCAAAAACTTCCTGGTGGAGATTTTAGGTGCAAATGGGTAACACACAGGGAACCCTGTTCAGCCTCCAAGGAGCAGCACCATGACTTTAGATACTTCACAGGAACCTGAGTTTGCCAGAAGGAAGCAGCCACACTCTCCTTAACCCTTCTGAGAGCTTCCTTTTACACAGCTTGGGCCTCCAAGTCGGGGTGGAGAAGAACTAAGCATATATCAAGCCTTTCAGAGCTCAATAAATATTTATTTTGCTCCCTTACCAATATTCTTATGTTTTATTCTAGGTGCCCTAAGAGAAAAAAAAAAAAAAAAAGCTAATAAGGGTACTTGTGGCACATAATAAAAATAATCCTTGTTTGCTTTATACATATGTCAAGTAACAGAGAGTTTCTCAAAGTACTCCCCCTTTTATAGGAACTGTTCAGAGAGGTGGGGTGATCCCTGAGCAGGGAGACAGGAATGGGATGTAGATGGACCTCTCCCACGTATAAGAGGAGATAAGGGTGCAGGCTCCCAGGTCTGGCTGCTTTGGTTCAGATCTGGCCTCCAGCACCTGTTGGCTGTGTGGCTGCGTTGGGTAAATTACTGAATCTCTCTAAGCCTCATTTTCTTCATCTGTAATTTGAAACAGCCTCATAGGGTTCTTAGGAGGATCAAATGAAATAAGCAATGTAAACACACTCAGCCCAGGGACTGGAGCATAGCAAGGGCTAAGATACATTATTACTATATTTTTATCATGTCACCCTACAATTCCGGCATATTAGAAAGTGATTCCATTGACTTATTCAGTCGGAAAATCTAGCAGTTAAGCAGTCAAGTCTGTCATTTGTGATAGCAATACAGGCTGAGGTTTCTTTCTTCCTAGGAATTTTTTTTCCACTATAAAATGGAAAGCCAAATCAAATTTGCTCAGCTAATTTTGGCCTGAGAGGTGTACTTAGGACCCTCAACATTTGCCTTACAGGTCAGGCTTATCAGCTCACGCTTGTTAGTGCGAAAAACTCCTTTCCTATCACTGCTTCTGCCACTTCCCTTATCCTGTCTTTCTTCTGGAACAAGTGGACTTGCAAGATACTTCAGCCCCTGATTTGGCAAACACACTTGTTCTGTGAGAGAGCGTTCCGCCCATGTGTACAACCGCGGGTCCCAGACATTGGAGGGTTTATCAGAAAAAGCCTTTCTTCTGCAGGCGCCAGGGCATGGAGAGCAGGGCCCCTGCTGGCTGTCCCCCTTCTAATGAGGACTGTCCCACCACTTCCGAAATATGGCTTTTAGGGACACCAGAATAAACGTAAGGGACTGTACTATATTTATCAACCCTTGGGGCAGCCTGAGAAATATTCCTAGCTGGATGAGGAGCAACATGAATTTTAGAACACGGGTGGAGGAGAGGCAGTGAATTTTGTTTAATACAGAGTTGCTGGAAAATCTTTGTCATGATAAAGTTTGTTTCCAACAGAGGTTGAGTTCCAGAGTCTTAAAGGAAGTTGGCCCAAGGGTTCACAGGAATAGAGCAAATCTGTTTCGAGATTCGAATGCCCATTTTTTGGTGTAGCAAATGTTGACCAATGGCAAAATGAGGTATTACCTCTCACCAGTCAGAATGGCCATCATTAAAAAGTCCACAAACAATAAATGCTGGAGAGGGTGTGGAGAGAAGGGAACAATCCTGTACTGTTGGTGGGAATGTAAATTGGTGCAGCCACTATGGAAAACAGTATGGAGGGTCCTTAAGAAACTAAAAATAGAGCTACCATATGATCCTGCAATCCCACTCCTGGGCATATACCTAGAGAAAAACATGGTCTGAAAGGATACATGCACCCTTAGCCAAGACATGGAAGCAACCTAAATGTCCATCGACAGAGGAGTGGATAAAGAAGAGTGGTACCTATATACATTGGAATATTACTCAGCCATTAAAAAGAATGAAATAATGCCATCTGCAGCGACATGGATGGACCTAGAGATTGTCATACTGAGTGAAATCAGACAGAGAACGAGAAATATCGTATGATATCGCTTATATGCGGAATCTAAAAAAAATGATACAAATGAATTTATTTACAAAACAGAAACAGACTCACAGACTTAGAGAATGAACTTATGGTTACTGGGGGGAAGGGAGGTGGGGAGGGATAGTTAGGGAGTTTGGGATTGACATGTACACACTGCTGTATTTAAAATGACTAACCAACGAGGACCTACTGTATCTGTACAGCACAGGGAATTCTGCTTAATATTATGTAACAACCTAAATGGGAAAAGAATTTGAAAAAGAATAGATACATGTATATGTATAACTGAATCACTTTGCTGTACACCTGAAACTAACACAACATTGTTAACTACACTCCAATATAAAATAAAAAGTTAAAAAAAAAGATGAGTTAACATAATTTAATAGATAAGAGCTTGGCCTCTACAGACTGGGTTCAAGTCCTAGCTCTGTCACTTGCTACCCAAGTGACCTTGCTCAAGTTTGCAAAAGCAAATGCAGCTTCTCAGCTCCCGTCCAGCCTGCAGGGTCAGTCTCTCACTTGTCTGGGCTCCTTCCAAGGCCCTGGGAGAGGCCCTAGAAATATGTTCACTTGGTCAAATATTTTGTACAATTTGTAAACATAAGGCATATTAACTGCAATCCTTTAGGACGACCGTCTCTTTCTACTCTGACTCTCCCTTGTGTTGGGTAGCATTGGGGTGGCCATGGGGAAAAGCTGAGTTAGGGATAATTTACTTTGGATGTAGTGGGATATGCTTACATATTATACAGTCATTGCCATGTTTGGGTAGGTTATTGCTAGCTGTCCTGGGCTGGAAACGGCCAACTCCTCTAGTGTTGGGACATGAAGGGCCAGGGCCAGAGGTCATACTGTCATATGAACATGCCTTAGAGCAACCGGCTCCAGAGGCATGTGGGAGGTACAGAAAGAAATGCACGGAGCCAGAAGCTAAGTGTGTGGAAAAAATTCCAAATCTCACAGCTCCATATCTGGGAAAAAAGTGAGATGTTTCCATTTGACGACGATCTTAAAAACTTACATGATATTACTAATGTTGAACTGTGAAGCAAAAAAGAAGCTTTAAAAATACTCTCCATAATTTAAAAAAAAGTTTGCTCAACCACGTTAGAGGAAAGACTGAGCATCCTTCTATTCTCGTCATAGAAAATGATATTATGAAATACTTGTTAGATGAAGAAATGACCAAAGAATATGCAGCCAAAAATATAGGGGAAAAAAGTATTATAAATGTACGTCAAGTGGTTAATTAATAAAACTATGTGATTCTTCTGAACTTTGAGGTGTCTGTAGTATTTAACTGCCTTTAAAATTTTGTTGTACTTTCTTTTCTTAACCTAAACAAATATTAACTAATTTTGAATTTAACCTCCCCTCATCAAAGTATCCCCAAATTTGGATTCCACAAAACTTGGATCTGCCCCTGGATGTCTCATAGTTTCCTGTGAGGATGAAATGAGATGAGTTATGTAAAGTGGCAGCCTCTGCAAGGTAGCTGGCTTGTAGTAAGAATTCCACTATATATATATTATAAAATCGAGACAGCTTCCCTGTCTTGATTCTCGATTTGATATACATATGCTTGTGGCAAGAGCGTGGAGGCTGAATTGGAAGGGGCTGAGAACTGAGGCAGGGAAGCCAATTCTGAGTCCAAGCTAATGATCTAGACAAGAGAAGATGTGACCTGGATTTTGGTTTCCTCTTGTAATGTGCAATGGATATCTGTCTCTCTGCTCTGAGGCTAACCATAGAAAACTGTCACCTTTGAGGTTTGAAAATAACTGAATATCGGCAATTTCTTATGGTTTAAATATTTGGAATATAAAAAACTCAAACCAACAAGAGAAAAGTGCATTTTTTTCTCCAGAAGCATGTCATCTCTCTTCCTCTCACAGGGCAGCTCCCAATATTTCATGTGGATTTCTACAAGGTGCTGTGCACTTGGTCTTGTAAACTTCTCCTGAGGTGGAACGGGGGCTTCATTTGTATTTGTAAAATATTAATTCTTAAGCTTGTGCTGGGAAGAGGGGTGTTCATTTATTATGAAGGGTGTTCACTTATTATGTCCTGTTTTTTAATTTTGAAATATTTGATTAAAATGTATATAACAGAAGTATTTATCCTTTAATTTTAAAGGGTACTCTCTTGAGAGAGAAAATTGAGAGGCAGCAGAAACTTCTCTGACTGGTCCTTTGTGGTGGGAAATTCGTCAATCTTGGGTTTACCATGCTGAGTTGAAAGCCAAACCTCAGGAGATCCTAACTTTCCACAAGCAGAGAGAGTTCAGTGTGAAAAATCTCACGAGTACGTCTAACTGGGCTCTGGCCAGCTGGGGCGGAAGTGACATGGCTCAGACACATGCATTGAGGATGTTGTTATTAATAGTTAATGGTTACTGAGTATTGACAGCTTTCAAGGGGAAGCCACATGGCAGGACAGATTAGCCCCAGTCCTTTGCCCAAGCATACAGCCAGCCGGAAGATGGATGGCAATCCTTTTGTTGCAAATACTTATGGATGACTGAATGAAATAATGAAATAAACAAAAAGATGTCTAAGAGAGACATCTGTGCCAAGTAGTAAACATTTCCAGGCTGGCGAGTTTCATCTTATGTAAGAGCTAATGTGAAGGAAGATGATTTATAATGGGTCTGCACATTGTTTCAGAGGTACATTCATGGATTTGATGGCGGGATGGTAAATTTAACCTCTGAGTCCTAATAATGTTCTGTTTTCCAGATGAGCTCAAGGCTTGTCATATTCTAGACCTGGAAAGCATAAATGGCATTATCTTTGTATATACAAATAAAAATCAATTCATTTTCCAAATGTTTAACTCATTCAGGAAGAGACACACACACCACACACACACACACACAAATAGATTCCAGCTAAATCAACAATGTTAGCAAAGCTCTTTTCGCTTATCAAATCAGGATATATTAAGTTCAATAAAGGTGCTTGACTTATAAATCTACAAATAACCAGTTATTTTCCTAAGCATCATTTTGATTTATCATCTGAAGTAACATTTCCTGTTCCTTAGAGTGGCTTTTTGTTAACTTTCCCCTTAAATAGAAGGAAATAGTACATCTGTAAATAAAAATATCTCAATAAACTATATCCTCTTGACTATAAAAGTACTACATTTTCTTCCTATGAAAATGATAATAGAACAGAAATGCTGACCAGAAACCTTTTCTCCATGATATTTTTGGACAAAACACCAGAGGCTGTATTTTCTTACAGACTTGACATCCTGAACGGAGACCTGAACTAAAGATAAACACTAGAGATAAACCTATTGTCATTTACTGCAAACCATTTAGCACCTCTACTCCTGGAATATTTTGAGCCATTTGTGGAATCATCTTCTCAAATCCACCAGTCTACTTCACTATACCGGAAGGACGAAAACAGTTTTGGGTTTCTCATGCCCTACGAATACAGCCATATCTCAAAGCCAAGTTTCAGGCTGCCCCAACTCATGTGCCCTAGCAACTCTGCTAATCTGACCTGGCTATGAAGGCTAGGAAGCTGGGTTCCCTATCAGTCTGTTTACTTAACACATGTCACATCTAAAATAAGGATTGCTTTAGCTGAAAAAGCAAGTCATTTATAAGTGTGCATTTATAAGGGCAAAAGTCAAGGCAACTGAGCAAACCACTTGTCAACTTATTTAGAGGAAATTGTGTAATCAACTTAACATACCAGTTAGCCTTTACCTGCAAGGTCAAGCTCAGAGTTCCTGTATGTCACCACACTGGCCTATTAATCACTCCGCAGGAAATTCCACATTTTTCTTTAGATTAAACTATAGAAAGTGGAGTGAGAACAGAATCTAGAGAGGATTTCCTATTCGTTTCTTTGTTTCCTCTGACTTGGTTGATGTTTCATGATTTAAATTTTTTTTTGACTTGCTTGCTACAGAATTTAAAATAGGTTCAAAATGATATATTTCAATACGCATTGCTAAAGGGAGCTTTATTGCACAAAGGTAGATCTAGGTATTTGATGGCTGGGTGCCAACTTACTGCTGTAGATTCCAAGTGGAGATAGAAAGCATTGACATTGTTGAACAAGTAACAGATATTTCATTCCAGGGGGGGAAAAAAAGGACATAAGCTACTAGATTTAAAACCATTTCCCCTTCTTTTCATGCTGCCAAAAAAGTCCAGATATGTGGTTTTTGAAGACTTCCTAATTTGAGGCATGATTCTCTAAAAAAAACATCACCTTGAAATACCTTTAAAATTTTTTACCTGAAACTGTCTTTATTCTGCCTTCATTTTTAAACAGCTTAATTGAGGTATAATTCATATACCATGCAATTTACCCATTTAAGGTTTAAACTTCAATGGTTTTTAGTATATTCACCAAGTTGTACAACCATCATCACAATCAACTTTAGAAAATTTTCATCACTCCAAAAAGAAAACCCATTCCATTAGCAGTCACCCTCTATTTTCCCTCAACCCCTCCAGCTCTAGGCAACCACTAATCTACTTTCTATCTCTATAGATCTGCCTATTCTGGACATTTCATACAAATGGATTCATATAATACACAGTCCTTTGAGTCTGGCTTCTTTCACTGAGCCTGTTTTCCAGGTTCATCCAGGTTGTATTAGTATTTCATTCCTTTTTATGGCCAAATAATAAACTGTCATTTTATTTATCCATTCATCAGTTGATGGACATTGGGTTGTTTCTGCTGTTTGACTATTATGAATAATGCTGCTCTGAACATACATGTGCAAGTTTTTATATGAACCTATATTGTCATTCCTCTCGGATACATATACCTAGGAGTGGAAATGCTGGTTTGTATGGCAGCTCCATGTTGAACATTGTAAGGAACTGTCCAACTGTTTGACAAAGTGGCTATGCCATTTTACTTTCTCATAAACAGTGGGTGAGGGTTTTGATATCTCCACATCTTTGTCGACACTTGTTATTGTCTGTCTTTTTTATTTTAGCCATTCTACTGGGTGTGAAGTAGTATCTCACTGTGGTTCAAATATTTTAAAGGAAATGTTCACAAGGGATTTCTGTATTGTTTTCCCCTGTCCAGGACTATGAACGCCAACTGCTGTATGATTGTGGTATCCGGTGCAGCAGACAAGATGGAAGGAAGTGCCGGAAACACAGATAAAGTACACAAGAAGTTAGCTCAGAGACTTGGGATGGTCAGGGTCTTATCTTGAGTCTACAACATTCTGAATTTGTAGACAATTAAAAACATAAAATGACTAAACCACTTGCAAAGGCCATTCAAAGCTGCAACTTCTTTTGTTGTTGTTTGGTATTTTCTTTGCCTGATTTACTTTAGAAGAACAAATTCAGTCTTAACTGCAATGTGTAGTTTAAAAAAATGATTAATTTTGCTTCTGAAGAGCCATTTGTAGCTACTGTTCTATTTGAGTAGCTTCCACGCTTATGTTTCCACTTTCTGGGGGGCTTGGACCCAGCAACCAGAAAGATAATCCTCCTTTGTGGACATTCCCACAGTTAACTCCACACACATCTGGATGGCAGTTCAATAGTCCACTGTTATTCAAACAATTTGTAATCACACATACTGTGTGTCAGCTAACAAGCCAGGGTGTATAGCTTTTCAGTATTCCATAGCACGCAGCACGCACAATTTACAAATAAAATAAAAATCTACAGCAAAGACAACAGCACATTCTTCATTGAATAACTGAGTAAAAAGAGTGTCTCTGTTGAAAGACAAGACACCACTTGTTATTTTGACGGTCAATGAAAAGAGGTACAGAAAACCATATTTCATCTGTTAAGTCTTTTAACATGGGAAAGTTCCAAATCTGTAGCATTGCAGAATCTGGGGCCATATGTTTCTTTAAGCTGAGCTCGAATCAGAGATGGCCAAATAACCACCAGCAGTACGAAACGCAGCTGACAAAATTCTCCAGGCTTATCCCTCTAAGTCATGGTAGATGGGGGAGAATGGGAAGGATGGACATCTCACCATGGTCAATGTTTTTCTCATTACTTTCAGCCGGGAGGATGTTGGGAGGGAGAAGTCGAGTTCAACTCCCCAAGTGGCTAACAGTTTTGGAAACAAGGGGTTTGATAAGGCCAGAGGAAGTGAAGTCGAGCTTGTCCTGAGAAAAAAGGGCCGGGGACAGGCACTCCTCATATACAGCCATTGAGACCCCAGACAAGCCATTGAGATGACAAGGTGGCAGAAATAGCATGCCAACGACCAGTCATTGTGGGATAGGGAGGTGTTGGGAAATGCAACCAGAGGCGCAGCTGTGCAACATTCCACCTGCCCTGCCTGACCGGCAGCATGGCAGCCCCTGACCCTGAGGGGCTGCGTGCATCACTGGGAATCCGGAGCCCATTTAGAGCAAGTTAAGGCCTTGGAACATGTTGAGGCCTCACTGTGGGATCACTCAGCTAGGTCACTGCTTAAGTCCATAAGACTCAGCGACTAGATGACAAAGTATTTCTTACCCATGAGGGTTTTTCCCCCAGGGTTTCCCCACTGGCTTTTAGCCCGCAAAGCCATAACTTGACTCCTAGGCTTTGCTGAAAGCTCCTTAGTAGAGGACAGCCCCAAGTCCAAGGTAAATACAGTTCTGTCATCTTGTAAACTCAACAACCTTGTAAGAAAATAACCATTAAGATCCAGGTGGCTCAAGAGAGGAAGAAACTGTCACTGTTTAATCAGGTTGTACTGGGGAGAAAAGATGAGTTTCACATAGAACTTTGCATGTCTTTATTACTCTCCACCCACAAAATATTAATTCCTTTAATATTTCAGGTGTCTAGTCGTTTTTTCCCAATATATCAGGCATTCACTGAGGACCTATTATGTGCCAGGAAGGGCACTGTATTCTGAAGATATAAAGAAAAAGGAGGGGGCTTCCCTGGTGGCACAGTGGGTGGGAATCTGCCTGCCAGTGCAGGGGACACGGGTTCGATCCCTGGCCCGGGAATATTCCCACATGCCGCGGAGCAACTAAGCTTGTGTGCCACAACTACTGAGCCTGCGCTCTAGAGCCCGTGCTCTGCAACAAGAGAAGCCACGACAATGAGAAGCCCGTGCACCACTCGCTGCAACTAGAGAAAGCCTGCGCACAGAACAAAGACCCAACACAGCCAAAAAACAAACAAATAAATAAATAAAATTAAAAAAAAAAAAAGAAAAAGGAAACACAGTGCCTGCCAAGGATCTCACGGCCTCAGAGGAGAGCCACTTCGGCACCGTATAATTTATACCACGAACTGAAGGGGAGACGGAAGTCAGCGAGGAGGCCCAGAGGGAAGAATGGTTATTCCAACTGAGGGCTTGGGAGAGCTCCCAAGAGAAGCTAAGATGTAAGCTGGGCCTTGCCAGGCGAGTGAGCGCTACCCGGATGAAGGGAAGTGCAGGCAGAGAGGACATCCTGGAGGCTCTGCCGGTGACTAGTCCACATTACTTGCGGCTTGACTGAGGCCTGCTGCGTAGGACAATGTATCAGCCTGGCTAGAAACCAGGTGAGAAATCTAAACTCCCTTCCCATACTCCACTCTCAGCATTCTGTTCACCCCAGGAATTGGCAAGGGAAACAATTGGATTGTGGTGCAGTGACAAACCCAAACTTCATTAACCGACCAGAACATTCATCTTGATCTCTGGACGTTGGTGGACTTGCAGGAGGGCCTCATGGCCATGCCTAGAGCTGCCCACCGGGGCACAGACCTACATCTTCGGCTCCCTCCTTCACACCAGCTGGAAGGCAACAATGCTATGGCTCAGGTATCAAACCAACAATAAATAGGAAAAGCAAAAAGAACTGCAAGAAAAATGACTCAGCAACAGAAAATCATCCATTTATTAAAAAAAAAAATTTTTTTTTTGATCTCCTAAAGTATGTCCTGAAAGGAAAGGCAGCCACAGACAGCTTTAATTTGCCAGATCACTGTAGGTCTCAGTGACCTTGACAGTCATCTTCACATGGATGGAGTGCTCTTGTTCTATTTTGGAGGTACTACTGCGTTTCACACATAGAGGCTTTGCCCTAAGATCACAGAGTTGGATTGAGACCTTACAGGCCATCCCTGCCACCTCCTGGGAATGCAGGCTCCTCGCTCACAATGTACCTAAAATACTGCATGCCCTGTCCCAGGCATCCCAGGGGACAGAAGATGGGGAAGAGACTTTCAGAATTCAGCCTTATTATTTTGCCAGGAACATCTTCTTTCAGTTCAAAATCATTTTTTAGTTATCTCCTTATGGGACAAAATGAATAATCCAAATCTCATTGGAATTTCTCCCTTTAAAAATAATTGTCAACTATTGAGCAGGCTTCTCCTTTGATCATTACAGAACCACAGAGCTTCAGGGTAGTAAGAGCCCAGACAAGTCATCTAGAACCACAGCACATTTGATGCCTATATCCCCTGTGATAAGCACCCTTGCTAAGTAGCCAGGTACTTTGTATATAAATCCTTCCACAAACATCATCTCACTACTAATTTTCCATTCAGGGCAGCTCTCTCAGGGAGAAAGTGTTCTCATTTTAAGCCACAATATGCATTCCAGTAATCTCCACCCACTGGTCCTGGGTCAAGCCTTTGGGGCCACAGAGATAGGTCTAATGATTCTTCTACAGAACAGCCCTTGTGAAAGTTGAAGAGTATTTGTTGTGTAGTATTTCTCACCATCTCTTACCTTTGAATGCACCCCAGTTTGGAAAGAAGTCTCTAATTTTGGAATTTAGAAGAGGTTTTGGTTTCTTATCAAAGAAGATGCTTTTAGAATCATGTCCTTCCTAGCATTCAGTTTCTGTCTTCACTCTGCTGCTTGTTCCAACCAACGTAACTATTCCTTCATTCATCCCTCTAATCTAGCCATCCATCCATCTACCTACCCACCCATCTATCCATTCACCTAAACACCCATCCATCCATCCTCTGGTACTTACTGAGAACTTACCACGTGCAAGGCAGTATTCCAGGGACCAGGGTTAGAGTAGAGAACAAGATAAACAAGGTGCCTGTCCTTGTATAGCTTACAATCCAGTGGAGGCATCTCACAATTATCAAGTAAATAAACAAAGAGAGAGAATAAAGTACAAGATATCAGGTAAGGTGGACAGGGAAAACCTTTCTGAAGACTGACATTAAACTGAAACCTGAAGGAAAAGAAGGAGCCAGCCAAGTGAAGATTTAGAGGAAGAACATTCCAGGAACAGAGCAACAGGGGCAGAGACTGAACAAGAGTGAATGTAGGTCAGTTGGGAGAGAAAGAACAGTAGGAGATGGAGTCTGAGAGGTATGGAAGCATCAGAATGTGTGTGTGTGTGTGTGTGTGTGTGTGTGTGTGTGTGTGTGTGTGTGTGTTTAAACCACCACTCAGAATGGAGTCATTTGTAAATTTGGCTTTACCTGCTTGTAGCAATAGCAAATCAAATTAGTTGATCCCTTTCTCTGTGTGGCCCACAAATATGTTGCTTTTCTCCAGAATTTCAGTTAAAAAGGTCTTGTAATATATCAGTGGAGTGCTATAGGGGACTCAGTGACCAGACCGGCAGATATTAATTTCAACTGAGTTGCAGGATTCCTGAGCAGTCAAGGAAGAACAGGGTACTTAAATCCAAAGCCAACTCACATTAACTCAAGAACAGACTTTGTGTGTTCTAACCAATTACACCTCCTCTGCTAGTTTTTAAAAGTTTTACTTATGAAGCCCATTTTGAAAATTAAATGTTTATTACCATTTTTTGAAGGTGAGGTATAGAACTTGGCAAAGTATTGATTAATAACTTGTGGATGGCTGGTGTAAGGAAACCAGTTTGAACCCTGCTGTAAACAATGCATCAGCAGAGGGTTTCAGCTATTTGCAGGTTCAGAGCTTGCCAATTTGTAATTAGTTGCAGATTTTCAGTTACTTCTCAGCAAACAAAATTGTTTTATTTGCATCATTTACTTGGCATTTAATTTAAAAAGAATCCAATTGATTATTCTTAAAGACAATGAATTTGGAGGGCTGGGATAAAATAAATAGATAAATTTTTGAGTAGCCCTACATCTGTATTTTTGTTTTGAGAGATATCAGGGTATAGAACTTGGCCTAAATTCAATCAACTCTATCACACAATCCCAAAATGCATCCTGTGCAATTTGTCAAAAAGAAGATTTTTGGCAACTGCATATAAAACTCTTGATGTTTGTAATGAAGAACATAATCTGAGGAGGAAAAAAAAAAGCAAAGTTGCATTTTCTGCTAATTGAAACTGGTAAACCATTGTGAGTAACTTTGAATTCAATAGAAGACGAAAATAATTTTAAATGTTGGTCCTTGTTACTTTCATCAGACTGGTTCTCTCCATGACTTAGGGCTCCTTACAGGCCCATACCTTTTCCTTTGGAGAAGGAAAAGCCGTGGGATTAGAAGGGAGGAATTCATTCTGACTCGCAGATCAGGGAAGGTGAGAAGGTAAAACGCAAGAGAGGGAGAAGGAGGGATGGATTCCTGCAGTGGGAAGCAGGGGTGGGGTGGTGGGAAGGAAGACATTTTTTTTTCTTTAATGCAACTATCTTTTTTAAAAAAAAAAATTAATTAGTTAATTAATTATTTTTTGGCTGTGTTGGGTCTTCGTTTCTGCGCGAGGGCTTTTCTCTAGTTGTGGCGAGCGGGGGCCACTCTTCATCGCGGTGCGCGGGTCTCTCACTATCGCGGCCTCTCTTGTTGCGGAGCACAGGCTCCAGACGCGCAGGCTCAGTAGTTGTGGCTCACGGGCCTAGTTGCTCCGTGGCATGTGGGATCTTCCCAGACCAGGGCTCGAACCCGTGTCTCCTGCATTGGCAGGCAGATTCTCAACCACTGCGCCACCAGGGAAGCCCAGGAAGACATTTTAGGGAGGGAATGGGACACAGAAAGGCACAGCAGAGGGAGTGTGCGCCCTGGTCAGAGACCCATGAGCAGTCTAATGTGGTCGGATAGACGTGGTGTAGCATGTAGGGATGGGACTGAGGGCAGTGGGAGGGGAGAACAGACTGCAGACAGCCTGGGCCAGCAGGGGAAGGAGCTTGAACCCTGTTAGGGAGGTGGGCAGGAGCCAGTCAAGAGTTGAGCTGGGCAGTGACAGGGTCAGGAGGATCTGTGCTTGAGAAAGACCAGCTGGGGAATGCATGGTCTCTGAAACGGGGCAGGAGGTGTAAGAGCACAAGGTGTTTCAGATGTGCAATCGACAGAACCTAAAGAACACTCCTAAAGACTACAGGAGTGAGAGAAGACATGGGTCTATGCTGATTCTCAGGCTTCCTTAGAGGGTAACGCCATTATCCAAGACAGAGAACATGTGAAGAATAATTGTGATGGGGTAAGAATGATAAACACACACAAACCCCCAGAAAATGCCACAGTAAAACGCTATGGCAAACCTCAAAAACATTATTCTAAATGAAAGAAGCCAGTCATAAAAGATCACATATGGTATGATTCTATGTATATGAAATATCCAGAGTAGGTAAATCCACAGAGACAGAGGATAGGGGCGGTGGGGAGTAACTACTTAATGGGTACAGGGATTTCTTTTTGAGTGATGAAAATGTTTGGAACTAGATAGAGGTGATGGTTGCAGAGCATTGTGAAGGTGCTGAATGACACTGAATGATGCTCTTGAAAATGGTTAATTTTATGTTCTGTGAATTCTACTTCATTTGAAAAAAAGATAAAAGGAAAACCAAACAAAACAAAAACAGAACCCCCCAAACTCTATGGATCCATGGAACCTTATATTCCTGAGGTGCACATGCCCAGAGCCTCCTCTTAAACCCAAAGAATATAAACACAGAGAGGGAGGGCATGCTAGTGCCCCTTCATCGAGGGTAATCGCCTCTTGGGCTCCCAGCAGATACCCTCCTTCCTACCTGTTATTATGTGCATTTTCCTTGGAGGGCCTGGGCTGCTGGCCTTGGGAATGTTTAATCTGCAAGAACCCTACTCCATGTAGGTGTATCCTCTACTTGGACCATCCGCCTTTACTATGTCAAACTCTGGCTGACCTGGTAATGTGAGTAGTCAATCTGTCATGTGGGAGACATTTTTGGGGGAGGGGGAGGAAGCAAAGCACACAGAGAGAGGAGCCTGTAGGTCAGGAAACTGTAAGGAAAACTTTCTGGCATTCATATTGGTCATCAGAAGCCCTGGGGGAATAAAGGGCTCCCTGAGGCTCAGTGCATCATTAGGAAGATTAATTAACATTTGTAAAGGCCACACACAATGTGAAAGGCCCAGTAATGGATCTCCAAAAGCTGGAGTCCTTGTTTTCCAGAAGGGTCATGAAACAAGGAGTGGAAAATATTCCCTAGAAGACAGAGCTGGATGACCTCGGCCATGAGGAACACTGCAAAGAAACAACTGGGCTTGTCTGGGATTCTCTTCATTCTCGAGTCGTATCTGATCTGACAGATGTGGTGAGCAATTAAACCCTTGTCCATTCATAGTCTGAATGCTTGCACTGCGCGGAGAATGGGGCAGGAATAATGAGAGGCACAGCCCCTCTGGGACTATTCAGGAGGGCTCAAATTTGCATGGTCACATGAACCCGAAGGAAGTGGATTATGCTGGCCCGGCCAGGAAGTGGAGACCGCCAGAGCTTTCTGATTTGCATAAATCATAGGGCTGGAAGGCAGAGGGGCTTAAGGGCTCTCAAAGAAAGCCAGGTGTAGCTGCCTTTCCTCAAATTCAGTACATTTTTGTAGCTAGATGCCTACTCACAAAGGCTGTATAGGAAATTGAACTTGTGATGTCATTTGTTCCAAAGTTTTGTGACTATGTACCAGTAAGTTTCCCCAAAACATGATTTTTACAAGCAAAATTGCTACACAGCCTTTTAATGAATGGGTCCTTTTAATCACCTTGAAAAAAAGTGATGTGGTAAGGGGTAATGCATTTTATTATGATTACCGCTGTCAAACAATTTCTAATTGTGTGACAAGGTGCTTAAGAATTGTTTATGAAAAAACAGTTAATGCCTCTCAAAAAGGATTATATTCTTTTTAAGTTTCAAATGAAGGCTACCAATTAATTAATCCATTTACATAAAAATGTCTTGGATCAGCTACCTGCAAAGATAAAGGATGAAACCTATCCTCTAACTGGAAAAAGAAAAACTGCTATAAATATGTGGTAATAAACATAGAGAAGTACTGTACAAAAAGTAAATAGAAGTCATTAATTAAAAACTGAAATGTCAAAAATTTCATTTTATTCTAAGCAATATTAAAAATATTGGTGATGTCAGATACTTATTGAATAACTTCTCTATAAATATGGCTTTCCAGTTACACCGTTTTACTCAACTTTCTCATGGGAAGTAATGCAAAAGTTACATAATGGTTTTAGATTGGATGTAAATATTTCTCCCTTCAGTTTTTTCCTCCCATATAGCTGACTTCATGTTATCTCCCAGATTCACAGACATCAGTCAACAGAGCTTGATCAAGGCATTCAAACCTTTGCTCCCGTTGGTTCTGAACGAGTCCTACACTTGATACAAACAGTCATTACAGACCCAGAATGGAACAAAGAAGGCAGATATTTACCAGTGAAAAACTGAAGTTGCTTAATCACTTTAATATATATAATCAAATGGAAATTATATATCACCCGGACTAATTATATATAATTTCTTGGCATTTGGTATAAATTATTCTGACTATATCAGGGAAAAAAATTAAAAATATTCTTTTTTTTTAATAGCAGAATTTTCACTGAAATATACATCTCACATGAAATCCCATCTTTCTAGTATCTCTTCTTAAGTCTTTGATGACGTAAGTTCGTTTTCCCTAGTGTTTTCCAAGCTGAGGCTGAGCTGCCATTTTGCAGTTGGAATTGGTCTTTTCATGGTCACTTACTGGATTTATTGACATAGTGGTTGAGTATAATGTTGAGAAGAAAAGTGGAAAGGAAAAGAGAGAGAAAAGAGGAGAGAATAAAAAGGGTGAGGAGATGAAGAAAAAAGAGAGGGAAGAGAGAACACGGAGGAAAGGGAGAGGGATGTTTAAGAAAATCCTAAAGGTGCAAGTTGCGATCAGTAGGAAGGAGAAATGCTCAGTCTCAGAGACTGATAAGAAATGAACTGCCAGTGTCCACAGGTCACCTGTCACAGGGGCTCCATGTGTTGGTGGAGTGGCAGGAAGTGACACCCAGGCATGCCGGCTCTGCACCAACCCTCACTCTAAATGATTTAAAAAGTACCTCTTACAGTCACTCTTCCGACTGACAGGTTCAAGCCACAAGGTGACTATCCATTGGCAGGGCCCAATCTCTGCTATACAAAGGTGTGTGAGGGCAGGAATTATCAATAAACTCCGAGAGAAGCATTCTCATAAGTAGAAATAAAAAACTTAAGCTCTAGCAAAGTCTTTAAGGATGCAGAGAAACGAGGGTCACAGAATGGAGGAAACCTATGGTTTACCGGCGGCTATAATCTTTCTTCCTTACCAAGCCCATTTCAACCTTCAAAATAACCCAGCTAGTTCATGACATCTTCTAAGGAGCTCAGTGCCATTTGTACAAATGGCTAGCGTTAGTTTCATGCCGTGTTGCCAAGAAGTATGTCAACGAGACCTGGGCCCAGAGAAGTTAAATAACTCATACCAGGCGACACTGCTGGGGAGAGATGTCCTGGTGCTGGGGTTCCTGGATTTGAGGTCAGGATGCCCAACCCTTGACCCTTGAACTTTCTGGGGAGTTTCGGGTTTGCTACCCACAAAGAAGGTTGAAGGAACTCTCCAGAATCACAGCCAGGCATGACCCTTGGCAGTACCATCGCAGCCCCAAGAAGGTACAAGTTCCCTTTCCAAGTCTTTGTAGAGAGTATTTTACAGGTTACACCAAAGGTGTCCAGCCCACGATTAGCCGATTTTCAAATGGAGTGTGGACCTGTGTCTTAATTGCTGCGCGTCCCACCAATGACAACGTACCACACCACAGGGGGTGCTGTTCCTCCACTGTTTGTGACTTGTTAGAGGGTATTTCTGTATAGACCCCTTGGAAGCGTGCAGCAATCTGTGCTGTTTTTCCTGTTACTTCAGTTGTGTATTTTGGATTTTGTTTGTTTTGTTTTGGGCCGCACTGTGCAGTTTGCTGGATCTTAGTTCCAGGACTAGGGATCGAACCTGGGCTCCTGGCAGTGGAAGTGCAGAGTCCTAACCACTGGACCACCAAGGAATTCCTGTTGTGTATTCTGAATATGCCCAATTTCATGGAGGGAAAGTCTTCCTAAGATCCTATACAGTGATAGAACCTCTTCAGTTGTAAAACCGAGACAGTTCCAGTCTTTGGGGATTAAAGACAAGCACTTTGCTTGGTATAAAAAAAAAGTCCCACAGTAAGTGGTAATTATCACAATTATTATCGCAGAAAAAGAAGGGTAAGTCGTTGTTTAAGGCTACAAGAACAGCTTTATGTTCGTATTTTTCTTCCCAGAGGTTTAAACGGCTCAGGTCTGTTTGCATTCTTTTTGGTCTGTGCTGATAGTAACACATTATTTAAAGAGTGTTAGGAAAGTTGATCCAAGAGAAACATAAGCTTTGAGTCACTGACCTCTTTAAATGACACCTTTTTCATTAATTATTACCTTTCAGTGATAGCGCTGTGGCCAGTTTCTAGCCTCTCTGATGGCTTATGTGAGTTTGAGGATAAAAAGTGGTCTGGAACCTTTCTAGCCAAGGAGCAAAAGAACCTCTCTTTTTAAACTTTTAAGACAAAAGCAAAAACAAACAAATAAACAGACCCCTAAAGGCCAGTGTGATTGTTAAAGCTGAGAAGTTAGACCTGGTTCCTAGACTAGCTTGGCCACTTATGAGACACACAATCTGAGTAAGTTGTTTCCTTACTTATAAAATGGAATAATAAAAACACTTATCTCTTAGGGCTATTGCAAACGTTTTTAAAAATCCACTAACATAAAGGGCTTAGCCCATGCCTGGTACATAGAAGTGCTCTACAAATGGTTACCATAATCATGCTACTATCAGTAACCATAAAACTCCCATATGGGAGTCAGGGCATTGGTGTAGGGAATGTTTATTGGTAGATATTGATGGAGAACACTAGGGGTAACCAAAGCCCCTTTTACCCCCAATTCTCCCTCTCTTTATGTGTACATGGTATGATTCTATTTCTTCTCTTCCACTTCAGGAAATTCATTCGTACTTGAAAATAGTCACTAAGCTGAGCCCTTTGTGATATATGTGTTTAAAAAATGTGGTGGTGACACCTAGGGTTATCAGTTTTTTTATTTGTGGAGACAAAGGTCATATCAGACTTCAGCACTTGTGTATTTTCTGGGCCCACATACTATGGACAAGCTCCTTTATCCCCTTAGTGCCCCATGCATGGTAAGTAGAACAAATTTTTTTTTTTTGTCTTTCTCTTCATGATATAGGGCAAACAGCCTGTGTTATTCTGAGAGGACGTTAAAGAGCAAAATTATTTCTAGAAATTTCTAGTTTACTTAACAGCTGTGGATAAAAACAAACCAGGTGTCACTCTCCCACACAGACCCTCACACCATCTACTGCTGATTTCATCAACAGTGTGAGGCATTATCAATTTTTCTTCTTCCCTTGCTATTGGAAGATAATATTTCTGATTCTATTCAATTTTAAAAAGTCAAAGAAAGAAAGAAAGAAAGAAAGAAAGAAAGAAAGAAAGAAAGAAAAGAGAAAGAGAAAAAAAGAAAGAAAAAGAAAGAAAGAAAGAAAGGGAGAGAGGGAGGGAGGAAGGAAGGAAGGAAGGAAGGATGGAAGGGAAGGGAAGGGAAGGGAAAGGAAGGAAGGAAGGAAGGGAAGGGAAGGGAAGGGATGGGAAGGGAAGGGAAGGGAAGGGAAGGGAAGGGAAGGGAAGGGAAGGGAAGGGAAGGAAGGAAGGAAGGGAAGGAAGGAAGGAAGGAAGATGGTCTGTCTGAAGCAGGGACTGGCTTCAGATTCTGAGAAGTTGTCCTGAGGTAAAATCCCTTTCTCTGGTAAGTGAGACAGCTGGTGACTTGGAGCCACGCTGTCCCCTCGGCAGCTCGTTCATGTCACAGACGTGCCACACAGTGTCAGGGCAGCTGCAAGGCATGCTGGGAGTGTGGCGTGGGCTCTTCTGGGGCCAGGCTTGGGGGGTAAGGTTGGGGTGGGGGAGGGCAGAGTCCTACTAAGGATGGTTGGTTCTCAGGCAGCCTGGAGTCTTGAGAGCTAAAGGTGGCCTTTCACAAGCCCACTTTTTAAAGAAAAGATGTGAGATTCCTTCAAAGAGTGGATTTTACTAATCCTGGATCCTCAGGGAAGGTAGAAAGAGATGACAGGAAGGGAAAAACTGGGCACAGAGTACACTACTGTATCTTTTCTTCTTTCACTTACAAAATCTTATTCTGAAGATTAAATAATTTTCTTCCCACTGTTAGTATTATTATACCTGTGACAGCTCTACTGCAGGGTGGTTTTTCTGCCCTGAAACTGGACCACATTTGTTACTGTGACGTGTTAATTCATGTGGTCTGTACACTGAAATACAAACCATCCGAAAGCTCACGACTTCCACAGTGAGGAACAGCTATTTAATGTTACTCTACTTATTCCATGTTCTAGGAGACATTCAGTGAAGAATGACTGCTTATAACTTATTTCCTATCATATTTTCTTCATGTACGCAACTTCAACTCCTTGGGGATCATCAGGACTCTTTTTCTGCAGGGTATCATTAGGGAAGGAATGTGGCTTCTCTCTTGGGAGAGCAGTTTTGTTCTGCTCTGTCTTCTTTCGGCAAAGATTTACTGAGTGCGTGCTGTGTCCCTTGTTCTAGGTAAGCGTGATAGAGGCAGATGATGGAGGAAGACGGGCTCAAACAACACAAGAGCACACAGAGCAAAAGCATTTTGGGTTCCACTGCTGTTGCTTCTCAGACTATCTTAGATGAAGGAACAATTCTTGCTTCGGTGTTTCATTTCCAAACTTTCGAGGACTAATATGGAGTCCTATTCACATGACAAGACACACGCGTGTGCACTCAACAGCGTGCACAATGGTTTACGTGCTGTTCGAGGACACCAGTCCACTGACCACGTGCTTGGATGCTGTGGCAATGGCAAATTGCTCAAATGTTTTTAAATGCCTACTCTAGATTTCTCCACTTACGACATCATAGGATAACAGCAAACAGTTCACGGACTGGCACCAGGAGTAGCTCTAGACCAAAGAATGAACAATGTTCAGTGAAGCAATTTAAAGCCGGCACCCTGATTCCTGTTTTGTGTTTTTCTGCCCCGACTCCTGCTCCACCTGCAAATTCTGCAGCCTCCACCAAGCCAGTGCAAAGCAGGAGCTAGTCTGTGAAAACTAATTCAACTCCAAGATAGTCTGAAGTCCTTGAAGACCATGAGATTGTCTATAACATTTTGGGTGTGTGTGCATTTTTCTAGAGAGAAGCTCCCTAGTTTTCATCGCATGTTCAAACGGGTATGCGGCCTAAAAAATGGTTCAGATAAACTAACTTAACACTTTTTCATTACCCAGCAACTCTAGTTAAAATTTTTAACATGCAACCACCCATGATTCCCAGGAAAACACACACACCTGGGGGACTGTTGGTTTTCATGAAGCCTCCCCGGATCTGGTGACTGGGCTGGCCATTTCCATGGTGTTTCAAAGCACTGCTGTTCTGGGTTAAGAAAGTGACTAGATTTGGGCTTCCCTGGTGGCGCAGTGGTTGAGAATCTGCCTGCCAATGCAGGGGACACGGGTTCGAGCCCTGGTCTGGGAGGATCCCATGTGCCGCGGAGCAACTGGGCCCGTGAGCCACAACTACTGAGCCTGCGCGTCTGGAGCCTGTGCTCCACAACAAGAGAGGCCGCGATAGTGAGAGGCCCGCGCACCGCGATGAAGAGTGGCCCCCACTTGCCACAACTAGAGAGAGCCCTCGCACAGAAACGAAGACCCAACACAGCCATAAATAAATAAATAAAATTTAAAAATAATAATAATAATTAAAAAAAAAAAAAAAAAAGAAAGTGACTAGATTTGTCTACCAAAGGCTTGGATAGCAACAGGAGGTTAACTCTCTTCACGAAATTAAAAAAAAAAAAAGTCTGTGAAAGAAAGAATACAACTACTCTTCAGCAGTAGGGAAGTGTTCCCCACATTGGCATCTTAGAATCTCAAAGATGGGTGAGGGCATCTGATTAGAAGGGAAGGATGGATAGATTGAAAGAAGAGGTAGGGTCTGGCTGGAGGAGAGGTGAGCACTTGCTGTCATAAGTGTGTGTGGGGCAGGGAGTATCCAGGTGGAACCAGATGCCCCTTAAAGAGCGGGAATAATGAGATATCCAGGAAGATGAGGTCACCATTCCAACACAAACATAACGATTTTAAGAAGGAATCTACTCCTAGTGCCCAGACTGTGGTCTTTACATACATGGAAAGGAACCAGGATTCCCTGTAGAAATAGTTGATTCCAGATTTAGGCCAGAAGCCTGGGGTACCTTATCCTGCCAGAAAAGACTAGGGGAATTAAGTTAAAAGGTGACCAGAGGCAACTAGAAGGGGCTCCCATTGATGAAAGATGGGCTATTTGAGCATCAAAAAGATTAATGATTACAGTGGACTGATGCATATGAAATAGATAAAACCCTAAGTGTTTATAATGATATTCAACAACAAACAAACCTCACTGGTCACTTTTGGAGGTTGCTGGGGCAATATTCTAAAAATTGATAAATAAATGGAAAGAGGCTTTTACGCTGCTTTTCTTGTATGAACTGTATTTCAGAGTAACCCAATAATTGATAATAAGTTCTTCTATATAGAATAATAGCTAATAAATGCAGAAAGAATGGTAGAATCGAGCATCTCCATTTTGTAACCTCTAATGGATGTAGACAGCGATTATTAAGTTACTAAAACTATTAGGTTAACAGGTAGATAGACAACTTCGTAATGGTTGAATCAGGCTGACCACATCTGAACCCAATGATCAATCTTGACATCAATAAAAGTTGTTATGCCTCCCGAGGTGATAAAATTGAACCTGAATTTCATTAAGTCTTCAGAGCTAACCACTAATTTACAGGAAGTATGGAGGGGAGAGGAACATATCAAACAGCACAATGAAGATGCAATAGGTCAAATACATCCTGTGGACATTTTTAAAGGACAATGGTCTGGTTTCTTCCACAAATAAATACCATAAAAACAGGAGAAAGGTCTGTAATAGATTAAAAGAGGCTTAAGGTTGGGTCAGCCAAACGCAACAGGGGTATCTTGTTTGGATCCTGATTCAAAGTACCCAGTTGTGTGTGGACGTTTGTAAAACAATTAGGGAAAACTGAACCTGGACAGGGCATGTAATCATTATTAAATTTGTTAGGTGTGATAAGGGTATTGCAGTTAGGTTTTTGAAAAGTTATGCTGTGTGTACTAGAGCTACATACTAAAAT
Source organism: Balaenoptera borealis (assembly GCF_965194805.1). Lineage (NCBI taxonomy): Eukaryota > Metazoa > Chordata > Mammalia > Artiodactyla > Balaenopteridae > Balaenoptera > Balaenoptera borealis. Next base: position 101,457,700 of record NC_138874.1, on the reverse strand, counting down.
ATGTACAGTTAAAATCAGATATCTGGAATTTGCTTTAAAATAGTATAGGAAAACAAAAGAAAAAGGGAAGGGAAAGAAAACAAGAATGGCTAAATTTGCTGTGAAAGCTGGGTGTTGGGAGATGGGGGTTCACTGCACTATTTTTTTCTCTGTGTGTTGTATAAATTTCTGTAAGAAAGGTTTTTTTTTTTTTGTTTTATTTATTTATTTATTTAAAGAGAGAATCTCACAGAAAATAAAGCAAGTTAAGACAGGCGAGCTGATGAAAAACACAACACTTATCTATGGAGTCTTTGAATTCATACCCATACTTGCCCAAGCCCTGGGGTCTGAGGAAGCCAAGCACAGCTCACACGAGGGAGTTCAATCTTCCTGGCCTCTGCAGTACTGGGTAACTAGATGCCTGGGAACTCACGGGGAATGAACAATTGTGCTGAGCCCACAATCCCCAAGAGAGGTTGGGGCAGCTGTCTGATTGGTGGGAGGGGATGGAGTCTTCCAGGATCTACTCTGGGAGAGGCAAGGAAGAGAACTCCAGCCATAGTCTAGCATCCTCTTTAACCTCATTCCCAGAGCAAATCCGAAACTAGTACCAACAGAACCGTGCCATCTGGAATTCTATAATGCACCACTGGCAATATGCCATGGCAGAACTGTAGACGACTGGCATATTTAAGGCCACACACATCTTTTCTCCAGCTTTCTGTCTATCCTCTTATATTTTATTAATGCATTTGAAGAACTATAATGAATTTGGATTTGCAAGGGGTTTAGTCAAAGGTAATGACACCATACTTGATACAAAAATGACCTACTGAGACCCGTAATATCTCCATGCCAGCTTTTTTCAATTAAATGACCACAACTAGCAAGCAACTATTAACATGGGGACTTTGTGGGCTACAAAGACATGCAGTGTCTGCAATGGTGAGCCACAAAATGCTTATAGGAGAAAAGGGGAAAAAAACCCCAGATTCTCACATAAGTTTTTGAGACAAAGATATTATTCAGCTTTACAGTCCTTTGAGCTCCTCCTAGGAATATTCCACCAATTTCCACAATTGCAGTTGGAGGCTGTCTTGATGGAAACTGTGTGTTAGAGAACTGTAATATCCATGAAATGTCCACACTTGTCCTAAACCCCAGAGAGTCAGGGAATCTTGCTACTGTACCCTCAGTGACTAGAGCCACTTCAAATTATTTCTTCAACTGAAAATTAAATAGAAGCTATGCCTAATTGTGCACTTTAATTTTTCTCTGAGGCTGTCCCACACACCCTAATTGTATTCACTTTTTTTGCACGATTAGCCACGGACGCTGGTGTTTGGAGCCACTGCTTCCCATTGAATAGCAACCATGCTTTCTGAACTGCAGGTCCCATGGTTTAGCAGGGTGGGTGGTTGGAAACTGAGATTACCCTGAGGATTTGGGAGGTCAGCCTGCCATACATAGTGCATGCCTTTCCCAGTTATCCAACAGAAACCCAGCATCACCCTTCAGTCCAGGCCCCTGGCTGGCAGAGCTCTGGCCCGTTTTTTTTTTTTTTTCCTTATAAATTTATTTATTTATTTAATTTATTTTTGGCTCTGTTGGGTCTTCGTTTCTGTGCGAGGGCTTTCTCTCTAGTTGCGGCGAGCGGGGGCCACTCTTCATCGCAGTGCGCGGGCCTCTCACTATCGCGGCCTCTCTTGTTGCGGAGCACAGGCTCCAGACGCACAGGCTCAGTAGCTGTGGCTCACGGGCCTAGTTGCTCCGCGGCATGTGGGATCTTCCCAGACCAGGGCTCGAACCCATGTCCCCTGCATTGACAGGCAGATTCTCAACCACTGCGCCACCAGGGAAGCCCTGGCCTGTTCTTTAGAGCTGGATCGAACTGCAGGAGGTTACCTGGTTTAAGCCTCAGCTTCTTGCAAAAAACTTGATACAAAACATTCCACTGCATTGGAAAGTTCTGAATCTGAGGCAGTACGCTGCTGCTAAAGTGGCTGAAAAGTCTTTAGTTTTCAAGTAAGGTCGGGTCCGGTTTGCAGCCTTGTGTAGAACAGACTGTTTTCTCAGTAGGTGCTTAGCTCGTATGCCAGGAGCGCTACTGCTACAGCGACTGCTACTAACAACAGCAAAACAACATGATGATGACGATGATGATTGTAATATCATAATATGTCAAGTTTTTATTTCCTTTCGGGTGTTTACCTTAGCTTTTATCATATAAGTAGCATTATGATCTCCATCAACAAATTAAGAACCTGAGGCACAGAGAGATTAAAATAACTTGCCCAAAGTCACAGAACTAGTAAGTGGACAAAGCCAGGCTGTCTGGCTCTAGAGCAGCAGCGTGAATCACTGTGAGATACTGCCTCTAACCATATTAGGAGCTTTGGCTCTGAACTGATTACCTGAATTCCAAAGAGCAGCCAAAATTACAAAGCAAATGTCCAGAGTTTGCCTGAGTTTATGCTTACACTAGAGTAGTTCATCTTAACCCTGGTTTCATAGAAGAATCATCTGGAGAGCTGTTAAAAAATACTGACGCTGGGAACCCACCCTTAGAGATTTGGATTCATTTGGTCTGGGGTGGGGCCTGGCCATCAGTGTTTTTAAAAAGCTCCTCAGGTGATCCTCATGTGCCACCAGAGCTGAGAACCACTGGGTGAGACTGACAAACACGTTTCTGAAGGGCTTTGTGAAAATAAAAAATAAAATTGACACTGCTGCACACTTTCTCTCCCTCTTCGATAATCACAAAGGACAATGACATATTAAAGGCTTGTATTTAAACTTATTTGAATATGGAACCTTTGCTGTGCAGAGTGTATATAAACATACACGGGAACTGCTGTTCTAACCATTTGGAAACTAGTAATTCAAGCTGATAAATTTGGCTACTCTCTTTTAAACAGAAAACCCTGTACCTTTAACTGTGCAGGACAAGAGTTTCTCAAAGTTTCTTTCTTCAGTAAGGATACAGAGGACCTCTTAAACCAGCTTATTCTCTTAACTAAGAACAAAGACCCACAATCTCACAGTTGGAAGGGACCATAAGTGCCTTCTCATTTCTCTTGACAACAGTAACACACACACTCACACACACACAAACACACACACAAACACAATGCAGAAACCCCTTTTAGAGCATCCTCCCAGATGGTCATCCAGCCCTAGCTTGAACAGTTCAATGACAAGAGACCTCACTCCTTCACAAGACAACACACTGCATTGTTGGGCAGATCAAGTCTTCTTTATACGGCCTCAAAATTGCCTCCCTATAACTTCTACTTGTTCATAGCTCTGTTGTTGCCTGGAATAATGGCGTAAAGTCTCCTCTTCTTTCAAATGAGTGTCCTTCAGCACATCATTAAGGCGGAGCATGGTACACTGGAGAGAACACAGGGCTACACAGGAGCTAAGAGACTTGGATCTGAGATGTAGCTCTGCCTGAGACATTATGATTGCAGCAACTAAAGCCCTTCAGGCCTTAGTGTCATCATGAATATGACAAATCTGTCAAAACAGAAAAAGTGATCTTGCATAATTGTAAATACCAAATCAAAAGTGTAAGCCAAGAGCTTTGCAACTGAAAAGGACTCCAGAAATATGTTATTATATTAGTAGAGCCTTTCAGGTACTGTATTTTTATACTCAAACAATCCTTCTGTCACTTGAAACTTACATTCTATTTCCAAAGTTAGGTATATTAGTGCTGCTGAATAACTATATTAGTGGTGGGAAATGATGCTCCATGATGCCACCTATCGGTTACTTGTGTCAGTGATTTAGTGACCAGAAACAAAAGGCTCGCAAGATGGCATGGGTAACAATGTGCTGATGCTGTCTTTTTGTAAAGACCAGAGGAAACAAAACCATGAACTTGGAATCAGAAAGTCTGGGTTAGAGTCTGCCATTTACTATGTAGCTGCCATTCAACAAGCTAGCTAACCTGCTTCCCTACACACAATAGGACAGAAAAATAATATTAATCTTACATGTGCTACTATGAGGATAAAATGAAATAGTATGTGTTAAATACCCAAAAATAAATATTGTGGATTCTAATTGCAGAGCAGTTCACCATTTTTTTTTTTTTTTTAATCAGTAAGAACCCATTTGAAAAGTGCATTATTTTCTCTCTAAATTAAATAGAGATGTTCAGTTATCTGGATTCCACCTGGATAGAGTTCTAAATCTATCATTAATTCTCTGTGACCCACATATTTCACCTCTTAGGCTCTCAGTTTCCTAATTTGTAAAATGAGTTAATTGGACAAACTGATCTTTAAGCCATTTTCTAGGTATGACTCTGGGACCACCAATATCTGATATATTGCTAATCAAATTGAAAAAAGTATCAGAAGTAAACTGATTCCTGAGAGCAATTCAATTCTTCTATAATCCGGAAATACTATCATTGTAAAAACAATGTCTTCAATCTGTAAATTTGTTTTGAAAATTACTCCCTTTAGGAAGATACATTTATTTCCAACTTAGTTCTGCTAGCCACATTCCTAAGGTGAGGTAACAGAATTTTAAAACACTCAATAAAAACAGATATTTCTCCAAAGAAGAAATACAAATGGCCAATAAGCACATAAAAAGAGGCTCAACATCTTAGCCATTTGGGAAATGCAAATCAAAATCACAATGAGATAGTTCCTCACACCCACTGGGATGCCTGTAATCAAAAAGACAGACAATAACAAGTGTTGGGGAAGATGTGAAGAAATTGGAAGCCCTATACATTGCTGGTGGGAATATAAAACAGTCCAATCACTTTAGAAAACAGTTTGGCACTTTTTTTTTTTTTTTTAAATTTTTTTATTTTTGGCTGCGTTGGGTCTTTGCTGCTGCATGCGGGCTTTCTCTAGTTGCGGCGAGCGGGGCTTTCTCTTGTTGAGGAGCACGGGCTCTAGGCGTGCGGGCTTCAATAGTTGTGGCTCGTGGGATCTAGAGCGCAGGCTCAGTAGTTGTGGCACATGGGCTTAGTTGCTCCGCGGCATGTGGGATCTTCCCGGACCAGGTCTCGAACCCGTGTCCCCTGCATTGGCAGGCGGATTCTTAACCACTGCGCCACCAGGGAAGCCCCATTTGGCACTTTTTCAAAAGTTAATCTTAGAGTTACCATATGACCCAGCAATTCTACTCCTAAGTATACAGCCAGGAGAAATGAAAACATATGTCCACACAAAAACTTTTAGGTGAATGTTTACAGCAGCATTAGTCATAGTAGCCAAAAAATCGAAACCTAAATGTTTACCAATTAATAAATGGATAAATAAAATTTGTATATCCATACAATGGAATATTAGTAGGCAACAAAAAGATATGAAGTACTGATACATGCTACAACATAGATGAAACTTGAAAACCTTATGCTAAGTGAAGGAAGCCCAAAACAAAAGACCACATATTATATGATTTCATTTATATGAAATGTCCAGAATAGGCAAATCCATAGAGACAGAAAAGTTGTTTAGTGGTTGTCACGGGCTAGTGGGACATGGGGAATGACTGCTAATGGGTACCAGATTTCTTTTTGGGGTGATGAAAATGTTCTAAAATTGATTGTGGTGATGGTTGCGCAACTCAGCGAATATACTAAAAGCCATTGAATTGTGCACTTTAAATGGGTGAATTGTATAATATGTAAACTGTATCTCAACAAAGCTGTTAAAAACTCAGAAGCACATAATCATTAAATTATAAGGATCAAGGATCAACTCAATTTAAATCAAAGTGCAAAAAACACATGTGTTTGTATAATAGTATTCTACGTGGATAACTGCTGTATATATTCAACTGCTTTAAACCCATTTTTGCATTTGGATCATTTTTCAAGGCGGAGCTGAAATTTAAGGAAGTAAATTGAATAAACAAGGCTACAGCAGCACACAAAATCTACTTCTTTTATTTTATGCTACCCAGGATTGACTCAGCGGTGTAAAATGCCATTTAAAAAAAGAATGATGAAATTTGAATGAGAAAATGTATTTCATCGTGGAAGATAAAAGTCTTTCCTTCTCTACAGTGAATACAGGTAATTTCAGAAGCAGCAGCTTCTAATTATTCACTGCTGAAAAGCTAAAAAAAGGTTCGTATTGAAAACAGTGACCTCCAGTTTGCTCTGTGAATGAAGGCAGACACAAATTCTCATTTTCCTAGAATCCTGGTTGATAACTGAGTTGGGAAAAGCACGCATTTCTTCATTACAGTGCAGTCGACTGTTCATTTAAATAACAATAACCTGCATAAAAGTCACAAAAGCATCATCTAGCAATTCCACTGTGTTGAAATGCATTATTAGTACTAACAATGCCAAATAGAGTAAATAAATGACTGTCTTCTTATTTTCAGCATTATTCCTGATTACTTAGCTTTATGAAAGGCTAGCATTATTATTACTAGTGCATTCAACACCTTGGTCAATACTGTTTGCTTGGATAACTCTTGAACTGGAAGGGATTTTAAAATAGAGCTATATTCTTTTCTAGGTTATCCAAGGGCGAAAAAACCCCTCCAATCCATTGCTCATGTATCATAGATTTTTAACAGAAAATATTTAAAGAACTCAACTTCTGTTCACTATATATGTGTAAAATCTAAAAGTCCTCATTAAGATAGCACACTTGCAATAGTACTTATTTAAAAATGTAAAATTTACATCAATAGTTTAACTTTACATCAGAAAGTTTCCTACCAAGAACATGCTAATGCTTCAGTTTTTAAAGTTCCTTAAGCTCAAAGTCTGGGCCCTTTTTTTAAAAACTTTTTTCTTTTTTTACTCCCGGAGATATCCTGTATGCCACAAAATGCTACTGACCAACCCTGTTGTAAGAGCACCATCAATCTATCCAGTGAATGGCAAATAAAAAGACAGATTTGAAATCATTCACTCCTGAGGCTCAAGTTTGCTGTGGTTAGATAAAAAGGGGCCTCTCAGGGAAAGATATGAGCAATATTTGGATTTAACAGTGCCTGATTAAAAAGAATGAAATGATACCATTTGCAGCAACATGGATGGACCTGGAGATTATCATACTAAGTGAAGTAAGTCAGAAAGAGAAAGACAAATACCATATGATATCACTTATAAGTGGAATCTAGAATATGACACATATGAACTATTTACAAAACAGAAACACACACACAGACGTAGAGAACAGACTTGTGGTTGCCAAATGGGGGGTGGTGGTGGGGGAGAGGGATGGAGTGGGAGGCTGGGATCAGCAGATGCAAACTATCATATACAGGATGGATGAACAATAAGGTCCTACTGTAGAGCACAGGGAACTATATTCAGTATCCTATAGTAAACCATAATGGAAAAGAATGTGAAAAAAAAATGCATAACTGAGTCACTTTGCTGTACACCAGAAACTAACACAACATTGTAAATCAACCATACTTCAATAAAAAATAAATTAAAAAAACAAACAAAACGAGTGCCTGATTGAGGTATAGCTTTCTTGAAGATGGGGCAACAGGGTATATATGCTTATAAAGTGTTATCATCATAAGGGGAACACCACACACTAGAGTGATTGACTCTCATTCAGACAATGGAGGTGTTTTGGTTCTTGTGTGTGCACTGAAGCCTTGGATTCTGGTGTGGAAAGGGAACTAGAAAGCTTTCGGGCAACAGCAAAATGAGTGAATTAATATTTAGGTAATTTAAAGGATTGCGTGAGCAGAGGAAAATGTTCTTGGAGGGTGTGCGGCACATTATATTTTCCTAAATTGGCGACAAAATATTCCCATCCCACTGATTTTCCACAACCGTGACACCCCTGCCTCAAGAGGCGGAGTCTATGTCCCTTCCCATCGAAACCTGATGGGCCCTTGTGACCGTCTTGAGGAAGAAAATGCAGCAGAGGTGACACTGTGTGACTTCCTAGGCTAGGTTTAAGAAAGGCCACACAGCTTCTGCCAGTCTTGCTCTTGGGGCTCATCTTTGGGGTGTCTAAGCTGGCAAGTCTGAGGCTCCACGCTGTAAGGAAGCCCAGACCAGCTCACGTAGACAGACTACATGGAAAGATTAATAAAGCGATAACAGGAGAAAGTCCCAGCCAGGCTCTAGCTACTGCTGAATCCTATCTCTTCCCAACTGTTCCAGTTCTGGGCTTGATCTGAAGGTAACCTCATGAGAGGTCCCGAGCCAGAATACCCAGCCAAGCTGCTCCTCCACTCCTGACCCACAGAAATTGTGAGAGATGACAATTGTTGTTCTAAGCCGTTCCCTTTTGGGGTGACTCGTTACACAGCAACAGGTAACTGGAAGAGGAGGAAAGGAGACCCGAAAGGTGAGTCATATCATAAATAACACCAAGGGCATATGTCATTTGGAGCCAAGGCTTTCAAACCATGAGCTGTAGACACGCAGATAAAAGTAATGGAGAGGGCTTCCCTGGTGGCGCAGCGGCTGGGAGTCTGCCTGCCAATGCAGGGGACACGGGTTCGAGCCCTGGTCCGGGAGGATCCCGCGTGCCACGGAGCAACTAAGCCCCGTGCGCCACAACTACTGAGCCTGCGTTCTGGAGCCCGTGTGCTGCAGCTGCTGGGGCCCGCATGCCTAGAGCCCGTGCTCCGCAACGAGAAGCCACCGCGGTGAGAGGCCTGCACACCGCAGCAGGGACCCAGCACAGCCAAGAATGAAAAAAAAAAAAAAAAAAAAAAATGTAATGGAGAAAGACTCCTTCTAAATCACCAGGTAAAACCCCAACTCACTCATGATTCAGAGCTTATAACTCCTCAGCAGTGGGTCAATGGCCCCTCTTCGTGGAATCTCTGGATTTTCCATGCGGGGGAGCTTAGGGCAGCAAAGGGTAGGAGGGAACCTGCTCTGAAGCTGCATTTACATGGCAGGGGCAGTCCGCTTACTCGGGCAGTGGTGGCAAGGGGCTCATGAGATGCGTAGGGAAGCTACAGCCCCTCTAAGGGACCCACTGATTCCCACCTCACCTTTTTCACTAGTCAGTAAAACCGAACAGTGTGTCGCTTCCGAGCACAACGTATCATTTTCATGCCTCCATTTCCCCGTTTTCTCTTCTTTGGCTAACTTGCGCTTACTCTGCAGATCTCAGGTTGGGCATCACCAAGCCCAGGAAGGCCGACAGGGCTAAGAACTCCTTGTTCTATTTCCATTTATAATAAAATTCCTGTTTAGGTATGCTTTCTTACTACACTGTGTACACTGAGAGATGGATATAAATTATTTATATTTGTATCTTTCGGCCTAAGGTCTGCCTCGTCACAATAGCTGGTGCTCAATTAATGTTTGTGGAAATTAACATGTAAAGACAAGTTGGCTTCAAAGGACGAATCTGATGACAGTGTCTCCATGCTCTTCCCTGATCTCAACTAGAAATCTCTCTCTGTCCTGTGAACTCCCAGGAAAACACTGCATCAGAATTTCTTTCATGTCACCTTGGATCCTCATTCTCCCTACCTCCCACCTGGGGTCCATCTCTTTACCTTGGACCACATTACATGGATTCCTGTAAGATCCCCTTTCCAGACGGTCCACTCCACGGGGGCAGGTTTCTGGGCCAATCCCCATCCCGAGTGCTGAGAGCGGCACTTCCTATGCTGGAGGCGGGTTTGGTAAAGCATGTGTCTTCCCTGTCTCAGTACACTTACAAAGTCATTACTGACTCTGAAACCTCTTCCCTGGGGTTCGCAACTCTGCCTCCGACAAGTCTGCAAATGCACTCGTCTTACATATGTTCAACAGGCGACATCAAGATGGGCTCAAATGATGTGGCAGGACAACCTGCCAAAGTCCTCAGAAGCTTGAAGTAGGTCATCCTCAGGAGCAGTAGCTTTTCATCTACCCAGCAGGTGTGTGTCATCAAATAAATATCATAAAATGTCTTTCAGACAGGAACAAATATCTGGCGGGGAAACAGAAGTACACAGGCTCACTGACTACTGGTCTAGAGGTCTAGACGGAGAGCGTGAGATGTTTTTTCTTAACATATGGAAACCAATATTTTTATTAACGAGAGGATTTCAACCCCACTATTTATTGTCCCCCTGTCCAATCACCTGCCCCATCCACTAGTCCCAATTTTATAACTTCATTTACAAAGGTTTTAACAAAGGGTATTCCTGAAACCCGGCACCACAAAAACGCATTTTCCATGAAACGCTGTGATTTAAAAATAATCATAATGATAGGTAAGCTAATTTGGTTTACTTGGGATTATCTTTCAACCCCTCCCCGTCTTTTTAGCATTTAAATTAGTCATTAGTGTATCTTCCTTCTTTTTGCTGGGAGAGTTTCAGGAGATATTAAAATTCAGTAATTTGTGGTGGTTCATTTTTGTAAGATTAGGGAGAACTTAACAATATGGTACAATTTGTTCTTGAACATCCTTGAGCCTACCCCATCATTACATGCCAAATTACCAGGTATCATTGAAGCTGAATAGAAGAAAAATACACACCTGTGGTTTAACCCAACTTCAAAGTCACGGTTACACTTTAAAAGAGGAAATATTTGAACTCAAATGTGGATATGTTTTGGATTTAATTTTATGTACATTACTTATAATTCCCAAAGCCAAGGATAATTCTAAGAGAACCATGAACACAGTGTACATCATGTGAGATTGAAAAATTGGCTCATAATTATTTCAAGATGAATTATGTAGATCAATACAATTTTTTACTCACATGAAGGATGTCCACTAATATTTTCTGATCTCGTAGTGTTTGCCAGACACTCAGATACCATTTTCCTGACTTTACTGCACCTGAGCACCATCTGAGCTAGTATTTACTTAACTGTTTTCTGTACGTCAAGTTGAAATTGGCCTTTTAAAGAAAAAAATTCACCTCCTCTCAAGCAATAATAACAGTAAAACCATGAGTTTGATAGCTACTTAAATTTGTTCTTTTGGACAAAAACCGGGTAAAAGTAAAAGCTGCCCTGCTCAGAAGAGGCATGACAAGTGGCTGATCCCTTCACCCGATAAATATTTATTCAGCACCTACTATGTGCCAGGCCCTCTTGCAGATGCTAGGGTTATAGCAACAAGCAAAGCAAAGTTCCTGCTCTCACGGAGCTTACTTTCTATAGATGTAGATGCTAATAAACCAGGAAGTATATAAAGCAATTCCAGGGAGTGACATGTGCTATGAAGAAAAATGAAGCAGGGGAAAGGCACAGAGTGATGAGGGGGGATTTGGGCAGAGATCCAAGACAGCATGGAAACCAGTGGGTTGTCCTAAGCAGAGGTAAAAGTCCAGAGTTCATAATATTACCTGTCTCCGTTTCTACTCTTACAAAACTCAGTTATGTCCCAAGATTAAGTCTTAGTGTAATTTACCTTCCTCAGACTGCTTTCCCTGGAGATTGTCTTTCATGGGCTGTTTCCACTGGGGACTGCATTTTTGGGACAGACCGGCCCGGGTGGGGTTACAGCGAGGAGAATTAGACCATCAGAGGTGACAAAGGTGCTGGGGTGGGGTGGGCAGGAAAGAATGGAAGAAAAGGGCTGGGCGCCACAAAACATGGAGAGCATCAAAGACCTCTTTTGCCATTTTGCCTCTTGTCTTAGGGTAGCAACCTCTTAGGAAATTATTTCATATGCCAACCTTGGCATATAGACATGAGTTGTTCAGGACTACTGTAGCATTTTTTTCCCCATTTAAGGTGAAAGAAGCTGGTAAATATGCTTAGATATTTCCTTAAAAATCTGACTCCTGGTTTATCACTGAAAACATCATCGATACTCTAAATGAAACATATTAATAGAAGCATAGTCTGATTTGTAAATAGACGTTTCACTTTGTCCACATATAGTTACTTAGGTTCCTTGGAGGCTGACTGCAGGATGAGAACCCAGCTGGTATCAGGTTTCAGACAAGGAGAGCTGAGTTCTTAAGGCTGATGGACGTGACTGGCTGCAATCCTGGCTGAGACTTGATAGTTGTGTGACTTTGAGCAAGTGACTGAACTTTGCTAAGCCTCAGTTTCCTCATCTGTAAAAGAAAATAATAATGCCTCCCTTACAGGTTTGCTCTGAGGGTTAAATGAAATGAAATGAGATAATGATTATACAGCACTTAGCATTTCAGTGCTCTTAAAATAAATGGCAATTAAGATGACAACAGCAATCATGACAATAACGATGATTAAGAAATCATATGCGGGACTTCCCTGGTAGTGCAGTGGTTAAGAATCCACCTGCCAATGCAGGGGACGCGGGTTCGATCCCTGGTCGGGGAAGATCCCACGTGCCGCAGACCAACTAAGCCCATGCGCCACAACTACTGAGCCCACGTGCTGCAACTACTGAAGCCTGCGGGCCTAGAGACCATGCTCCGCAACAAGAGAAGCCACCGCAATGAGAAGCCTGCGTGCCGCAACGAGGAGCAGCCCCCACTCGACGCAACTAGAGAAAGCCCGCATGCAGCAACAAAGATCCAACGCAGCCAAAAATAAATAAATTAAAAAAAAAAAAAAGAAATCATACTCAAGGTTCTCCAGTTCTGAAACTGAGAAGGAAAGCCCTGGTCTCTAGGTTCCTAAGAGGCTTAAGAAATAAGTGAGCACTATTACTCTACTGGGCTGGTGAGTGCAGCGCAGTGGTCAGAGAGAGATAGGAACTGGGGAGGGAGGGGTCATCCAAGTGGACCATGAGCTCAGCCTCCACACCCAGAGGTTCAGAATGGGATGGGCAGGGGGGGCCATTCCAGGCAGTGTCAGGTAGACATGGAAAGAGGTTCCCTGGAGCTAGGACACGGGTCCCGTATCACGAACACAAGATAGGAGTTCAGTGGAACTAAACTCCTGAGTTGACTGGAATGTGTCCCTCGCAGTCTGGGCGTGGTTGTAGAGGCCTCCTCATCTTAGATGCACCTTTTGCTCCACTGAATTTTCAAGGTGCTCAACATCTGTCACCCCAAATTTAAAAATAACAAAAGGAGAGCACATCCTGATGGTCTGAATCCATTAAATCTGCATACAGCACAATGAGATGCTGTGTAATCAAAATCCCTTGACCTGGCAGCAGTCTTCATTAGCAGCAGAAGGAAATCAGTTCATGTTTGCGGGAGGGAGGGGTGGAAGTGAAATGCGAGTGGAAAATCAGGGCGAGGCAAGCCTGTCCCGATGCCAGATTTTCTTTATAGGCCACGTGTTGCACTAAGCACAGCTTCTTTAGAAAGGGAAGTGCCTCTCTGCTCAGTTTCACATCTCCACGCCATTTATTCTTTTTCCTTTCTTCCCCTCTGGATTATACCTTTAGTTGGATTTATATCATTAAGGTGGATTATATCATTTAGTCCACAGATAGTTACTGAGTCCTACTGTGGGCCTAGCAGAGAAATCATTAAGAAGATGAGCATTTCCAGGAAGACTTTGATTTTTGTAACTCCATAGTCCACGAGCTTTTACTAAAAATACATGTTGCTTCTGTATTGGTCCAATCAAAGGAGGTATGCAAAAATAAATTTAAGTTGCTGACTGGATATAATAATATAATGTGACACCTACCACTTTCTGGCTGGTGGTAGGTCACAAACAGAGAAGCAGCCTGGGAACCAGGAGATTTAGGTTTGGTTACTAATTTGGTGACTCATTCAAATGTTGAAGGAGTAGTGAGGGGCTTCCATTCCCTACATTGGACTTATCTTACTGGGCAGCTGTGAGGACTGATCAAGCGATGCTTGTAAGTGATTTCTACTTCCCTGAGAGTAAGTGTCAGATGTCTTCAGCTGGAGAATGGACAGAGAATTGAATAGGATAAAGAGGGACAAGGATTAAAACAGAGAACCACAAAGAGGCATCTGGATAGTAGGAAGGACTGAAATGACGCCTGCTGTGTCGGTTTCTCTCAAACTGTAGCCTCGATCAGTTTGGAGAATTCATTTTCTGTTGTTGTCCCAGAGGACAGCCTATGAGCTGTAAACGACATGGCAGAAAATAAATGACTCAAACAGTCATCACTTTGCTGGCTTACTCCCCATCTTGTTCCCCACAGGATATGAGGTGGCTTACGTGAACCACACCAGTTGTTTGTGGAAGGTCACTGGTCTTGGACTTGACTTTGCCGTTTACTCACTGTATGGCCAGAGAGTAACCTTGAAGCTCACCAAGCCGGTGGACAGTGCATGTGGGAGTGATTTAGCAAGAAGAATGTGCTATAGATACATCAGGGGTGATTATTATTTATAGCAGGAATGCTTTTCATTTAATAGGTTAAATAAAACATGGTAAACAAACAACTAAAAAAAAAAAAAAGCACAAAGTTTGACCTACACTGACATGGACTCCAGACCTTAACAGTAGAAAGTTTTTCTCACAGTAAGCAAAGCCATGATCTGGTCCTAAAAAACAGTACATTTGTTAAACTGAAAATGCTCTAAATTACTCCATGGTCAGGGCTATTCTGCACAATCTGATGATTTGGGATTTCATCAAATTAATGTCACTAGATATGCCTTCTAATTAGGATAAAATATTTGAAAAGTTAAAAAAATGAGGCTATTCATTAACTCATTGATTTTCCTACAGATTGGGAGCCTGAATTTAAATGATACCCAAAAATATAACTAGGTACACTCAAAGAGAGAAGAAGTGGTTGTGAGTCTTTAAATGGAATGCAGTAGTTTAAAATGCTATTACTATTCAGAGTCTCTGAGAACATTAAAACTGCCCATTAAATGAAAATCTAATAATTGGCCCTACTGAATTGTGACATTTTGTAACCTGTTCAGAAATGCAGAAAATTGTGGAAGAAAAGTTCTTTTGAGGCAGAAGTTGATTTGCAATGCAATATTATTCCAAAAGCCAAGGTCCCCATGCTCATACACACAAAAGAACAACAACGCGGAATGACTAACAAAGCTGAGGAAGATTCTGGAAATCAGAGCTAAGGTGTACAGCTCAAGACTCTCCAAGGTAAGTTATGTTACTGGCCTGGAAAAAAATCAACAGGCAACGGCACGAGCTGAGAGTGTATCTCAACTTGGAACTGGCCTCTCTCTGGGCATTGCTTAAAGACATAACCAAGATAGGTCATTCCGTGCTTTTATATAAGCCACCGGCGATCTCCAAACTTACTCTGCAATATCACTAAATAAATAAAATTTAAAGACATTAACTGGAAGAGAATTGATAGTTTCAAATCAGAGGTTTAAAAATTCTCCTGGGCCAGTGGTTACCAAGCATCTTCTATGTGCAGGCAACTGTGTCCAGTACTTTGAGAGTCATACATGAGAGATCTGCTCTTGCTCTCAAGGAGTTACCGTGTGGTAGGGTGAATGCGACAGGCACTGACGGAAGTAAAACACAGGCATACTATGTAGATACATCCACAGGGGCAGTACAATTAAAGCAACGTGGAGCCCCTCTTGTTGAACGGATCCAGAAAACACAACCTGCTTTCTTTGAGGATGCAGCATGGAGCCAAGATGCTGAAAGATGGGTGGGATTTTGAAGGGGGAGATGGGACGGTAAACGTCCAGGCAGGAGGATGCACAGGAGCCAGGGAAGAGCATGAGGCATGTCTGGGGAGCAGGAAGGATTTGGGTCTGGCTGTAATGCAGGTGACGAGAGGGCAGGGTGGCTGGGAAGGACACAGAGGGACCACAGAAGCCTGCCCAAGGCACCGAGGGACAGTTCTGTCTGAAGACAGACACTGTTAGGGGCACTGGGAACTAGGATAAAAAAAAAGTCTTCATCCATGAACTCTTTACCTATAAAACTACAGGGCTCCATTTTTTGGTCCCTTTTCTGAGGTGTTTGTCAGCAAAGCAACCAGAAGCTGACAAAAGAGGAGGCCCTCCAAAAGGGAAGCAATTACTGGTGACTAAAAGGAGATGAAGGCTAAGAATAATCAGGAATTTATTTATTTATTTATTTATTTATTTATTTATTTATTTAGCCATGCCATGTGGCATGCGGGATCTCAGTTCCCCGACTAGGGATCGAACCCATGCCCCCTGCATTGAAAGGGCAGAGTCTTGACCACTGGACCACCAGGGAAGTCCCAGGCAGGAACTTAAAAGGAGGAAGGTGATAGAGCCAAAGGAGAAAATATGCTGGAGAGAAGGTGGTCTAATCAGGAACGTGATGGTAGATCCTCTCATCTACCTCCCTCACCCCCCAAAGCTAATCCCAAAGAAAACCTACTACAGAAATTTGAGGGCCAGCAAGCCCACGGTTTAGAAACAATGGGGTCAACCATGGGGACGGCACAAACTTGCGAGCTCTGGATTTCTACCCACAAATTAAGAATTGTTCTTTGCAGTCCCATGAGGGAAACTGTGTAAGAAACATCCTTTTAGGAGAATATTTCATGTCAAGGGGAGACGTTCACAGTAAATTGCTAAGTGGGAAAGGCTACAAAATGAATACCTATATACACAACATGACTTTTGTATAAATATGATGAGTAACACTTATTGGTATATTTGGCCATCAAAAACTAGATCACCAAATGGTGGAAATATTTTAAATATGCCATGTCATGCAAAATTTCCTTTAATTCTTACTTGGAATATTCAGTGACTTTTCTAGCAGAAGTACTGCATAATGCTTCAGTTAGTATGCAGAATACATCCTTTAGATCTTATCTCTGGTAAGAAGAATAACTAAAACAAAGAATCCTATCAATGATGTAGCTGACATGGCATAAAATATTAGAGATGAGTGTTTGCATTTTTACCACTTTCGGGAAAATAGTCCTCTGGGTAAGGAATGCACAGAGTCTTACTTGAAAAAAATGAAGCATTAACACAGATATTCTCATGCTCACGTTAACTCTTGTAATTAATGTAACTTGTTTACCTAGACCTGTTACTCCAGTTATTTAAATATGTTCAAGCATAAATTATGAATTCTGCACATCAGGGTATGGTGGAGGCCCAGTCTTTTTAAAAATACAAATGTTTCTGGGTTCTTTTGTATTTCAACAAACCCACAGTACGACACATACTGTACACACATACTACAGAATTATTCTATTTTGCATGTGAGATTACATATTTTATAAACCTGGCTTAACACAGTGGAAGGATGGGTCTAGACGTTTATATGAGAGAGAAGTAATGACTTCATGTTTAACCTCTTGAATGTTATCAGGAAAGAACTGTCTTTTTAATTTTATTTCTTTTTGGCCGCACTGCACGGCATGTGGGATCTTAGTTCCCTGACCAGGGATCGAACCTGTGCCCCCTGCAGTGGAAGGGTGGGGTCTTAACCACTAGACCACCAGGGAAGTCCCTGGAAAGAACTGTCTTAACGGGAAAGAAAGAAAAAAACTTTGGGGTGAAGAATGTTATCAACCTTTTACCTAAATAAACTTCACCGGGAACAGGGTTGAAAAAGTCCACCATAAACTTAATAAAGTGCAACCAGGACTACAGCTGCTAATTCTGGTCTGATGTTTTACAGCTGACGGTAGAAAAAAAAAGGCAAAAATGTGAACCAAACAGACTTTTATAAGCTAAACCGAGATAAATAATTCTGGCAGACTCTATATTCTTTGTGTTAAAATACATAACCTGCCAAACGAGGAGAGTAACTTAAAACATTTTATTTGGCGTAACAGGAATCACAGACAAGTTTCTAAAACTTAAAATGCCAATGAAATATTCAATTGTTTGTAGGTAAAATATGCATAGAAAAAAGGCGGGGAGAATGCATTCTCAAGTGTTAACAATGGTTCAGTAGATTATGAGGCTTAACAGGGAGTTTTATTTTGTGCTCTATACCTTGCAGAAGTGTCAAGATATTCAATAAGAAATATGAAATTAATATTTTTTAAATGTGTAGGTTCTTCTGTTTTGTATTACAAATATTTCAATAAACCCATCATTTCTTAATATAAGAAAACTGTGGGAAATATAACAAAACCAGAATATTCTGAAGTCTATTTTAAGCAAGTGGGAATAACACGGCAAACAGTGCCTTGTGTACAGGATGAAAATTTCCATTACTTTAAAGAAACGTTGGCTGCTGGTCTGCTTCTGGGGCGGCAGAGCAGGTCTGGGTTTGGGACATTGCATGACAGGTAGGGGTGAGGTTAGGCTACTCTGAAAACACATGAAAGATGGGTAAGTAGTGGATTGGTAGCAGAATCCAGGTTTCTTTAGGGCATATCAGTTGTAAGGGAAGCAGTTACGGTTCAGAGTGGGAAAGGCCGTACGTAGTATGGTGGGAGATGACCTGGAGGGAATGAGGGAGAAACACTTCCAAGTTTGGGATTGACACGTAAACACTGCTATATTTAAAAGAGATAACCAACAAGGACCTACTGTAAAAAAAAAAAAAAAAAAAAAAAAAAGATTAAAAAAGAAATCCTTTCATGAGGGCCAATATATGTGAAGTAATAGCTCTCTTTTCAGCTTAAACTACAGACTGTCTTCCTTCAGTTTAGTTCGAATGACAAAATATTAAAAGTACAGAGACCAAAGTCGGTTAAGACTTACTAAGAGCTCTCCACCAAATGAAACAGGCATCAATGGCAGAGGCACAACGGTTATTTAATTAGCACACGTTGATTAATTTAACCCATGGAACCAGTCTCCTGTTACTGCTAATTTTGTTTTTGAAGTCAAATGAAACAAAGTAGCTGAAGAGTAGTTAAACGTGTCCAGTCTCTTCATCCCTAAGGCTTATGAGGACGGGTAGCCCTCCACCACTGAGGTGTTCTGAGATGTTCTCAGGAGGTGGTGACTTCCCCTTAAAAACCCGAATACCAATGGGCCTGTTAGTAGCACTTTCCCTAAAGAGACACGTGAGAGAAGAGTATAATTTGTAATTATTTTCAAATATTCCCTAAGAAAGTGAGGATGGTCTGTTAAAAAGCTTGCGATGGAAAGAAATGCTAGGCTGTATTTGTGACACCTTGCCTAACAAGAAAAGCAGTAGACAGAAGATTGAGGCGTATAGGTACACCTCATTTTTTTGTGCTTCACGGATATTGTGTTTTTTACAATTTGAAGATTCGTGGCAACCCTGTGTCAAGCAAGTCTACTGGTGCCATTTTTCAACAGCTTTTGCTCACTTCATGTTTCTGTGTCCCATTTTGGTAATTCTTGCAATACTTCAAGCTTTTTCATTTTATTATATTTGTTGTAGCGATCTGTGATCAGTGATCTTTGAGGTTACTACTACGACTCGCTGAAGGCTCAGACAATGGTTAGCATGTTTCAGCAAATGAAGTATTTTTTAATTAAATATGTACATTTTTTAAAAGACATAAATGCTACTGCACACTGAAGAGACTGCAGAATAGTGTAAATGTAATTTTTATGTGCATTTGGAAACCAAAAAATTCGTGTGACTCGCTTTATTGCAGTGGTCTGGAACTGAACCTACAGTATCTCTGAGGTATGCCTGTATTTGCAGGTTAGCAATGGTTTTGAAACTTGGAAAAAAAAAACTTTTTTTTTTTTTTTTTGATAAAACTTTTCTTCAAGGATTATTGACACGCCCAACAGAAGATCAGATTAACATGGAGCTGCTCCAGATAGAATCCTGCTTGTCTGGTCTCTGCTTCCTCCTTGGCAACCTTTACGTGCATAAGCAAAATTTTAGGATTCCTTGCAATACAATTTGAGAATCACTATTTCACAGCATCCCTGGGGGATACTGTGCATTGGCTCATTCCATACATTTCCGGATCCCTTTTAACAGCTTTCTTTGACTGGGAAGGCTAGAAACCTAAAAACTACATTTTTGAGATTCTCTTGCAACCAACCAGGTTCCGGGTATCACCCAGGTTCTGCAAGGCAGATGTCTGGGCAAGACTTGGCAAGGGAATGTGAGCAATATGAGGCACTTGCATGGGAGGAAACAGGCACTTCTGGTAAATGTGTGTGTGTGTGTGTGTGTGTGTGTGTGTGTGTGTGTGTGTGCGTGTGTATAGGAGAGGAGGTTGCATTTGGCCCTTCTGGGACAGCTTTGGTAGAGATTGTGGAGTCCGGTTCCTGTATCCTGGGTGCCATTCGGGGTAAGACTGCAGCAGTGAGCAGTCCCAGGAGAGTCCGATTGGTCTCTTCTGCTGCTCTGTAGCATCCAAAAGAGCTTCACCGGCTTTCCTAAGGACTCTATACGCTATTCTAATAAATCTCTTTCTGCTTAAATTAGATAGATGATTCTGTCCTCCTGAATCTAAGAACTCTGACCAAGACAAGCATCAGAAAATAGACCCTAATTATCTCATTGCCTCATATGAAGTATCTTCCACATCTCCCCATGTTTGCATCCCTACTGAACCTAGCACTATTTTTATCACATAGATACTGAATAAACATTAGTTAAATCACATCACTATAGCATAGCATTATGCTGGATTACTTTTAACATCATTCAGCTACTTATTAGATCGTGAGACAAGGTCTAAATAATGTAGGGAAGACACACCTCAATAAGCAAGGGGTTGAACCACTATAATTTTTAACTGTGTGCATTTATCGAGGTAAAGAAAGCAAGGCATTAAAAACAATAGTCTCAATTTCTCGTCATTTGGAGGGGAACAGAAACAAGTCAAAAGCTGTCTTTTTAAGATATAACAGAGAGACAGACAGGAATGTAAAATTATTATGGTGATTGGCAACAAATCTGAATTTGATCACTGTAGAATGACATACTTAAATTTCTATGTCTTGTCAAAAAATAACAAGAAAAAAGAAAATGAAAAAATGGGCCCTTTAATCTTTAAAAATAATATCAGCATGGTGTCATATATATATATATATATATATATATATATATATATATATGAGTATTATCTAAGTATTTGATTACTGACAGCTAGTTTTCTTCATTTTGGAAAAGACTATGTGAAAGGACTTCCCTTTCCTACATTTTATACACAAACTATTTCATTTTCTAAAAGTGGTTGGACAAAGGGTCAGATGATAACTTTAAATATTTAAACTGGTCACTGACAGTCAAGTAGTGAGGAACTTCTCTAGTTTATTGTTAAGTATGGACTGCCTTAGAGGTAACCTTAAGTACATGGCACGGCTTCCTAATGAGTTATTAGTTATGA
This sequence comes from Balaenoptera borealis, assembly GCF_965194805.1. Taxonomy (NCBI): domain Eukaryota; kingdom Metazoa; phylum Chordata; class Mammalia; order Artiodactyla; family Balaenopteridae; genus Balaenoptera; species Balaenoptera borealis. Next base: position 101,436,695 of record NC_138874.1, on the reverse strand, counting down.
AATTATGAAGTAATTTAGAATTTTAAATAAGACTGGAGAATAGACTGGGGTATAACAAATTAAAAGCACCGTAATTATGCAATATCATGAGATGTATTAGGTAGTCATGCTATGCATATATCAAAAATACATTAATAAAACGAACATATTAATAAAAAGCTAAGTCTGGCCCTTTAAGACCTCAACACTAATTGGAAAGGATTTTGACAGAACATCCTGAATAACTTTCATTATATCAGTTTTGGCAAGCTATTTTTCAGCTACCTAAATGATGATTATTTCTACACTCCACAGTGCATCTATCAAAATCTACGATCTGAAAAATATCATTAGTGAGGATGAGTGAAGTGGCAGTTGTTCAAATGGTACAACCTGAATTTGAATTTATTAGTGTGATGTAGGTGATATGTATGGGGTGTTTTATTTTCTGATATTTTCCCTATATATTGTCCCCTTAAGATATATCACACATTTACATGTTGTACATTAATTATATATGTTATGCGTTATATTCCAAATTCTAGCCCTATTTTTAAGGTCACGCATTCAGATCACTCTAAAAACTCTTCCCAAAGTGTGATGATTTAATGGATTTAATTCTTAAAGAAAAACATTTCATAGCAAGGGCAGATTAACCTCACAATGAAAACAAACACATCCAGTAGTAGATATTATTGGTGAAAAGTGTAAAAGGTATAATTTTGCCTATAATAGCTTACTCCTGTAACCAAGACACAGATTTATCCATCTTTGCTTTGTTGTTGGGCTTAAAGTCATTGAAAATTCAAAGAACCAGATCACTACTTAGTTTAAAATAAGAAAGGTCTAGCCAAAAAGCAAGTCCAACTAGTTAACACCAGAGAGTACCAAGTGCCTATTATAGGAATACAGTTTATTAAGGGTAAAGAAAACCCCAGGCAGCTGTGTGACATATTAATGCCTTTAACTATTCTTGATTTTAATACTGAATTTGGTTCCACTAAAGTTCTCCCCTTGAGGTGAACTGTTATGTGTATCTTTTTCATAGATGGCCATTGGTGCCATGCTTGTTGAAGGATATTATTCTGTAAATACCTAGGCTTTAACTTTCACCAAAATGGAAGCCTTACTCAATAAATAAGCAACTCACCCCAGGTCATGAAGTTAGATATTAGAAAAAGGAGGATATTGCAGCCGAAGTTGACTGTGCCCCCTTACCCCACTCAAATTCCCCCAGACAAGGAGGCCTTTACTTCCTGGTTCTTTTAGTTGGGGTCTTGACTCATGGACTTCATATACTCCCTTTTCCTTTTCTCACTGAGAAGAAAACTCTCATACAGTATATTCATGATCATGCTGCTACGGTATAAATTAAGTTTATGAATGATGTCCTTCACTTATTGCCCCTTTCTCTCACACAGTGATATTTGTAACTCACGAGCTGTAGGATTTCCAAAGCTGAGTGATTTGTAATGTAATACTTCTAGAATCTCCAGAGTAATTTCAGCATTAGTTACAAATAAAAGTTGGCTCTCTGCAACTCTTAACCTTGGGAACATGAACCTTTAAGACTTGGAGATCAAATACCAACATTCCCCTAGGACTGCTGTACACATCTGCATTTCTGGACATAGGACTTTTTTTGTTCCTAATCAAGTATAATCTCACTTCATAACTTCTACTTTTGGCTCAGTGCTACCTAGATTTCCAGGCAAGCAAAAAAAATGAGGGCTGAGGATTTTGTGCTTAGAGGTTTGGAAATTTGGCAAATGTTACATTAAAATGGGAGTATTTGATCTTGAACCTCAACAGAGTGAAATTCAGTTAAAACACAAAGAAACCAAAGTAAGGCTTTATGTATTCCAAATCTGCACCTGTATTTTGATGTTGCCAGGTATTTGTACTAAGAATTCTGTGTACAGGGCAAAAGGGAATGAAGAGCCTCCCAAATTTTCCTCTGGGATCTTCCAGCCATTTGCAGTAATCACTAATTCTTGCTTACATCTATGAGTCAGGCATCCAAGTGTTGCTATTCCTGGCTGGTCCTGTTCTGTGTTTAAATGGTCTGATTGTTAGTCTTTGCATCTGGGTCCAAACCAATTTCACATGGAAAGTTAGTTCAACGATTCCAATCACCTTTAAGTTATCCTTAAAGACAGCTAAGAAGATAGCTTGAGTTATTAATATACAATTATGAAAACTGCCCTTCCAACTCACCAAACTCAAGGGTGTCATTCTTCATACAATTTCCTAAATATTGACCTTCTAGGATCCAGTCAATGAAGTAGAGTTTATTTTCAAATAATTTAATTTAACATCCATTAACCTTCTTTGGGACCTGAAAGCCATGGAATTTAAATGATTCTTATATTCAGATAATTATGAGAACAGGTTACTTGTAAAAGAACATTTCCATGAAGATTTAGCCAGGCAGCACACTTTATAGGCCTGAATTTCATCAAGGTGGGGGAACAGACTAAATGTGGATTTAATTTACAAATGTTTTCATACAACACCCATAACTTTTATTTCTTGTTATGTTATCCATTCTATAATGTTAAAAAAACAAAGAAACAAACAATCACATAGCAGCATAACCAGGAATTATTAGGGGAAGACTATACTTCATCCAAAATTGACTTATACAATAGCTGTAGTTTGTCTATGAACTCATTTATTGTTATTGGTTGAGAGCCAATATGAGTAATGGATAAAAAGCATGGGTTTTATTTGGAATCAGGCTTGCTCTACTTCTGTTACTTATTAGTTCTTTGACTCTGGTTATGTTCATTATGCTTTTTAGACCTTAGTTTCCTCATCTGTCAAACTGGTTACTGTAAAGATTAAGAGAGACAATTTACTAAAAAGTGCCTAGTATAGGCTGGCTCATAACTATTTCTCAATAAATGGAAGTTACTTTTCATTTGTCAGTATCTTTCCTCCTCTGCAAGCTCTTTGATAGAAAGAGCCATTTCTGGTACTTCCTTGTACATGTAACAGGACTTAGTCTTGTAACATGGTAGGAAAAACACTGCCTGTAGATGTCAGGGGACCAGCAGTCAAGCTCACTACCTGCTGGCTATGCAATTTCTGGCAGAGTTCTTAAGATGTCTGTTCTTAGTTTGCCTCTCTCTGGAATGGGGATATGCTTACATCCCTCTCAATGTTCTGATAGGAACGTAGAAAGATATGGATTTGTAAACTGTAGAGCACAGCTTAGATTTAGGTTATTGTCACTCTTTTATTCTACTTAAATTAAGAGTAATTAAATAGTAATTTTTTAAGCACTTACTATGTGCTGGACGTACACAGTGATTTATAAGTGTTGTATCATTTAATCCTTACAACAACTCAATAAAGTAGGTACTGTCACTATTCCCATTTTTCAGATGAGGAAACCTAAGCTGACTCAAACTCAAGCAGTCTGGCTCAGAAGCCCACACTCTAAACCACTGTTACATATAGAATCCTATAATTTTAGGAGGAAGAGACAACCTTTTATGAATCCACCAATGGCAGGTCTAGGGGGTCAGAGTGACGAGGAGGCAGTCACCTTGCCTAAGAGGATGGCAGACGCCACAAACAAAAAGAAGAGAGAGGATCCAAGCAATCAGACTCATGTAAGCAAGGCGAGGTCACAAATTTTCCATTTATATTCAGATTTCTGCAACACAAATACCCCATTCCTGTACATATATTTTCAGCTCTGCTGAAACTGCCAAGTAAGATGTAAGAGAAAAAACTCAGCTAAATTCTACATCTGGCCATGAGTAAGACTTTAGAGTGTGGTAGTTTGGGAAAATACAAGTAGACTGGCCAGGGCGAAAAACAATACTTTGTGACATGTCACACCCTTGGGCTGAAATATTCGAAAAGGCCACCACTCGGGGGTGTGGTAGACACGAAGGACCATGGCAGTGGTTACCTCCATGAGGAATTCTCTTCTCCAGACAGACTGAAGGCACACAATAGTAGACGTCATCTTGTAGAAAGAGCTGTGACTTTACCGGGCACCAGTCTTTGGCTGAAGGCTACGAACCAATGAAACTTTAGAACATGAGACCCAAGACAATACTCTGCCTGTGTTCAACAGTGAGAGCTCAGAGAGTGTCAAAGCATGTGTTTAAGCATATGTGAACAAAGGGCGTAAGGATGTGTGAGACGGGTGTTAAAACATCAGTTCAAACATGTGTTTAACCATGTGTGAGCAAAAGGGTGTTAAGCCATGTGGTAAAGCAAGTGTTAGAGCATATTCGATTACAAATGTTTCTCATTTGGGAGCTTAAATTATTTTCTGCCTAATCCAGTGTTGCTAAGCAATAGTTCTGTGTTGTCTTAACGGAACACAATAAATTATTAAACTTAAAAAAAAAACTGAAGTTAGAATTCTTTTTTCCCATCTTGGTTTCATCACAAAGAATTTACATCTGTAGTTTTCAATAAACATAGTGGTGTTCTGCTAGTGTAAGCAAAAACCGGGGTAAGGCTCCCTATGCAGGAAGGCAACAGTCAGATGAGGGTAAGGCGCACTCTGTGGGCTGAGACAGTATACAGTGTTTGGTAGATCCAGTGGCATATTAGGCTAATCTCAAGGTTTGATAAACCACATAGTCACTGACTGGGGGTGACTATCCCATCTAGGGCACCATGCCACAGCTAGGATTCTGTTTTTTTATTTTCAATTTTTAAATATCTCGAACACTGCTCTTGAGAATAGGAATTCTGACAGTTCTTACTAACAGTAAAATGTGATAGACACCAGCTTTAAGGTTTCTCTGACATTACTTGCTAAATATATTAGCTTATGTATCTTCAATGCTGCTGGAAGCTTCCCTTCCAAAGCAAATGAATCCTCTTATGTTAAAATGGGAATGCACAACCCTGGATGTTATTTTAAAAAGAATGAAAGTAGACAAAAATCAGAGTGTACTAGCGATACCTTTCTGCAGGGTAAAGAAAGAGAGTTTAAAACAGATACACATATACTAATACAGGTAAAAAAAAATCAGGTAACTATTTTATTTTCTTGTTAGGAAACAAAGCGATAAACAAACTAAACCAGTAAACCTGTTTGAGCCCACTCATTTCTCTGTTGGGAGTGGATATATCATCAAATATTCTTCCTTTAAAAAAAAAGAACAAAAGACAAGTAAAAGATCTGCAGGCTTGTGTTTAAATTCCATTTCCTAAGCAGTACTAATTAACATGGCTCTTTCTGCTAAACTGTAGAATGATATGTGTGTAAATGCTATCTGATTTTACCTATGAAAATATTTTTGATCATTCTGAATAAAGAAAAATAGATATAGCCATTAGAATCAAAATGTTGCCTTCCCGATCACCTTTTGCCTCGAGATCATGGAATGTTTTACTGAAACAAAAACTGGCAAGAGAGAACCAAACAATTAAAGCTAGTGTCTTCTGTCAGCCACCCTTGTAGCAGAGGTCAAAGAATTTTTGAATACTTCTCTCTTCCCGTTCACTTGTGTCACTTAATGATTTGTTCATGCGGTTCAGTACAAACTCAGGAAAATACAATTCCTCAGCAGAAAAAAAGCACGGTCCGTGGTGCTGTGACCTGACTCTCTGCTTAAACAAATTCCAGAGTGCGCACTGACAGAGCGATGATGATTATTTTTCCTTCTTGGAGACAGCCCAAATTAAGAAAACTAAGAAAACAGAATCTGACCGAGGAAATGATGGAGGAAGGTTGTGCAGAGGCTTTCTTAGTTTATGGTTAACAGTTTTATTTTTATTTTATTTTATTTTTTATCTTTTGGCCTCGCTGTGAGGCATGCGGAATCTGAGTTCCCTGACCAGGGATCGAACCCAAGCCCCCTGTAGTGGAAGCTCGGAGTCTTAACCACTGGACCACTGGGGAAGTCCCAGTAGTTTTATTTTTGACTAAAACAAATATACTGATGAGCAAATTCATTTCAACAATCCCATGTTTCTTCATTATTAAGGTGTTTTATTTTCAATAGTGTAAAACAGAGAATGCAAACCATTTATTTGCTGTCAATACTGAACACACCCTGATATCTGAAGCTATTTCACTGAGGTTAGTCTCCAAATGCATGTAAATCAGGCTCAGGAAAAATGTCTGTACTACAGAAATGATAAAACATCCCTAAATCTCATGGGTTGGAGGAAAAGACTACAGAGGGCTGTGCTTTTGGGTCCTCCGAACCAGCTGCAATTGTTATTGAAGGCCCCCAGCCTCCAGTCAAATAAGCAATAAACATACCCCACTTTATAGAAAATAGAAGAAGATAAACAGCCCTGGTGGAGATACTGATCTTGAGATAATACTTCTGAATTTGAGATAATACTTCTGAATTTGAGATAATCTGAATTTCCCTAGATGTGCTCATTTGAGTACACATAATCATTTTCCTTAACTTATACTTTTCTCTAGACATGAAATGCTCAATAAACAGAACTCACTAGAGGCACGTAGAGGGAAGAGGCTCTTTCTGTACAAATTCCTCCATAGAGCATTTTGTACAATGTTAAGTAGAGTAATATAGTACTTAACGAATCTTGCATAACACTTCGTACTTCTAATCAAACTTTTCAGAAGGCAGCAAAAATGATCAGAAACATAATTTTAGCCTCTTCTGCTTTCTATTTGAGTGACCATCGTTAATCTCAGTGGACGGGCCCTGTGTGCAGTGAGAGGGCTCCCAGAGGAGTAAGTTTTCCCAACTTCACACCGTGGGCGCTCCACTCCAGGGCTGTGGGTAGGTGACACGCTTGCCCAGTGGGCACACAATGCATCCTCAGTGTTCTTCCCCTCTGCCTCAAGCTCTGTGCCTTGCCTGGAATAAGCCTGCCAAAGATGCTAAACAGTGTAGGGAGGAACTGTCCAGAATAAACTGGCGCCATATTTGCAAATGTGTGTTTAAAGTAAAGCTAGAGAGAGTTTGCAATGTCCCAAATCGAGCCTGGCAATTGCTCTTGAGGTTAGTACCACTTCCCTTTTTATGAACAAAACAACCTTAGCAATTGTGGGAAATAAGCAAAACCAATGCAAATAAACCAACAAGATAGTTTATCTTTTTCACCTTAAACATTTAAAAAGTATATTTTTTAAAGGCTTAAGAAAATTAGATGTTTTTAATATAAGTACTTATGCCCCTTTTTTTCTACTCAATATGTATATAGCTAATGCTTACAGAATCAATCAACCCCCAAATTAGAAATCTTTAACTTTTAAAAGGCTTTATGTAATTAAATGCTAATGCTTCAATCTGACATTATATCAGTAAATACCATGCAGAAAAGTTCAAGGTAGGTACTATGCTAAGATAAATATTTCTCTAAGTCGCAGCTTTTCATTTCTGGAGACCAATGGAGAGACAAACCTCAAAAACATTTCATGTGTTACATTTCCTATGTAACTGAACTCAGTGGAACATTAATTTATAAGTTTTAGTCTACTGATCTACTGTGGAACATTTGCTTTCTGAGATTAAGATTGATTATTTTTTAAAGATTGAATCATCAAATTTTGTTTAAAGGAGGTTAAAAGTAAAAGCTTGCTCAAAATAATGAGACTAATCCTGACATCTACAGGCATGCTTCCAGACATTAGAAAGTTTTTCTCTTAAATGTGTTTCCTTCCAGATCTTTACTAAAATGCAGGGGGTTAAGTCGGCAAGGTTTATTATAAACCAAAATGTCGTGGCTCACCTGTTCTTTTGTTTGCTTGTTTGTTCGCTCGTTCGTTCATTCATTCACTCATTCATTCATTTATTCATTCAAATACTTCCTGAGTGTCCATTCTGTCCAAGGAACTAGCGAGGCACAGGGGGTCTAAAGCAGAAAGTTTTAGTCCCTGCCGTCAAGGAGCATAAAGGCTTTCGGGTGTGACAGAATAAAGCAGACAAGTACGGCACAGAACTAGTAGGGTGGGAGTTGGGGTGGGAGGGGATAGCCCACACTAAAATGGGTAAAGCACTTTAACTTCGGAATCAGGGATGCCTAGTTCCTCAGCGGGGCAGAGACTGAAGAGCACACATGATCCCAGGAGGACCCTGCATGAGTACAGAGACTGCAGGCCACAAGGACCTCCTATGTCTCCAAGGGTGTTACTTAGGAAAGAGTAACATGGTCTTTGAATTCACTTTTTGTCCTTCCTCTGGGAAACTGAGATGATAATTTGATCACTGCCTTTTGCAATCACCATTTTCTACTTGGAAACTCCCTCTTAAAGTTCTTTATATTTTCCTCGAGCCTTGTGTCAGGTAAATGTAAAACCGTTTTACACCCCCATCCCTACCCCGTTCCACCTTTAACATTAGGGGAATGAAATGAAAATAGTCAGTCATTTAAAAAACTTTTAGGAGGTAGAAAAACTGGCATCACTTCACTTCTATATGTTTTGGTGCTTCATTATGTTTTGAGACCATGTCTGAGTGCTTAAGTTCTCAGAGGTTGGAAATCAAAGTGAGAGAAAATAGCAAATGTTTCTATTTGCTAATGGTATTTCACTTGTGATAGCGAGAGAGACATTCATTCATCAAACATTTATTGAATGCATATTATGCACCAGGCACCAGGCTTACTGACACAGTGCTACAAAGATGAAAGCCAGTCCTCCCCTCCAGGGACTCACGGTCTAGTGGGGAGATGGGCAGGAACCCCACGAGTACAGCACAGCGAGGGTTCCCACGGTACCGTGTGCGGACCGCTGAAGGGGCGGGAACTGATTCTAGGCAACACAGAGATGATTACTTTTAATTTAAAATATTTGTTAACACTCAACATTATATTAAAAATATTTAATTATGCATTTACTTTAACGTGAAAAAATGCATAACCAACACATTCGAACCATGATTTCATGGATAATACTCTGTGGGATAAAGCTAAAGAATATATTTAAGTTTAAAACAAAAGTGTGCCAATTTAGGGGCTTCCCTGGTGGTGCAGTGGTTAAGAATCCGCCTGCCAATGCAGGGGACACGGGTTCGAGCCCTGGCCCTGGAAGATCCCACGTGCTGCGGAGCAACTAAGCCTGTGTGCCACAACTACTGAGCCTGCGCTCCAGAGCTCGCGTGCCACAACTACTGAGCCTGCATGCCACAACTACTGAAGCCCGTGCTCCTAGAGCCTGTGCTCCGCAAAAGAGAAGCCACTGCACTGAGAAGCCCGTGAACCGCAACGAAGAGTAGCCCCCGCTCGCCACAACCAGAGAAAGCCCACACACAGCAACGAAGACCCAACGCAGCCAAAAAATAAATTAATAAACTTTATTAAAAAAAAAAAGTGTGCCAATTTAAAGAAAAATAGCAGTGGAGATATTAGGCAGAGAGGACCAAAAAAAAAAAAAAAATTGTGATGTACTACTCTGATCACTGAAGTTTGGGAAATAATGCAGTTCCATGTGGGTAAGTCAAAAAGGATGCCATTTTACAAAGTTTGGAATCCTTATGGTATGTTCCCTGGACTAAGTTGCCATGAGGCGACTTATGTTCTAGGAGGGCACAGGTGAGGGAAGGGCACTAATGTGGCCTGGGGGATTCAGAGGGGTTTCCAGAAAGAGGAGGCTTAAAAACGACAAGTTGTGCTGGAAAGCAGTACACTTATTAGGACCCTTCATTTGTAGAACTGTTGAATCTTAAGTTTGCATGGGACATTAGAAATCATGTTGTGTTATCCGTAATTAACTTTTAAATACTTCCATATATATAGTGTGACATATATGTGTGCACTGGTTTTAATCCATACCATAGGGCAGTGATTTTATGACTGAAGTGGCCTAACGGGAATACACTGTTTAGTTCACATCTAAAAGACTAATGAAATGCCATATTCCAGAAGCAGCTACTAAAGTGTGGCGGCTATCTTTATCTTATTAATTAGTTACTCTTAATTAGCATAACAATAATTATTAATGAGGACATCAGAAATGGTACTGAAGCTATGCGGACAGGCTAGAAACATGGTCATCGCACTCCCAGCCTGCGTGGGAAGGGTATCTGCATCTAGTGACCCCAACTGCCTATTTCCCCTGGACTGGAGCCCTCGACTCAGGATTCTGACTCAGTCCTGTGTCTATCTACTTAAAGGAGGAGTCGGTCACCTGACTTTGACTAGAAGGTTAGCCATATCCTCTTTCTAGAATATTCTCACATCAAACTTGAGGGAACTTTTCCTGCAAGTTGCTGTCAATGCACTCTCCTATCAGGACAGAGGACAGGAGCTTCGTGGGCCCACAGGACAGGTGGAGGGCTGTTCCTGTGCCTGCTTGCACGTGTTTCTAGGTGTGGTAGAGTTCCATCTGAAATTTGCCTTCAACATATTACTTGGGAAGCAGGTATAGACCTCCACCACCTCCAAGGCATCTGTCTCCAACTGCAGCCACGATCTACCCAGAAGAAACTGGTAATTCTGAAAGGCCAAATTTGCTGGGCAGATCTTAGCTAAACTAGCTCTCACAGAGAGGTTAAGTGATTTGCCCAAGATCACACAGCTAGTTGGTGGCAGAACTGAGTTTAGAATGTAGTGCTTCTTGTTACCATCTTCCCAGGCAACCAGTGATTCTTGACCAGGTTTACTCATCCCGATTATCTGCAGAACTTTTTAAAAATGCACAAGCTCAGGTCCAGCTTAGGAGATTGTGATTCTGGAGGGGAGCTGTGGTAGTGACCCAGGTATCTACATTTTTAAAAATTTTGCACAGGTGCCTCTGATATACACACATATAATTGAGAATCACTGGACTAGACCATGATACTAATAAGTACCATCTACCGTACATTTTCTCTGGGCCTGGCCCTGTGCTAGGTGCTTGACATGCTCTGTATTATTTCATTTTTACCATAAACCATTGAATAAGGTATCCGCAGCATTTTACAGGTGAAGAAACTCATGCTGAGAGAAGTTAAGTAACCTGTCCAAAGTGACAGCCTATAAATAGCAAGACTGAGATTCCAACCCAGTTTTGCCTTTCTCTATAAATCTGCTCTTAGCCATGATCCCCTGCTACATACCGTGGGACAAGATGCTGCTTAGAATTTCTAAGGCAGGGGTCACGAACTACAGGTGAGAGGTGGACAATGTAAATGATCAAAATGGGTCAAATAGTAACTGGAGTGAGCTGGAGACCACGTGCCCCTCTGAAAGGTTTTGAGTTTTAACTGCTGGCAGCTATTTTGAATGTTTTAAGAGTAACTCTGCAGAGCAACTGGAACTCTCATATATTGCTAGGGGAATACAAAATAGTTTAGCCACTTTGGAACCAGTTTGGCAGGTCCTTATAAAATTAAACATATACAAACCATATGAGCCAGCAATCTTACCCCTAGATATTTACTCAAGAGAAATGAAAACCTACGAAAAGGTGTGTGCACAAATGTTCATAGCACCATTACCTGTAGTAGCTCTAAACTGGAAGCAACCTACATGTTCATAAAACTGGTGAATGATAAATAAATTGTAGCATATCTTACTATGAAATATTACTCAGCAATTAAAAGGAATGAAATACTAGTACACACAACAACATGGACGAATTTCAAAATCTCTATGTTCAGTGAAAGAAGTCCTACACAAAAGACCATGTGCTGTATAATTCCATTTACATGAAATTCTAGAAAAGGCAAAACTAGTAGCAGAAAGCAGATCAGTGTCTGCCTGGGACAGGGATGGAGGAGGGGAATGAGTGCAAAGGGACTGGAGGCAACTTTTTAGAGAGAGAACTGGTCTCTGTCCTGATGTGTTGTGGTGGTTACGTCATTGCATCCCATGACCAAAATTCATCAAATCTACATTTAAAATGTGTGAATTTTATTATATGTAAATAATATCTCAATTTTAAAAACAAACTAAAACTGTGCAGACTGGGAAAAAAAAAAAGTACTGCAAGCCGCTTATGGCCCCCAGAGTTCCAGTTTCAACCTCTGGTCTCAGTAGAGAGGTTCCATTTTAGCTGCCCCAGAGGAAATACAAAAGATGACAAGTCATCCATCATCTTGGGCTCGGGAAAAATGGGGAAGTTTGTGTTCATCCCCCTTCTTCCATCGCTCTCCTCCTGCCTCAGGTGCAAAATGCTCCCATGCTGCCCCCTGGCTGTTCAGCACCTCCTACCACGGCACACCTCATTCTTCTGAAGCGGCTCCAAAACCACCCTTGCGGTCAGCCCTCCTCTCAGCCTCCTGTATTCTAGGCCGTCCCTCAGAGCTCTGTGCAAGGCGGGGACAAACTTCACCCGGTTAACACATCACCAAGCAGGTGCCATGATCGATGCTGATTAAATTATCAAGTACTGCCATTTGACAAAGACAATGTGTGAAGCCTTAATCCAAGTTCAATTATTGCCTTTCAGTCTATTAGGGAATACTTGGGGGGAAATGCAGCTATTTCTGGAACCCACCACATTGATCTCCTCCACAGGGTGACCTGCCTGCTTTGTTTATACATACACTTTGTCATCAATATTATCATGAAACACCTTAAAATTAATACATGCAAAGGATCTGTGTGGATACATCTCAGTACCCAAATATCAAAACTCAGTGCTCTTAACCATTAGGCGGTGGAAGCCTGAGACACATGAGAGTCAGTCCTTCAATTTTCTAGAAAACTAATGAATGCCAACCACATGCTGCTTGGCTTTCCTGAACCTCTATCAATGCCATAATAACTTGATTAAAAAAGAAAAGACTAAATACAATATCAAACCCACCATGTATAGTAGTGCAAGCTATCATGTTAAGTTAAAAAGGAAAAGGCAGAACTTGAAATTGTAGTAAAGCCACATAAATAAAAATTCAACATTTAAAGACAGAAAAAAATGAGGAAAAGATCACTGTACGTGTGTTATGAGTAATTTCTTTTCTTTTAAAAAATGTTCCCTTTTGCTCTGACAACAAACACTATTTGTGTAATAAATATGAATCACAAATCACACAGACTAGATCACCAGGCAGGACGTTGTGCTTACCTGTCACCCACCCACCAGTTACCATCTGTGTTGACTGCTCACACTTCCTTCTCCTTACAGATTTGAAAGCCCATGGGATTTGGCAGTACCCTGCCAGGTACCTGAAATTATTTCATCAACACTTTAGTCATGCTGCTGAGGACAGCCACTCCTTCCAAAGCTGTCCGCTAAGCATTTGTATTTGCAAATGGAAGTAAAGCCAGAGAACTTGATTAACAAGGCAGGTGTGCACCTAGAAAGAACCCCAGTGCTGAGAGGGAACTTTCATTCAAGCAACTTTTAGAAAGTGATATCTTGACAAGGCACATGGTTAATACATTATTCTTCCCCAAAGCAAAACTGGGTTAAAAATTTCAGGTCCTATGAAAGCAAAATTGTTGGGGAAAAAAAAAAAAAGGAGGTAGTAGTAGGCTAGGCCCAGGTCAGTTTCAGTCAATGTTGTGGAGTTTGATTCCAGGCCACCCAGGCTCTCTGATTGGTGGCCTCCTAAAATCCTCCAGGATCTAGCTCCCCTCCTGCCCCATACCAACCTATTCTCAGATTATGTCACATGCAGCAGAGCTGAGACAACAGGTTATAGAGAGTCCGCACAGCATCTGAAGAGACAGCAAAGTCTAATGATTAAGAGGACAAACTCTAAAGGAAACATTCTGGGCAATGGCTCAGAATGATAATTTTGATGGCATGGTGCCCCGAAAGAAAAATCCCACCTTTTGGTGGAGGTCTATTCTGCCTACACACATAGCCACCTGTACTTGTAACACCTTTCAGGATCCTTAGAAAAACACCATGAAACCGGTGATGTTCAAGAGGAAATAAGAACTTGCAAAAAGAAACATAGCAACGGGCTACCTGAAAACAATGAAAGAACTTGGTCCTTTAATAAGGTTCATTCTGCCCAGAGTACATAGTAGGTGCTCAATAAAAGAATAATAATGACAAGAAAAAGTGGACCCTAGATTTTCAGGCCTCTATCACTCAGTCAAGCTTTTGTCTCTCCAGTGGGGGGTAAAGCTGGGAGGGAGATGACAGTTGTGCATAACTGCAAGTGTGCTGTGAGCTGACCCAATCTACTGTTAGAATGGGAGCCTCAGAAAACGAAAGGCAAAAATCGTAGAGCTGATAACAAAGAGCTGATCTGAATTATCTGCTATGCCTGCCTTGAAAGATGCTACTTCCCTCTTGTTTGTGCTGCTTTCTTGGTCTGGAATCTCTTAACTTTGCCTGGGTAAATCTCACCCCTCTTTCAAGGGCCACTACAAATGCTGTGTCATCCACGAAACTCATCCTGACTCCTCCAAGCTGGCAATAGTCTCCACTCCAAACTGTGCATGAGGTTTCTGATCACCATCCATCTTGAGGCAGTGCTTCTTCTGCAAGAAGACTCATTGGCAAGAGTCATCCTCCATCCTTATATACCCAGCAAAGTTCCTTGCACATATTTGCGGAGTGAATTACCATTTTCCTAATAAATGCTTCCAGCAAGGAGCATTAATAGAGGAAGTTGGCTCCTGTTGGTAAGTCATTGTTATTGTTGGAGAGCAGACTTTTTCCCAGGAGGGACAGAGAAGGGAAATGGGGAGTATGGAAATGTTGTAAGGATGCCTGGCCTACAGTAGATGGGCTTGTATGAGGCGGTCATGATGTGAAGCACAGGCAGACATGCCTCGTTTTCCAGATGTATCAGTGGACTCCATCAATGAATATCGATGCCACGGCTGACCCTGCCAGGCAGTATCTGGAATGACCCCCTAAATCCAGCCTCACTATGTTACTTAGAGGGACACTTAAACCTCAAAGAAGATTCATCTAAAGAAACTGGCACATGGGATTTCATTTTCCCTAAGGCTTACATGCCTTGTGTCAGTAAGTAATCAATAATTAAACAGTAACAGTTAAAACAAGACCACCCAGGCATACAGGCTCAAGGGTTGAGCTATAGAAATGGTTTATATGGTCCCCTTATGTAGGGCAATTTTAAAGATCACCCACAGTTTCCGGTTTAAAATGGTGCCTGCTTGATGGCTCCTGATGCTGCATCTATCAAAGTGACCATTAAATTGAAATGAAAAAATAAAAGATGACGATAATTTACGACACCAAAACTGACATCACAAATTGCCAGAACCTGGAAGGATTTTCTACGGCTACAAAAAATGAATTGGGCTGAAAAATGTAAAGCAGTAGTCCATCTCTCCCAAAGTCTGCTACTAGGTAAAAGATGTGAGTTCTGTTACAACTAGAAACCAAGTATCTGCCTCTCTTATGAGTGGATGCTGCCACTTAGGAGGCATGTGGACTGCTGCAGTCACTCCTCCTTTTCCACACTCCTCATCTTATTTCTTTTCTATAGCCAGTAAGAAATGACAGTTCCCAGGAAAACAATAAATCAATACTGGGTAGTGATAGGCAAGGAAGGTATGGTGAATCCTGGGAAGTGTGGTCTTCATAAGTAAAGTGTGTTTGCATGCAGTGGTGGAGGGTAAACATGTGAAGGAGATGACAGTTGTACACACAAGGGTTGGACATTTTTCATGCCAGAGTCAAGGAGTGGGGGAAGGAAGAAGCCCCATTTCCTTCCCATGAAGACAGTCTGGAGACAGAGGGCTATCTCTCGACAGAGTTGATCATATAAAGTTGCCATCCATTTGCAGATCCAAGAAGAGGTTTTAAAAACTAACCAAACCAAATAAAAATGCAAAACAACATGAAGACAGTGCCAAAAAAGATCCTATAGAACAAAGAAAAGGAAATGACATCCTAAAGATTCAGAGGAAGAACGCAATTCTGAAAATTATGTGATAAAGAAACCTATACATGTTTTTGAAGATTGTTTGGAATCTTCAATAAAAACAGTAAGAGTATATATAGCCTTTATAAAGTGAAAGGCAGAAAACTGTAAAGTAAAACCTGTGATATTTAAAAAAGATAAAAGGGTAAAAGATGAAGTGATGGGTGAGATAAAGAAGAGATTTCATAGAACCAGCAGTGGAATTAATATTTACAGAGAAAAATACTGGAATGAAATATGCTACCTTTCACCAATGTGATTTTGGTGCTACCTTTCGTCAGTGTAATTATGGACTACTTTCCTCCTATTTTTTGATACTTGTTTCTCTTCTTTCTTTCTTTCTTTTTTTTTTTTTTTACAAAATACGAAGTTTGTTAAAACTTTCATTAGAAAAATTTTTAACTAGGAAAAATATAATCATGAAGATGTGGAAATTTAGAAATACATTTAAGATACAATATTAAGTGAGAAGAGCAATATAACATTATACATGGATCATGACGGAAAGACTAGAGGGAAATACTTGTATCAACAGAGTAGCTTGTTTCAAGGAAGAGGGATTAAAACAACTTTTTTCTTTTAAAATTTTTCTTTAATATTTCTATTTTATGTTTTATAGCAAAAGTTGATTTAAAAAGAATGTCCCCCAAATAAAATGTTAGTCATATCCTCAATGTGGTGGCATTACAGAAAAAAAAAATCTTTCTGATGCCAGCAAGTACTTTCAATGCACAGTTTCCCAAAGACTATTCAGGTTCATTTTCATGTTCCAACCAATTACTATTACTACAATTTAGGCTAAGTCCCTGGAGGGCAGGGCCTTTTACTGTCTTATACTCTATGCCCAGCACTTAGCCTAGTGTTTAGAAAATTGCAAGTGCTCATGAAATATACGGTGAATGAACAAATGAATAGCAGAAGGGAAGACTACTCCATCTTATATAGGTACAGCCATGGGTAAAAAGATTATTTGCATTCATTCAGTTTTTATGGCATCTCCAATGTTAAAAACTGCAAGGATGCTTTGCTTCCAGAATTCTCATCATTCATCATAGATTGCATGCTCCATGGAAATCCAGTCGGAGCCAAAACCTGGTGCCATATTTTTATTTCTCTTTTTCCATTTCAAAAGAAAAAGCTGTAGTTAATTCTAATTTTCCTGCGGGCAGAGGGAAAGGGAACTTTTTATGTGTGTGAAAGAATGGCACACCCCCAGCCACCTGAGGACAGTTCCTCCCAGGAACACCTGTGTGCTCCAATTGAAGCTTGTCCAAATTGAGTCCTGGGGATCAGGAGCTTGCTCTTCAAATGTCCCACCATTCTACAATATTTATTCCCCACCTGTCTGATGGCCATGATAGCTTGGGAATGCTCCAGCCAGGGAAAGCTGTTTCTTGGCCCTGACATGGCAGAGCTAACAGCAGCTAATGTTCACCTAGAATCTGGTCTGAATCCAGTTGCCCCAGAGTTAAAAAAAAAAAAAGCCTCTTCTTTTCCTTTTCAGTCTACCAGCCTCAGCAAAAATTCTTAAGGAGGGGGAGGTAAATAATTTTTCATCCTCAGACCAATATGTTGCAAAAGTAAGTTATATCTTTCACTCTGCCTCTTAAATCTGATTTTTGGGTTTTCCACTCCTAGTCATATTAAATAGTTGTCCAATCCTAAAAATGAGGATTGGTAAATTAATTTCTCCAACATGCGAATTATCAAAATCCAGGAGGTAAAAATGCAATAAAAACGATCTTAAACACATAATTTAACATGCAATTCAGGGAAGGAAAAAGATGCCCACATTAAACTCCAATTGTAATAGTGAAATAATGTTTTATTTAAAAAATTCTAGCCATAAGAAAACTGTACATTTGAAAAGCTTACATAAAGCCTTATAAAATAGGAGACCTTTTATCTCCTCTAGATCCATGAGCCAGAAAATACTTTATCTATGCAATTTCAAGGCACATAAAAACCCCAGTGAATAAATAAAATGTTCTTGTTTTCTTTATACAGAAGCTTTAAAAATTATCCATATAAATAGCTTGGCCTTGAACAGACAGATTAAAAGATCTAAAGGCTATGGCTTCAGATCACATACACAGAACAGAAAATAAATGCTTTTCTTTATTGGCTGGGCAAGTTTGCTACTAACTAAACCTCCATAAACGCATTTGACGAGAAAGATTTAACTGGAATATACGAAAAAATTCAGTGTTTTAAAGTGATACACTTATCAACTAATTAACGTGCCACAATACAATAGTTCATGTACTCTGCCAACATTCTTTGCGTCTATTCACCAATCACACGTATAGAAGGTATAGTTAATATGCAGTATAATTTCAAAGACTATAAAATTTTATAAATACATAATTTTAGTCAAGGGTATGAAAGTTCTCAGTATCTTTCTAAAATTGGGGTAAATAAAATGTGTGAAAAGGTTTTTCATATTTGTTTATAATTAGAACTACTGAGGTGACTTCAAGCCTTTCTTACTTATTTGAAGAAAATCTTAAACTCCACTGCAATTAAAAAAAAATTCTCAAGAAGACTTTGGATCATATTTACTTTATAAGCAGATGCAGTTACAAGTTGTTAACTTCCTATATAACCTCAACACAGCTGTGGCCAAATAGATGTTTCTAACACATCCTCCTGCCCCCAATTCAAATTCTGCTGCTGGAAGTTATTACCTTGAGGCTGCCATAAAAAGGGAAGCGGCGTTACCCCATGTGTGGCTTAAGAATCAGGCAGTAACTTTCAGGCCAGGTACCTGCCATCTCCTCTATAAAGTCTTACCTGACCGTGGGCCCCAGGGATTTTTTTCTTCTTGTTCCCGCTTACCATTTGATCTCTCACTGATCATACAGCACAAGTTACTATGTATTGTTGTTTCTTAAAAATATTAAGGTACCTAGGAGTAGAGTTCTGAGTTTGTTGAATCTCTGATGACTAACGGATTCCCTTTGACACAGTAAACATTAAATATTTGCTGTTGAAGAAGATGCTGCTGAGGACATTGCTGTGAAGAGGCTGCTAAATACATGGTTTCCGAGGCTAATACCAGGGTGTTGGTCCAACTTTGCTCCATCTTGGTGGAATGACCTTGGGCAAGACTCAACTTTTGTAGGTCTCAATTATCTATAACATAAGGATAATAATGACGATACCAAATCACAGACTTCTTATGAAGGTTACATTAAATGAAATAATATATGTGAAAGTGCCTTACAAACTATAAGGCCCTATATATATTTTACTTGTTCTGACTGTCTTTAAGGACTTAATTTTGATAAATGATCTGATTTCCCAAAGAAAGCATCCCTGAAAAGTTTCTTGTTAAACTTTGTAGAAAATTCAAAATAAGTGTTTCTTGTAGACCAAATACATTTCAAATAAGCCAGAATATCAAAGTAATTAAGTGGTTTTTAGCTAAGACATTGTACACAGTTTTGTGACAATATCTCACTTCTCAACTTTTTTGGAGTTGGTTGTGGAATATTTAGAAAATTTTATGGAAAATTCTCAGAATGATGCACATACACACATACACAAATATTTTCAGGAAACTCCAGTGGTTCAGAGACTCTGTGAAACCCACCCCAGGAGAGGGACCACTGCCTTACGCCCTGAGACAGAGAGCATGGTTTTATGAAAGTACTTGGGGACCTGATTCAGACACCTTTGACTGATTTGAGAATTAAAAAGCTGATAGGTTTTTAATTTTTCATCATGAAATCATTAAGATATCAGTAGATGGAAAGTAAAGTGGCTTTTTCCTATGTAAACTATAATTGTATAAGAAACTATGCTGTTCTTTCATAATTCTAAGCCTCTTCAATGTTCTTTTAAAATTTTTCATAAAATTTACCATTGTTGCATTTTTCCCGTTGATATTCATACTTCAGTTCCAAAGCTCTTCACATAATTTTACAAAAGAAGCCACTAACTTTTTAAATAGGATATTGAGGTTAAAAAAAGAAAACGCCTCCTGTCATTTCAGCTACTACCTTGTCAAAAAATGTTAGAGATAATTAAAAAAAAAGAAAAGAAAACAACTTCAATTAATACTAGTAAGGTGGCCAACTTTTGCAGTTTAAGAAATATTTTAATTACACTTCTGGATATTGAATATCTTTCTTTATAAACAGTGTTTTCTTTCTTTTTTGTTGAATGCATGAATGCAAAGAATTCTTTCTTAATACCTAGATGACAAAAAAATCTAAAGATGTACACAGTTGTTTCTTATTATGGCTTCCCTAGAAAACATTTCTGGGAAAGCACAATTCCCAGCCACTTACTTTGTTTACAACAGACAAAACTGCTTGTGTGGTATAAATAGGAGTCTGTCCTTAAATGCTGCTGAAAAATGAAATACAACCATGAACGGGGAGCTATTTCCTGCCCCCAAGGTGGCTTAAAAAAAAAATCTTAGCTACTTTAGGAACAGCACCAAAGCATAAATAATAATTACCAATTGCCACACAATAAAAGACTAATTTTACAAAAAAAAAAAAAAAGAAAAGAAAAAGAAAAAAGAAAGAAAGAAAGAAAGAAAGAAAAAAAAAAGTGGCTACATATTCCAGAGATGCCCTCAGAATTGTCAGCATTAGAAGGTTTTCTTATCCTGCAAGATTATGAAACCCCTTTTTGTCCTCCTGCATTTGCGATGTATATCTATAACTCGTTCTTGTTTGTGCAGATAAGCCTCGCCTTGTCTCCCTAACTGCACTTTCAAAAGAAGATTCACAGTTGTTTGACTTTTGATCTAGGGAGCAGCTAGCTCGACCACCTGCACTGTGCACGAGCTGTTACTGAGCTCGCTTTGTCCCATCTTATAACACAGTAAGCCTTTTAAAATTGATGTGTGAATACACTAATTTACAATGTGAGCGTTCAAACAAAAAAAATATGGCGGCGGCAGCGGTGGTAGTGGCGGCAGCAGTGGCAGCAGAAGAGGAAGGGGGAGACTGGTGAAGCGGGAAGCCCGGACACGTGCTTTATAAAGTTCAGATACCGTTCCCTGCCTCCGGTATTTAATGAAACAGATGGCCAAAGGCCTCCCTCAGCTTACCGTGGAGCAGACAGTGGTGTAACGGTGTGCGGGCATGGAACTGTAAAATGTTGTTTGGTGATGGTATATGTTAATAAATAGCCCTTTACAAGGGGGGTCGAGGGCTCCATTACTTGTTTATAAGGAAGGCCTAGGGCTCCCTGCTTCCAGTTAAGAGCTCAAGGTTGCATTCAAAGGAAGTGTTGATGGTGAAGGTGACGTGCACCCTTCGTATTCTACATTGCGTTAAAGGATGGCATGTTTCCTGGGAAAAAAAGGGAAAATCATAAAAGAAAGGTAATTCGTGAATTAGCTCAAACTGTGGCTCACAACCAAGGAAAATATAAGATGTTTTCCCATTGTGATTAAATAATGGACAAAAATATTCTGTTATTGTTAAGTTACTTATTTTATCTTTGAAAGAACATGTTTACATTGCAGCCAAGGGGTTTCAACTAAATTACATCCAAGAACCTAGACAGCAGCTTTGAAACTGTTCTTAGCCATTCTTCCAAAGACCATTCATTGACCAGGCCCAGGCCGGGGGAGCTTGGCGCCGGGGGAGCTTGGCCCCGTGCTAAATGCAATGAAGCTCCTGACCACCAGTGGCTTACATTCCAGACCTGAGGACCCTTAAGACAACTGGTCGCAGAGAAACTCCTCATTCTCCTCAGGGCAGGGATCTGACACGAGAAATGTCACCCCCTCCCAGTAACCAGTCTATCAAGGCCTGTCTCAGCAGCATGAAAGGCTATGCTTGACCTCAACTAAAGGTTACTTTCATTTTATCTAACACCGTGGGCCCTCTGATTGTGTCTCCTGCTTTGCTTTCAGGTAGGACATTTTCCACCTGTCTGGATATCTGCACAGGCATTTGTTGACAGTCCATGCTTTGGGGGGAGTAAAGTGATTCCTGGCTTTGTTTTCTCTTTTACTTGGATATCCTCCCCTATTTATTTCAGCTGGTTGCACAATATTGTGGGGACCCATATAAAGTCCCTTGGGGGATGAGGGAGGGGATAAAAAAGGTCTAGAAGAAAATGAAGACTTGGTCGTTAATAACTAACTACAATGTACACAATGCAAAGCAGAAGATGTTATTAGAGTCTTGTGAGAAATACAAACTACCCTGAAGGATCGGAGCAAAGACAGTTTGTTTCTGGCTGGGAGACTGATGAAGGCTTGATGAAGAGAGGGGTAGTTCACCTGAGAGCCAGAGTAGGGGTAAAAGTTCACCTGAAACATTCTGAAGATAACATCTGTTGTTTTTGCCCACCCAGGATTTATTCCCCTTTTTAGCAAAAGCCTTGGATTTTTCTGAGGTAACTGCTCTCAGTCCGTGTGTCCATCCGCTGCATGAGGTTCCAGGTCTAAAACATCAGATCCCAGATTAATGGGATTTTACGCAACCAGAGCCACCCAGAACCAATAAGACTCCATGCTATGACTTTTCGGGGGAACAAAATGGCTAGATTCAATAGGTGTCACTGAAAGGGCTGGCAATAGCTTTGTCTCCACAAGGAGAAACCCTGATGAAGGATGGAACCACATATAAGAAAGCTGAGATGAGAGATGGACGGAGCAACACCCAGCTGTGATGACCCTTAGATTGTTTGAACCCTTAGACTCCACTATGTTTGAAGTTGCTTCTGCCCTTGAACTATCTAGTTACATGTGACAGTTATTTCCTTCTTTTGTTTACAGCCAGTCGGATCTGGGTTTCTGTCACTTGCATCCAGAAGATTCCTGACTAACACAGGTAAGAAAAGGAGAATATTCCAGGTAAAAGTATGAGAAAAAGCAAAGGTACAGAATTAGTGAAAAGTGAAGGTGGGCTTTGGAGATGGGAAGTAGTTAATTTTAGTAGGGACAAAGGGTCTATCCAGAGGGAGTAGCAGCAAATAAGGCTAGAATACTCACTGGAAGGCCTTGGGGATTAGACTGAGGAGGACACATGTCAGCAGGCAATGGGGAACCTCGGGAGGTTTCTAAGCAGGAAGGAAACAGTACTAGTTTTGCACTTTGGAAGATAAATTGGCCAGTAATATTTAGAAGGGCATACAAGGGGAAGAAGAGTCAGAGACCAACTAGGAGGCTCCCCTCCCTAAATTGTCCAGTGAGAGGAAGGACTCTCATTTGGGAAGGACTGAGCTTGAAGGATCTCTCTGCTCTTGGCAGCACTTGAGTACTCTGGGGCATTTCAAGCTGTGTTGCTGAGTGGGGGTCACAGAGTAGAGAGGGAGAGTGGTGGCACCACTACAGGGACATAAGGAAAGGATGGGATTTTATTATTATTATTATTAATTTTAGATTTTATAAAAATTACTAGGGAAATCTTGGAATGAAAAATGAATGAAAAAAAGAAAATTTAAAAACATCCGTTTAAAATTCATCAGCCTCAAGAAATTAATTAACATTTTGATTTTAGTCTTTGCTCCCAGGCTTTATTATTATTATTTTTTTAAGCAACGATGACGATAATATCCAACATTTCAACATTTATTGAAACTTTATTATGTACCAGACACTTCTGTGTGTACTTTGCATGTATGGACTCACTTAACCCTCATAAGAATTTATGAGGTAGGGACTATTGTCATCTCCACTTTACAGACAGGGAAACTGAGGTATAGAGAGTGAGATTCTTGCCAAAAGTTAATAGCTAGAAAGTGGCAGAACCAGCGTGACTCCAGAGCCTACCTCTTACTCACTAAACCATATGCCTCTTGATAAATATACAGAAATTTCATTGTGAATAATCAAACAAAACTGGGATTGTTTTCTCCAATGAGGATAAGGCTCCAGGTGATACAAAATTATACATAAAAATAAAATTTGATAATAATGATACTTGTCAAGCACTGGAGGTAAGGAAGACGCTAGACTCACCCCCACACGTTGCTGTTGGTTCTGATTAATGTCACACAGTCTAGGCTCAAAAATAAAGTGATTCTAAAGGACTCTTTAAAAACACGCTCAAAGGGGACTCCACTGGTACACAGCAGCTTCCATGTCTACACAAACCAGACCCAGTACCTTCAGCCGATCCCAAATAGTGGGATGTAGTAAGGATTTGTTCATTGTTTTCAAGAACCATCCAGAATGGTTGTCTGACTCTCTGTGAGGCTACTAATTCTCCATAGAAGAAGGGTAACAGTCCAGCACAGTAGGAAAAACAGTCTCTGGAGGCAGACCGCTTCTACAGAGCTGGATAATATTTAACAGAAGTTCCTTATTTCTTAAAATGGGAGTAATGGTATCTGCCTTACAGAGATATCATGAAGATGAAACAAGATAATGTATAGCAAGTGTCTAGAACAGTGACTGCTACCTAGGGGGTATCGGTGAGTGCACACGTAGCAGTGGTTTTTGTAATTAAAAGATAGAGTGTGGTGTAGAATAATGGCTCCTAAAATTCTGAATTTCCCAGACCAGTAAACTGTGGGGAAAGGGGGGAAGGTGGGAAAACTGATTGCTAATGTTCAGTCCTTCCAAGGATTTCCTTTTCCATTTGCTGTGACAATCAACTATTTTAAGGAAATAGTTGACTACCACAATTATTTTACAGAAGAAATGGAATCATGACAAAGAGAGCAGATAACAGTAACAATCTGCATAATGAAAACTCACTAGTTTGTTTTAACTCTTCTCATTTCACTACTAGTTAGTGAAAACTGACTCTGAGAACCTTTGGTGTAGTGCATTCAAAAGAGACAGCTAGGGCTTCCCTGGTGGCGCAGTGGTTGGGAATCTACCTGCCAATGCAGGGGACACGGGTTCAAGCCCTGGTCCAGGAAGATCCCACATGCCGCGGAGCAACTAAGCCCGTGTGCCACAACTGCTGAGCCAGCACTCTAGAGCCCGTGAGCCACAACTACTGAGCCTGCGTACCACAACTGCTGAAGCCCGCGCACCTGGAGCCCATGCTCCGCAACAAGAGAAGCCACCACAGTGAGAGGCCCGCGCACTGCAACAAAGAGTAGCCCCCGCTCATCACAACTAGAGAAAGCCTGTGCACGGCAATGAAGACCCAACGCAGACAAAAATAAATAAATAAAATAAATTAAAGAAGATTGGTTCAAGATGGTGGAGTAGAAGGACGTGCTCTCACTCCCTCTTGCGAGAGCACTGGAATCACAACTAACTGCTGAACAATCATTGACAGGAAGACACTGGAACTCACCAAAAAAGATACCCCACATCCAAAGACAAGGGAGAAGCCACAATGAGGTGGCAGGAGGGGCACAATCACAATAAAATCAAATCCCATAACTGCTGGGTGGGTGACTCACAAACTGGAGAACACTTATACCACAGAAGTCCACCCACTGGAGTGAAGGTTCTGAGCCCCACGTCAGGCTTCCCAACCTGGGGGTCCGGCAACGGGAGGAGGAATTCCTAGAGAATCAGACTTTGAAGCCTAGTGGGATTTGATTGCAGGACTTTGACAGGACACGGGGAAACAGAGACTCCACTCTTGGAGGGCACACACAAAGTAGTGTGCGCAATGGGACCCAGGGGAAGGAGCAGTGACCCCACAGAGACTGAATCAGACCAACCTGCTAGTGTTGGAGGGTCTCCTGCAGAGGCAGGGGGTGTCTCTGTCTCACAGTGAGGACAAGGACACTGGCAGCAGAAGTTCTGGGAAGTACTCCTTGACGTGAGCCCTCCCCGAGTCCACCATTAGCCCCACCAAAGAGCCCGGGTAGGCTCCAGTGTTGGGTCGCCTCAGGCCAAACAAGCAACAGGGAGGGGACCCAGCCCCACCCATCAGTAGACAAGTGGATTAAAGTTTTACTGAGCTCTGCCCACCAAAGCAACAGCCAGCTCTACCCACCACCAGTCCCTCCCATCAGGAAACTTCCACAAGCCTCTTTGATAGCCTCATCCACCAGAGGGCAGATAGCAGAAGCAAGAAGAACTACAATCCTGCAGCCGGTGGAACAAAAACCACATTCACAGAAAGACAGACAAGATGAAAAGGCAGAGGGCTATGTACCAGATGAAGGAACAAGGTAAAACCCCAGGAAAAACAACTAAATGGAGTGGAGATAGGCAACCTTCCAGAAAAAGAATTCAGAATAATGATAGTGAAGATGACCCAGGACCTCAGAAAAAGAATGGAGGCAAAGATTGAGAAGATGCAAGAAATGTTTAACAAAGATCTAGAAGAATTAAAGAACAAACAAACAGAGCTGAACAATACAATAACTGAAATGAAAACTACACTAGAAGGAATCAATAGCAGAATAACTGAGGCAGAAGAACGGATAAGTGACCTGGAAGAATTCCTAGTGGAATTCACTGCTGCAGAACAGAATAAAGAAAAAAAGAATGAAAAGAAATGAAGACAGCCTAAGAGACCTCTGGGACAACATTAAACGCAACAACATTCGC
Source organism: Balaenoptera borealis (assembly GCF_965194805.1). Taxonomy (NCBI): domain Eukaryota; kingdom Metazoa; phylum Chordata; class Mammalia; order Artiodactyla; family Balaenopteridae; genus Balaenoptera; species Balaenoptera borealis. The sequence goes on along the minus strand of NC_138874.1, from coordinate 101,410,529 downwards.
ATTATAGGGGTCCCAGAAGGAGAAGAGAGAGAGACAGGACCAGAGAAAATATCTGAAGAGATTATAGTCGAAAACTTCCCTAACATGGGAAAGGAAATAGCCACCCAAGTCCAGGAAGCGCAGAGAGTCCCAGGCAGGATAAACCCAAGGAGAAAAACTCTGAGACACGCAGTAATCAAAGTGGCAAAAATTAAAGACAAAGAAAAATTATTGAAAGCAGCAAGGGAAAAATGACATATAACATACAAGGGAAGTCTCATAAGGTTAACAGCTGATTTCTCAGCAGAAACTCTACAAGCCAGAAGGGAGTGGCATAATATACTTAAAGTGATGAAAGGGAAGAAACTACAACCAAGATTACTCTACCCAGCAAGGATCTCATTCAGATTCGATGGAGAAATCAAAAGCTTTACAGACAAGCAAAAGCTAAGAGAATTCAGCACCACCAAACCAGCTCTACAACAAATGCTAAAGGAACTTCTCAAAGTGGGAAACACAAGAGAAGAAAAGGACCTACAAAAACAAACCCAGAACAATTAAGAAAATGATAATAGGAACATACCTATCGATAATTACCTTAAACGTGAATGGATTAAATGCTCCAACCAAAAGACACAGGCTCGCTGAATGGAAACAAAAACAAGACCCATATATACGCTGTCTACAAGAGACCCACTTCAGACCTAGGGACACATACAGACTGAAAGTGAGAGGATGGAAAAAGATATTCCATGCAAATGGAAATCAAAAGAAAGCTGGAGTAGCAATACTCATATCAGGTAAAATAGACTTTAAAATAAAGAATGTTACAAGAGACAAGGAAGGACACTACATAATGATCAAGGGAACAATCCAAGAAGAAGATATAACAATTACAAATATATACGCACCCAACATAGGAGCACCTCAATCCATAAGGCAACTGCTAACAGCTATAAAAGAGGAAATTGACAGTAACACAATAATAGTCGGGGACATTAACACCTCACTTACACCAATGGACAGATCATCCAAAATGAAAATAAATAAGGAAACAGAAGCTTTAAATGACACAATAGACCAGATAGATTTAATTGATATGTATAGGACATTCTATCCAAAAACAGCAGATTACACTTTCTTCTCAAGTGTGCACGGAACATTCTCCAGGAAAGATCACATCTTGGGTCACAAATCAAGCCTCAGTATTTTTAAGAAAATTGAATCATACCAAGCATCTTTTCTGACCACAACACTATGAGATTAGAAATCAATTACAGGGAAAAAAACGTAAAAAGCACAAACACATGGAGGCTAAACAATACGTTACTAAATAACTAAGAGATCACTGAAGAAATCAAAGAGGAAATAAAAAAATACCTAGAGACAAACGACAATGAAAACAAGACAATCCAAAACCTATGGGATGTGGCAAAAGCAGTCCTAAGAGGGAAGTTTACAGCTATACAAGCGTACCTCAAGAAACAAGAAAAATCTCAAATAAACAATCTAACCTTACACCTAAAGGAACTAGAGAAAGAAAAACAAACAAAACCCAAAGTTAGCAGAAGGAAAGAAATCATCAAGCTCATAGCAGAAATAAATGAAATAGAAACAAAGAAAACAATAGCAAAGATCAATAAAACTAAAAGCTGGTTCTTTGAGAAGATAAACGAAATTGATAAACCATTAGCCACACTCATCAAGAAAAAAAGGGAGAGGACTCAAATCAATAAAATTAGAAATGAAAAAGAAGTTACAACAGACATCGCAAAAATACAAAGCATCCTAAGAGACTACTACAAGCAACTCTATGACAATAAAATGGACAACCTGGAAGAAATGGACAAATTCTTAGAAAGGTATAACCTTCCAAGACTGAACCAGGAAGAAACAGAAAATATGAACAGACCAATCACAAGTAACGAAACTGAAACTGTGATTAAAAATCTTCCAACAAACAGAAGTCCAGGACCAGATGGCTTCACAGGTGAATTCTATCAAACATTTAGAGAAGAGCTAACACCCATCCTTCTCAAACTCTTCCAAAAAATTGCAGAGGAAGGAGCACTCCCAAACTCATTCTATGAGGCCACCATCACCCTGATACCAAAACCAGACAAAGACACTACAAAAAAAGAAAATTACAGACCAATATCACTGATGAATATAGATGCAAAATTCCTTAACAAAATACTAGCAAACAGAATCCAGCAACACATTAAAAGGATCATACACCATGATCAGGTGGGATTTATCCCAAGGATGCAGGGATTCTTCAATATACGCAAATCAATCAATGTGATATACCATATTAACAAATTGAAGAATAAAAACCATATGATCGTCTCAATAGATGCAGAAAAAGCTTTTAACAAAATTCAACACTCATTTATGATAAAAACTCTCCAGAAAGTGGGCACAGAGGGAACCTACCTCAACATAATAAAGGCCATATACGACAAACCCACAGCAAACATCATTCTCAATGGTGAAAAACTGAAAGCATTTCCTCTAAGATCAGGAACAAGACAAGGATGTCCACTCTCACCACTATTATTCAACATAGTTTTGGAAGTCCTAGCCACAGCAATCAGAAGAAAAAGAAATAAAAGGAATACAAATTGGGAAAGAAGAAGTAAAACTGTCTAGAGCTAATCAGAAAACTACTAGAGCTAATCAATGAATTTGGTAAAGTTGCAGGATACAAAATTAATGCACAGAAATCTCTTGCATTCCTATACACTAATGATGAAAAATCTGAAAGAGAAATTAAGGAAACACTCTCATTTACCACTGCAACAAAAAGAATAAAATACCTAGGAATAAACCTACCTAGGGAGACAAAAGACCTGTATGCAGAAAACTATAAGACATTGATGAAAGAAATTAAAGATGATACCAACAGATGGAGGGGCTTCCCTGGTGGCGCAGTGGTTGAGAATCTGCCTGCTAATGCAGGGAACACGGGTTCGAGCCCTGGTCTGGGAAGATCCCACATGCCGCGGAGCAGCTGGGCCCGTGAGCCACAATTACTGAGCCTGCGCGTCTGGAGCCTGTGCTCCGCAATAAGAGAGGCCGCGATAGTGAGAGGCCCGCGCACCGCGATGAAGAGTGGTCCCCGCTTGCCACACACAACTAGAGAAAGCCCTCGCACAGAAACGAAGACCCAACACAGCCATAAATAAATAAATAAACAAATACTTAAAAAAAAAAAAAAAAACAGATGGAGAGATATACCATGTTCTTGGATTGGAAGAATCAATATTGTGAAAATGACTATACTACCCAAAGCAATCTACAGATTCAATGCAATCCTTATCAAATTACCAATGGCATTTTTTACGGAATTAGAACAAAAAACCTTAAAATTTGCATGGAGACACAAAAGACCCCGAATAGCCAAAGCAGTCGAGGGAAAAAAAAACGGAGCTGGAGGAATCAGACTCCCTGACTTCAGACTATACTACAAAGCTACAGTAATCAAGACAATATGGTACTGGCACAAAAACAGAAATACAGATCAATGCAACAAGATAGAAAGCCCAGAGACAAACCCACGCACCTATGGTCAACTAATCTATGACTAAGGAGGCAAGGATATACAATGCAGAAAAGACAGCCTCTTCAATAAGTGGTGCTGGGAAAACTGGACAGCTACATGTAAAAGAATGAAATTAGAACACTCCCTAACACCATACACAAAAATAAACTCAAAATGGATTAGAGACCTAAATGTAAGACCAGACACTATAAAACTCTTAGAGGAAAACTTAGGAAGAACACTCTTTGACATAAATCACAACAAGATCTTTTGTGATTCACCTCCTAGAGTAATGGAAATAAAAACAAAAATAAACAAATGGGACCTAATGAAACTTAAAAGCTTTTGCACAGCAAAGGAAACCATAAACAAGATGAAAAGACAATCCTCAAAATGGGAGAAAATATTTGCAAACGAATCAATGGAAAAAGGATTAATCTCCAAAACATGTAAACAGCTCATGCAGCTCAATATTAAAAAAACAAACAACCCAATCCAAAAATGGGCAGAAGACCTAAATAGACATTTCCCAAAGAAGACATACAGACGGCCACGAAGCACATGAAAAGCTGCTCAACATCACTATTATTAGAGAAATGCAAATCAAAACTACAATGAGGTATCACCTCACACAAGTTAGAATGGGCATCATCAGAAAATCTACAAACAACAAATGCTGGAGAGGGTGTAGAGAAAAGGGAACCCTCTTGCACTGTTGGTAGGAATGTAAATTGATACAGCCACTATGGAGAACAGTATGGAGGTTCCTTAAAAAACTAAAAATGGAACTACCATATGACCCAGCAATCCCACTACTGGGCATATACCCAGAGAAAACCATAATTCAAAAAGACACATGCACCCCAATGTTCACTGCAGCACTATTTACAATAACCAAGTCATGGAAGCAACCTAAATGCCCATCAACAGACGAATGGATAAAGAAGATGTGGTACATATATACAATGGAATATTACTCAGCCATAAAAAGGAACGAAATTGGGTCATTTGTAGAGGCGTGGATGGATCTAGAGACTGTCATACAGAGTGAAGTAAGTCAGAAAGAGAAAAACAAATATCATATATTAATGCATATATGTGGAATCTAGAAAATGGTACAGATGAACCGGTTTGCAGGGCAGAAATTGAGACACAGATGTAGAGAACAAACGTATGGACACCAAGCAGGGGAAGTCGGGGGGTGGCGGTGGTGGTGGGATGAATTGGGAGATTGGGATTGACATGTATACACTTATGTGTATAAAATGGATGACTAATGAGAGCCTGCAGTATAAAAAAATAAAATTAAAAATTTAAAATAAATAAATAAAATAAAATAAATTAAAAAAAAAGAGACAGCTAAGTTCATAGTCTAATTCTGTACACTTCTATGTATATGACTATGGATAGTTTACTTCACTAAGCATTGTTATTCTCACCTGTAAAATGGGGATATGATGCTTCCTCCACAGGGCTCTTAAGGATTAGATCTGATGTGTGTAAACTAAGGTTAGGGTCAGACACACACCTAAGGCAGCTGGTAGAGTTATCATTCATAGATAACTTTAGATGCTGTATTCGAATGTCTAACACAATATCAAAATTCTATGTGTAAAGTTACAAGAATGTTATTAAAAAGAAACATATATAAAGAAATCCAAAGCCGTTCTTTCATTTGGTAAAAACATCACCCATGTCAGCCTTGAAGGGGTCATAGGACGAAAGCAATGAGTCAAGTGTATGGTAATAAAGTTACTCACACAATAAGGACCAAGGTTTTTAAAAAATAATTTTCTCTTTGTAGCATTATTCTAAGCTTAGAACCTAAATCTGTTAAGTGTAAAGAATCTGCAACAAACTGAATCATTTTGTTCTGAAAGAATAAGCACTTGATTAAAAACTGAAGAATATCTTAGAGGTTAAGATTTTGCTGTACTAATTTCAAGGCAGGGCCCACCCATGTTCACAGCTAGTAAAAACAGGCCAAGAAAGACAAATGACATAAAGAGAGAAAAGCAAAAACCAGAAAAAAAGTGAAAAATATAAATGTAAGACACTTTGCAGTGCATAAAAATTGAGAGTAAATTCTCAAGGACATTTTTCTCACACGTCTTGAAAACTCTCTACTGCTGAATTTTCAGACATCATAATAAGAACAATTAAAATATAAAAAAATGTTTCCTGGGCAAAATGGGGGGGGCGGGGATGAATTTTTAAAGAAGATTAAAAGTCATAGCATATTTCTTTAAGAATAAGTTTGTTTAATAAAAAAATTACATATCTATTGCTTATAGAAATTGCATTGGTATTTCTGATATATTTACCCTTAGGAATCATTCTGACAGTACATTTAAGTTTTCCAGATGTTTTTACCTGTCTTCCTACCAAAGCAACAAAACCACGTTTAAAATGTAAAATGTGATAACAATGATAGGTGGCAGTTATTCCCCAGATGGGCTCAGAAGTAGCTCTAACAAAAATACATGTATTAAATAGTAAGGGGATGAAGTTATTCCAGTTATAAAATAAATAAGTCATGTGGATATAATATACAGCATGGAGAACATAATCAATAATATTATAATAATTTTGTATGGTGACAGATGGTAACTATATTTGTGGTAATCATTCTGTAATGTATAAAAATATTGAGTCACTACATAGTACACCTGAAACTAATATAATAAATCAATTATATTGCAATTAAAAAATGTATAAATAGTGGTAGCTGCATCAACTTCATTTAATCCCATCTGTTTTGTATATATTATAGATTAGTTACAAAACACCTCTCAACAGCTACCTATTTAAGAAAGTTACTACATACATGATGGAAGGATAAACAGAATTCACTTTTTCAAGGAAACGTTCTGCTATTGTGTGCGTAATTCTGCTATTCTGTATTGTGTGTGTGTGTGTGTGTGTGTGTGTGTGTAAATACTAATACTAGTAGCAAATATTGCTAGTGTGCACGAGAGAGAAAATTGATATTAAGATAATCATACAGAAAAGGTGTTTTAAAAAATGTTACATATGTCATTTCCTTTCATAAGCCTTTTGCCAGCATATACATGTGGTCAATGGGCCAACATAAACTTGTAACATGTCCTCCAAATTTATGTCAACAGAGATTTCAAATTATAACTCTGTTACATTTCTAAGGAATCCTTTAGATACTTTTAGAAACAAACATACAATTACTGATAAATTATTCACTCTTCAGAGGCAAAAAGAAAACAGAATCATGATGTCCTTTGTTTGCTGACTGAAAATCTTGAAAACTTCTGTTTTCATTTCCACTGCCTGCTGGTACTGTTTGATCTAATAAGACCTCCCAGTCAAATGTATAGGAAAAAATATACATACCAACATGCACGTACAGGCAAATATATATGGAGAGCAACATTGAAGCCTCTCAGTGCTACCTGAGGCACTTTAAAGACAACCCATTATGACAGTCGAATTTTGTGGAAGTCAATGAAAAATCCTTTTTTTTGACCCCCGTCATTGCATGAATGGTCATTTGTTTCATGACAATTTTCATTATTATCTGAACACCACTTCATTTCAAACTCTGTCTACAGAGTCAGGAAATGAACAGTTTGTCCCCAAGTAGCTCTTCATCTTATGTCAAGACAGCAGAAAAATTACTTTTCAGGAAATCAGCTATACCTGCATTCTGATGTCAAGTTTTACTAATATAATTTTGAATGGACTGGTTTTTTTCCTTTGTTTTCTTTCTTTTGGTGATATAGTACAGTTACATGAAGAACATTTATTTAGGTTGAATCAGTTGCTCTCTCACTAGATATGTCTCAATATTCTCTGCATAGTTTAGTTTCTTTCAAAACTTATGACTCCATAAGTCATCTTCTATTTCTCTATTTTTTTCAAACTTATTGGTTGTATAGCTACTGAAATCATATTTTCTATTGGTTCTTTGTTTTCCTGGCACCCTTTTTAATCATCAGTAAGGATTAATTGGACTTGTAGAATCTTCCATAGCTTCCTTGAAAATTAGATAATTTTATGAATTCCTACACCACTTTATATGCACATATTCTCTACTAGACTGAAGTACTCTGAAGGCAAGGATCCAAACTGATTTCATTTGAGGAGCCCCAAGTCCTTGTATTCAGGCATGAAATATTTACTGAGGAAGTGAATAAGGAGAAAAAAAGAAAAGAAGAAATAGACACAATAGACTAATCAATATTAGCAAAATGACTCAAATGAGGAACCATGATATACCATTCCTGTTCATTTTACAAATTTAAAAACAACCTAAGTTTAAAAAATTAAGAATAATCAGCAGTCTTTCTTTTAAATAAAATAATTCCTTGGTTCGGTATATTGTAGAATACTTAACTATCTTCGGTCATAAAGAATTTATCATATGAAAATAAATAAGCTTATGTTATATGCAGGTAAACACCTACCCTGAACAAAGAGGACATTCGTTTCTTGTATGCGTTTATACATTTATACAGATGGGCACACTGTTCAATATTGTAACTTTTCTTAAACCAGAAGCACCTGTTGACACATGATATAGCTGTGCAATTTTGGTAAGATAACGTGACTTCTCTTTCTGAAATAAAACCCCACCGGTGCTAGAAGGGAGTGCCATGCGAATGGGAGGGATGTAACCGGAAGCAAAATCAGAGCAGTAAATACAAGACTTCCTATTAGAAACATAAACCCTGGTTCCACTTTCTAGAGACTGTTTTTCCAGGGAATAATAAAAAATAATGAAGTGAAGAAGTTGGTAAAATATTTTTGCCTTTTCCCAAGTCCAAAATAAATTATATATCATGTGGGATAGTAATTAGAAACTAAACCAAAACCACCATCTACATTTGGTTCCCGAAGACTCAGTTTATAGCATTGATTAAAAGTACCTGGATACCTTGGCTGATACCAAGATCCCAGTTGTGCTTAGTGAAAAACACAGTCACCAATGTGCACGGGTGGACTTAAGAGTTTCCTTGGCTCAGACATAGCAAGGTGATGTCCATCTGGGGATTTTTATTTCTGTTCATACTCTAGACAGAGCCCAAAAGGAGATGAGTCAGTGATTGACTGAGTTTGCCTACAAAGAGAACCCCAAGAAGATTTCAGCAGAGTAATTTTCTTCTGTAGGCTTATGAAACAACCCTGTTAGTATGATTTTTCTAAAGAAAGCCCAGTCAAAGGTTACAGAAGTGGTTTGTGCTTCACCCTCTCTAAATGACTTGCAAACTTATTCAAACACAATATGAGGAGATGCGTTATTTGTTGAAATAACTGTCTGCAGTGTCCTGCACAAAAGGGTGAGGTACTTCAAGCAGAAACGTGGACAGAAATACGTTGGTTTAGAAACCCATAAATCCTTATTTGAATCTGCCAACCTGAAAGCCACATAGAGCCTGGATAAACTATTTTTCCTAAATGCTACAGCTGATTAAGCCATACCATTAAATGACAGCTGAACTTTAACATTAATATGATATTATTTAAATAACCACATGATTTTTTTTTACACTAAAAATGACGAATGATTTCTGGACAGCTCAACTGACATAAAGCGGGAGGACTCTTTAATGAGATTTGACAAAATGGAGACATATGCAGAATATTCGTTACAGCTCACATTGCAGGGGCCCTCCCAGGGAAGCAATAGAGAATTTTCCCCTTTTTTTCTTTTTTATTGTTTATATGCACTGAAGCATTCCTTTCAATCGCCACTTCTCTGTGGATTTTGAATTTTTCTAGGTCGTTTACATATTACCCCTAATCAGAGAATTTGGTGGTTTATGGTTTTGAATTGGGGACTGTGGGTGTAGGAAAAGGAGGGGCATGTGGAGTTGTGTCAGCATGGGTTGGAAGTGTCCCTGGAATTTAACCTTGCTCCTGATTAGCCTGACAGAGAAATCACATCGCTACATTGGCCTATAGAAGACTAAGTGACCATACCTTTGACTGATTCTTATGCAATCAATCTCTAACGCAGCAAACATACTTTTAGCAAATTATTATATATGGATACATGATCAGAGAAGACTTTACTTATTTTCAAATAGCTGTCACTATAGCATCAATGATAAACAAGATTCTCTTTTTAAAATTCCAATTAAGCTATTCTAGAGGTGATTCTCAACATTGCTCATTCATATTTCTATCCACAGTTCCAAACTGAAGGTTATGCTAGATGATAGTCTTATTTGGTAGATTCTGAATGCAATAATTCCATGCTGAATATACCTAAGTCAAAAATGACCCCAATTTTCGGAACAATGAAAACATTTCTCACTCCCCTCCAAAATTACAGAACGTAGACTATTACCTACATGCATTCATTTACTTTCACATACTCTCCCAAATATCTTCCGTCAATCAAAGGTTAGTTTCACATATAAAACATTAACATTTGCTTGCTCGCACATGTGACTTCACATTATTCAGATATTCTTTAAATTTAAAAAATCTTTTCTAAGTATACATAAAGTCAGAATGTTTCCCCAGACTCTCTTAAAAAAGAAATGAAAACAAAGCAACAGAGGGCAAAGCTAATACCAAGTGTGCTCCTGATACTGCAGGCCATCATTCCCTCTACAGCAAGGAGGCTATCAAAATAGAAAATAAAATCAGTCTGCTCCTGCCATGGGGCCTTCCTCAGGCTATGAAAAAATACTTTATGTCTAACCCTAATTTTTTCCATAGCTTGAGGTAACCCCCCGAGCTCAAACCTTCTCTCTAATCTAAGTTACTCAGTGTGTGTCCCTGTCCAAACAAGAGTTAATATCAGTGCTCTGTCATTTCAAAAGGTTCTTGACACAGGGTACTAAGAGCAGAAGCTTGCATGCCTGGAAAATGCCCGGTTGCAACGAGATGAAAAGTATACTTAAAAAAAAGTAAGAGAAAGAGAGGAAGATAAGTCCCTACCTGGCTCTTACCTTCTCAACATCCCTGTCAGAACCCTGGAGCTTTTCCCCAAGTTAGCATCTGTTTCCCGAAGCTAGGAGGAGGAAAGCAGCATTAAAACAGAACAAAATGAAACTTCATGGAATTAGATTATTTTTAAAGTGCACTGGCAAACAATAATTTTCTTTCATGATGGAAAATCCAATTCATAAAAAAATGCTTAAATACTTTAAAATACATTCTTGACACCTACATTATCTCTGAAAATTCTTAGATTTAGAAAATTACATATACTAGATAACCCCAGGAGCTTTAAATTGGATACTTGAACAGGATATAAAAGCAAATGTCTCACAGGCTGACAAAGTTTAAATTATTTCTGGTAATTAATTAATATGTCCACCCTATGAATGCACACAGGTCTAGAGATATAAATGGAAGCAAAATGAATTGAGGGAAGATGAGATCAATATTTTTAGCTTTTGCTCTGAAAGACCTGACATACCACAAAACCTCCTCAGTGATCTTCTCCTTAGATATAGCACTAAATAAAATATCTACCTGGGGGCATTCTGGGATGGAGGCATAAAGAGTCAGCTTATTCCTTCTCCATCCCACACTCCCCTCACCCCCACTCTATATCCTTCTTTCACCCTAGCCATTTTTATACATGCTTACACCAATGTAATTGTTACTGTCTATGCACATGCCCAAGATCTTTTACTTATTTATTTTTTTGTCTTTTCATTTACTGAATTTGTGAAAAGATTGTAGCACTTCTACTTACTCTTTCACGTGCTCTCTGTATCTTTTCTCTGTCATGACTGAGGTTTTCCAGCATCTCCTGGCCAATTTGTTCTATGGACAAGAAAATTTGAGTTAGGAAAGATGACTTTGGGTGCAAATGAAAAAAAAAACTTCAGAAGTACCAAAAGGACAACAGGGGCAGAATTTAAAGAATGCTCATGATCAATATAAAACACCAACAGATTATTATGACCCCGACACCCTCCTAACCTAGGTCTTCCATAATCCACTTGAACTGCAGTTTTATTCATTGGAAGAAAATATCTGTCCTAACTTTCTCACAAAATTGTTGTTATAGTCAAATGAGATATCCTAACTAAAAATGTTTTGAAAGCTATAGGGTACCACACAAATGCACGTAACTGTATAGTACCCGAGAATCAATGCACTCAATGAATAATCACTGAGGCCCTACTCTGTGCCAGCGGTAGATGTTGGGGACATGGCCAGTAACCAAGATCAAGCCCTTCCACTCCCGAACTCCAGAACTAATAGAGATGATTTAGCAGTTAAAGGATAAATGTTACATTAGAGTTCATATTTCATGGCACATCAAAAAAAAGTACTGTATATTCCTTTCATGACAGAAAAATCCAAATAATAAGAATGGCTTAAGTACAATAACATAAATTATATTTTTGTCACCTATACAAACTGAAAATTCTTCCCAGGATAGTACATTCCTAGTATATTATCTCCTCTCAGTTTGATGGTAGCTTTTTATTACTAACTCCATACAATTTATCCTTAAGGTAAAATTGAATAAGATATGTGGTTCCCAGTAAAGGCATCATAAAAATGGAAGATGACACCAGTAATGGAGAAGTATGAAACAACTAGAGTTGCATTTTTCTTTCTTTGCATAACAATTGCAATATTCAATTTTGTCATACTATTAGGTATTACCATGACATTAAATTCCTTTAATCAACATAATATAGCAATTTTAGAGTGTCCTTGTCCCCGCGGTGAGCCACAGCTGCCCCCCGCCTCTGCAGGAGGCCCTCCAACACTAGCAGACAAGGAAGATACTTGCTCTAGCCTGGAGAAATCAGATACGACTTCCTGGAGAAACTGGGATTAGGTCTGTAAGAAGAGGTGAAATTCAGATAAGCGGTGGGGAAGAAAGACTAAAACATTTCAGACCTGGAAGAAACCTCCATCCTCAGGGGCTTGGAGAAGGCTCTCTTGGAACCCGCATGGAGGGGGTGGCCTGAGCAGATTATCTGAATCCCAATGTTGCTCTGAACCTTGTGTTCAAGATTCGAGAAGATTAGGACTGCTAAGGGTCTTGGTGCTCCAGCCGGGTGTCAGGCCAGAGTCTTTTCAGGACATTGGTCCACCAGAGACCTCCCGGTTCCATGTAATATCAAATGGCAAAAGCTCTCCCAGAGATCTGTATCTCAACGCTAAGACCCAGCTCCACTCAACGACCAGCAAGCTACAGTGCTGGACACCCTATGCCAAACAACTAGCAAGATAGGAACACAACCCCAGCCATTAGCGGAGAGGCTGCCTAAAATCATAATAAGCTCACAGACACCCCAAAACAACCACCGGATGCGGTCCTGCCCACCAGAAAGATAAGATCCAGACTCATCCACCAGAACACAGGCACCAGTCCCCTCCACCAGAAAGCCTACACAACCCTCTGAACCAACCTTACCCACTGGGAGCAGACACCAAAAACAACGGGAAGTATGAACCTGCAGACTGCAAAAAGGAGACCCCAAACATAGTAGGTTAAGCAAAATGAGAAGACAGAGAAATACACAGCAGATGAAGGAGTGAGGTAAAAACCCACCAGACCAAACAAAAGAGGAAATAGGCAGTCTACCTGAAAAAGAATTCACAGTAATGGTAGTAAAGATGATCCAAAAGCTTGGAAATAGAATGGAGAAAATACAAGAAATGTTTAACAAGGATCTAGAAGAACTAAAGAGCAAACAAACCATGAAGAACAACACAATAAAAGAAATTTAAAATTCTCTGGAAGGAATCAATAGCAGAAAACTGAGGCAGAAGAACAGATAAGTGACCTGGAAGATAAAATAGTGGAAATAACTACCGCAGAGCAGAATAAAGAAAAAAGAATGAAAAGAATTAAGGACAGTCTCGGAGACCTCTGGGACAACATTAAATGCACCAACATTCAAATTATAGGGGTCCCAGAAGAAGAAGAGGAAAAAAAAGGGACTGAGAAAATATTTGAAGAGATTACAGTTGAAAAATTCCCTAGTATGGGAAAGGAAATAGTCAATCAAGTCCAGGAAGTGCAGAGAGTCCTATACAGGATAAACCCAAGGAGAAACATGCCAAGACACATTAATCAAACTATCAAAAATTAAATACAAAGAAAAAATATTAAAAGCAGCCAGGGAAAAGCAACAAATAACATACAAGGGAGTCCCCATAAGGTTATCAGCTGATTTTTCAGCAGAAACTCTGCAAGCCAGAAGGGAGTGGCAGGACATACTTAAAGTGATGAAAGGGAAAAATCTACAACCAAGATTACTCTACTTAATAAGGATCTCATTCAGATTCGACAGAGAAATTAAAACCTTTACAAAGAAGCAAAAACTAAGAGAATTCAGCACCACCAAACCAGCTCTACAACAAATGCAAAAGGAACTTCTCTAAGCAGGAAACACAAGACAAGGAAAAGACCTACAATAACAAACCCAAAACAATTAAGAAAATGGTAAAAGGAACATACATATCGATAACTGCCTTAAATGTAAATGCATTAAATGCTCCAACCAAAAGACATAGACTGGCTGAATGGATACAAAAACAAGACTCATATATATGCTGTCTACAAGAGACCCACTTCAGACTAGGGACACATACAGACTGAAAGTAATGGGATGGAAAAAGATATTCCATGCAAACGGAAATCAAAAGAAAGCCGGAGTAGCATTTCTCATATCAGACAAAATAGACTTTAAAATTAAGACTATTATAAGAGACAAAGAAGGACACTACATAATGATCAAGGGATCAATCCAAGAAGAAGAAGATAAAACAATTGTAAATATTTATGCACCCAACATAGGAGCACCTCAATATATAAGGTAAATGCTAACAGCCATAAAAGGAGAAATCAACAGTAACACAATCATAGTAGGGACTTTAACACCTCACTTTCACCAATGGACAGATCATCCAAAATGAAAATAAATAAGGAAACACAAGCTTTAAATGATACATTAAACAAGATGGACTTAATTGATATTTATAGGACATTCCATCCAAAAACAACAGAATAAACTCTTTTCTCAAGTGCTCATGGAACATTCTCCAGGATAGATCATATCCTGGGTCATAAATCAAGCCTTCGTAAATTTAAGAAAATTGAAATCATATCAAGTATCTTTTTCCAAACACAATGCTATGAGACTAGATATCAATCATAGGAAAAAATCTGTAAAAAATACAAACACATGGAGGCTGAACAATACGCTACTAAATAACCAAGAGATCACTGAAGAAATCAAAGAGGAAATCAAAAAATACCTAGAAACAAATGAAAATGAAAACACGATGACCCAAAACCTATGGGATGCAGCAAAAGCAGTTCTAAGAGGGAAGTTTATAGCAATACAAGTCTACCTGAAGAAACAAGAAACATCTCAAATAAACAACCTAACCTTACACCTAACGCAATTAGAGAAAGAAGAACAAAAAAACCCCAAAGTTAGCAGAAGGAAAGAAATCATAAAGATCAGATCAGAAATGAATGAAAAAGAAATGATGGAAACAATAGCAAAGATCAATAAAACTAACAGCTGGTTCTTTGAGAAGATAAACAAAATTGATAAACCATTAGCCAGACTCATCAAGAAAAAGAGGGAGAAGACTCAAATCAATAGAATTAGAAACGAAAAAGGGGAAGTAACAACTGACACTGCAGAAATACAAAGGATCATGAGAGATTACTACAAGCAACTGTATGCCAATAAAATGGACAACCTGGAAGAAATGGACAAATTCTTAGAAATGCACAACCTTCCGAGACTGAACCTGGAAGAAATAGAAAATATGAACAGACCAATCACAAGCACTGAAATTGAAACTGTGATTAAAAATCTTCCAACAAACAAAAGCCCAGGACCAGATGGCTTCATAGGCGAATTCTATCAAACATTAGAGAAGAGCTAACAGCTATCCTTCTCAAACTCTTTCAAAATATAGCAGAGGGAGGAACACTCCCAAACTCATTCTATGAGGCCACCATCACCCTGATACCAAAACCAGACAAAGATGTCACAAAAAAAGAAACCTAGAGACAAATATCACTGATGAACATAGATGCAAAAATCCTCAACAAAATACTAGTAAACAGAATCCAACAGCACATTAGAAGGATCATACACCATGATCAAGTGGGGTTTATCCTTGAGGAATGCAAGGATTCTTGAGGAATGCAAGGATTCTTGAGGAATGCAAGGATTCTTCAATATATGCAAATCAATCAATGTGATACACCATATTAACAAACTGAAGGAGAAAAACCATATGATCATCTCAATAGATGCAGAGAAAGTTTTCGACAAAATTCAACACCTATTTATGATAAAAACCCTCCAGAAAGTAGGCATAGAGGGAACGTACCTCAACATAATAAAGGCCATATATGACAAACCCACAGCCAACATCGTTCTCAATGGTGAAAAACTGAAACCATTTCCACTAAGATCAGGAAAAAGACAAGGTTGCCCACTCTCACCACTATTATTCAACATAGTTTGGGAAGTTTTAGCCACAGCAATCAGAGAAGAAAAAGAAATAAAAGGAATACAAATTGGAAAAGAAGAAGTAAAGCTGTCACTGTTTGCAGATGACATGATACTATACATAGAGAATCTTAAAGATGCTACCAGAAAATTACTAGAACTAATCAATGAATTTGGTAAAGTAGCCGGATACAAAATTAATGCACAGAAATCTCTTGCATTCCTATACACTAATGATGAAACATCTGAAAGAGAAATTAAGGAAACACTCCCATTTACCATTGCAACAAAAAGAATAAAATACCTAGGAATAAACCTACCTAAGGAGACAAAAGACCTGTATGCAGAAAATTATAAGACACTGATGAAAGAAACTAAAGACGATACGAACAGACGGGGAGATATACCATGTTCTTGGATTGGAAGAATCAACATTGTGAGAATGACTATACTACCCAAAGCAATCTACAGATTCATTGCAATCCCTATCAAATTACCAATGGCATTTTTCACAGAACTAGAACAAAAAATTTCACAAGTTGTATGGAAACACAAAAGACCTCACACCCCACACAGCCAAAGCAATCTTGAGAAAGAAAAACAGAGCTGGAGGAATCAGGCTCCCTGATGTCAGACTATACTACAAAGCTACAGTAATCAAGAGAGTATGGTACTGGTACAAAAACAGAAATACAGATCAATGGAACACGATAGAAAGTCCAGAGATAAACCCACGCACATACGGTCACCTTATCTTTGATAAAAGAGGCAAGAATATACAATGGAGAAAAGACAGCCTCTTCAATAAGTGGTGCTGGGAAAACTGGACAGCTACATGTAAAAGAATGAAATTAGAACACTCCCTAACACCATACACAAAAGTAAACTCAAAATGGATTAAGGATCTAAATGTAAGGCCAGACACTATCAAACTCTTAGAGGAAAACATAGGCAGAACACTCTATGGCATAAATCACAGCAAGATCCTTTTTGACCCACCTCCTAGAGAAATGGAAATAAAAACAAAAATAAACAAATGGGACCTAATGAAACTTAAAAGCTTTTGCACAGCAAAGGAAACCATAAACAAGATGAAAAGACAACCTTCAGAATGGGAGAAAATATTTGCAAATGAAGCAACTGACAAAGGATTAATCTCCAAAATACACAAGCAGCTCATGCAGCTCAAGATCAAAAAACAAACAACCCAATTCAAAAATGGGGAGAAGACCTAAATAGACATTTCTCCAAAGAAGATATACAGATTGCCAACAAACACATGAAAGGATGCTCAATATCACTAATCATTAGAGAAATGCAAATCAAAACTACAATGAAGTATCACCTCACACCGGTCAGAACGGCCATTGTCAAAAAATCTACAAACAATAAATGCTGGAGAGGGTGTGGAGAAAAGGGAACCCTCTTGCACTGTTGGTGGGAATGTAAATTGATACAGCCCCTATGGAGAACAGTATGGAGGTTCCTTAAAAAACTAAAAATAGAACTACCATACAACCCAGCAATCCCACTACTGGGCATATACCCTGAGAAAACCATAATTCAAAAAGAGTCATGTACTACAATGTCCATTGCAGCTCTATTTACAATAGCCAGGACATGGAAGCAACGTAAGTGTCCATTGACAGATGAATGGATAAAGAAGATGTGGCACATATATACAATGGAATATTACTCAGCCATAAAAAGAAACGAAATTGAGATATTTGTAGTGAGGTGGATGGACCTAGAGACTATCATACAGAGTGAAGTAAGTCAGAAAGAGAAAAACAAATACTGTATGCTAACACATATATATATGGAATCTAAAAAAAAAAAAAAAAAAGGTTCTGAAGAACCTAAGGGCAGGACAGGAATAAAGACGCAGGAGTAGAACATGGACTTGAGGACACGGGGAGGGGGAAGGGTAAGCTGGGACGAAGTGAGAGAGTGACATAGACATATATACACTACCAAATGTAAAATAGATAGCCAGTGGGAAGCAGCCGTATAGCACAGGGAGATCAGCTCAGTGCTTTGTGTCCACCTAGAGGGGTGGGATCAGGAGGGTGGGAGGGTGATGCAAGAGGGCGGAGATATGGGGATTTGTGTATATGTATAGCTGATTCACTTTGTTATACAGCAGAAACTAACACAGCACTGTAAAGCAATTATACTCCAATAAAGATGTTAAAAACAAACAAACAATAAAACAAAAAAAACCCCATAACATAGCAATTTTAATTCACTTTTAACTTAAAAATCTCTAATATCTATGAACACCATCAACACTGTAATTAGTTCAGCAAAATCCTCTTTATATAATATCTTCTATCAAGATTGAGAGTATATATATATATATATATATATATATATATATATATATATATATACACACACACACACACACACACACACACACACATATATATATATATATATCAATCAAAGAAATAGGAAATAGGTTATTACCATGGTGTCTTGTCACCAGCATAATGTTTCCAGTAAGTATTCATGGAAGGAACAAAGCCATGAGAGAATAAAAGAAAGTGAAAAATGGAGTGTATGAAAGGTTTGTGGTGTATTCCTGCTCTCAAAGCATATTATGTGTGGCAATGGAGAAGGCAACACTGGAATGCAGGCAACATATCCACATTTCTATCAGGTTCACTGGGATATATAAAAACTCTTCTGAATGGATCTACAGTCTGTTACTGAAGGAATCAGTGGAACAAGAGGTAAAGAGCTCAGGCCTTTTCAGGAGTTATAAGTCACTCCCTCAATCTCTTTGCCTCCTGGAAAATATCTCAGCATCCAAAGTACTAACCCCATCTGGCAAAAGAAGAGATATTGGCAAGAGTGCATATATGTCCTGGTCTTTAACAGGCAAATACCATGCATTTGTTGGAAACAGAATTCTTTTTAAATTACTTATTTGTTGCTTTCCATTTTAACGCTCCACTAAAGAAAGTTCCAGGCCAAACACGTTAGAAATGTTTACACTTGTAGAATGAAAAAAGTTACCTACAGTTTTTTCATTATGTGCTCTCCTACCCCAATCAAAACAAAAGAAGGCAACAAATTAAGAGGGGATTATTTTATGATCATTGTCAATAACCTGCATTGCATGCATGATTTCAAAATTTTTCTATTATGTAAAAATAATCATAGATTCTAAATTTTGATTGCTTTAATAATGTCCAGTTAAATAAAATAGTATAAATATCATTGAAAAAAAAAAGAGGGGATTATTTTAAAAATAGACTATTCGTGGACAGAATAGACATTTAGGGATTATTTCATTAAAAAATTAACATTGTTAGATTTATTTTTCTTGAACAACTAAGGTGTAAGCACTCACCAACAACACCAATAAAGAAAGAATATAAGCTCACAGGCCTAAACCAATGCAGATGTGATATACTGAGTTTAGAGCTTTCAGTTCTTCCAACTTCCATAATACCTTTAGAGTGGGAAGAGCCATACTGCCTCTATTGAAATAATTTGAGAAAACATAAATTTTATAAACATTGTACTTGTTGACTGTGAGGATGTTTTCGAGATTAAGAAACAATGGGAAGCATAAAAAAACATAAAAACTGATGCTATATGCTGGAATTCTATATGTCAGAGCATGATAAATGAATTCCTGGGAAGAAAAGTTTCTTCCTGCATTTCTTCTATCCTTTTCATGGGGGTCTTGGGAATCAGCGTGGAAGTACGGCATTCAAGCTTATAAAGTGAGCTTTTGTTTTCACAATTACCCAGAATGAATCATCATATCCTTTTGATCTAAGGCCCCTTTTACTGGGTCACAAACTGCAAAACGGGTTTCCTCTCCTTTTCAATATATTTTACAGGGGGTGGCGGATAATACAATAGGTATTCAACACTTTGCTGCCCCATAAAGGAATGGAGAAGAACCAGGGAACTACAAATCTAGCAAAATACTTCCTGAAGGACTGGACTGGCATCACAAAAGGTAAGACTTACTTTGAGGAGCTTCTACCACTAAAGCATTTCTCTCCATTCATAAAATAACAATGCCACCTGAACAATCATAAGACTAATGTGAATGAACTTAATTTAAAAAAAAATATTGTATTTGTATTTTGGAGATGAACAGCCTAAAATATTTTCTATCAGAAGGCAGAGCTGATGGAAGTTCACATCATGTTATAATATAAACATGGCTGAAAGGAGGGAGCCTCAAATATAATTCATCAGAAAATGTTCTATTTGATAAATACAAAATATTAAGAAAGATTTTAGCCATTATGCTATAAAGCTATAAAGCAGAAAATAATAATCATTCCTTTGCACACTTATATTTAACTTTCTTTTTACAGACTTTATTAAGGATGTGATTTCCAGCAAATTATTTAAAAAGTGAAGACATCTAGTCAAGTCTTCTTTAATGAACTAAGAGAAGGTAAGATGATTTTCTGGCACTCAAAAACTTCTTAGAAATTTTAGCAACAGGTAAAAGGCATTCACAAGTATCCAGCTATTCTTTGTACATGGGGACTTCTGTGAAGTGTGGAGTGAACAGAAATACTTAAAAGAGGTATTTTTGAAGCATGTGTTTTCATACGTATATTGCAGAACACCAACCAGACAGATGCAAAACACCAAGTGATATTTCCTAACAATTTGGAGTACTGAATTTTGGACATGGCTCAAGAAATTCTGGCTACTGAGTCCAATAAAAGTAAAAGGTTATTGCTTTGGGAGAGCAAAGTAGCTCACATATAGCTTTCTCAGGAGGGAGTTGCTCATAGTGTGACTGGATCAGCCATTCTTTGGCATTTAGCACACTTTCCTGGGCACTGACTCTGGCATCATGCCCTGAGTGGGTAGGTTATCCTCAGTATTGATGTTACTGAGACATGAGTTTTTTGAATTCCCGATCCATGGATAGGTGGGGAAATGGAAAAGACAGTTCTTTTACCATCTTTCATTATTTCACAATTCAAGGCATGTAAAGAACTTCTGCTTCCAATTCAGATGTAGAAAGATACAAATGACCACACTTATAGAAATAAGAAAAACCTAGACAAAATAATTACCATTCTTTTCTGGGAGATATCTAGTATATACAAAGAAGCTCTGATGGATTCTAGAGAGAAACAAGCATTTTACTTGTGAGCAAAGAGCTGTGGCAACATTCATACCTACGACCTGGTCTGAGTACAGGCCTCGCACTGAGAGACTTTTCAGGGATAAGGAGAAATCAGTCAAACATCGTGTGAAAAATATAGGCTTACAGAACAGAATGGGATCTGGATGAGCTCTAAACACAAAAGCAAATGGCTTGGTTTGATAATTCTCCTCCAACCTCCAAATTTGCCATAGAAGAGGCAGTGGAGAAGGGGTTGGTTAGTAAAGAGAAACCTCATATTCCTACATATTCTTGCGGTGCTTGCATTCTGAGACCCTGTCAGAGTTAAGTCCAAACATGAACCAAGAATCCAGAAAACTGGAGATGGACCCACTCTCAGATCAAATACTGATAAGATTTTTTTTTAAAAGGCAGCATAGGGCTTCCCTGGTGGCGCAGTGGTTGAGAATCTGCCTGCCAATGCAGGGGACACAGGTTCGAACCCTGGTCTGGGAAGATCCCACATGCCGTGGAGCAACTGGGCCCGTGAGCCACAACTACTGAGCCTGCGCGTCTGGAGCCTGTGCTCCGCAACAAGAGAGGCCGCGATAGTGAGAGGCCCGTGCACCGCGATGAAGAGTGGCCCCCGCTTGCCACAACTAGAGAAAGCCCTCGCATAGAAACGAAGACCCAACACAGCCATAAATAAATAAATAAATAAAATTTAAAAAAAAATTAAAAAAAAAAAAAAAAGGCAGCATAGACACAGGTTGGGGTACACTAATCTCAGACGAATCCAATCTAATTAGAGATTCAGCTCAGCACCAGCTCAACTTAATTTGGGGAAGAATCTGATCAGTCCATTAATCAAATACAAAATAGAATAAAATGCTTCCAAAGGAAAATAAATTCAAAATGTTTATATTTCAGATTCTACTGTTTTTGTTCTTACACTATGTCAAGAATACTATTACAAGACATGCAAAAAAGCAGGGGAAAAAAGAGAATGGTGAAGTAAAAACATGGTTTATGAATGTAGACCAACAAATGACTTAGTCATTAAAGTTAACAGATAAAGAGTTTTAAAATAACTATTATAAGTAAGTTAAAGAATTTAAATTAAAAAGTAAATATAATGGTGAAGAGATGGGTATTTCAGGAAAGAAATGGAAACTCTAAAAGGGAACTGAATGAAACTCTAGAATGGAAAAATACAGCATCTGAAATCAATTCACTGGATGGACCAAAGAGAATATCCTTCACTATACAAGAAGGATCAATGAACTTGAAGACAAGTTAATAGAAATTATTCAATCTGAAGGAAGGAAAGAAGTTTTTTGTGGGGGAGGGGGAAGAACATAGCAACAATAATCTGTGAGATAACAACTAGTTGTCTTACATACGTGCAATTAGATTCCCCGAAAAGAGAGTCTCAGGGACAAACAATGGAATGGTACAAATATTTGAAGAAATAACAGCAAAGACTTTTCAAATTTTATTTTAAAGAAAAGTCATCCCACAGATCAAAGAAGTTCAACAAGCTCTGAGCAAGATAAATACAAAGAAAAACACACCAAGTCACATTATAGTCAAATTTCTGAAAACTAAAGGTAAATAAAAAATCTTAAAAGCAGCCGGGGGTTGGGGGGCAAGACACATTACATTCTGGAAAGCAATAGTAAGAATGAGGATTGAATTTTCATCAGAAACAACGCAAGAGGAAAATGGAACAATATCCCAAAGTGCTGGGCGAAGAAAAAAGGTCATCCTGGTATCCCATATCTAGCGAAAAATATCTTAAACATAAAAGTGAAATAGAGATAATTTTACATAATTGAAAAATGAGAGGATTACCCAGCAAAACTGAGTTACAAGAAATGCTAAAGGAAATTCTTCAGGCTGAAGAGAAATGATACTATATGGAAATGTGCATTACAGAATTTAGTCCCATGTAAAGAAAAATAATAACAACATATGTAGAAGTAAAATATAAGAAAATCATAGCACAAAAGATGGAGAGGAAGTAAATAGAAGTATGCTGTTGACAGGTTTTAAGTTATATTTGAAGTAGCATAATATTTATTCGAGGCAGACTGTGATAAGTTAGGGATGAAAATTGTAATCCTTGAACCTCTCTGTCCAATATGGCATTTGCTGGCCACATGAGGCTTTTCAAATTAATTATTTAAAATGATATAAAATTTAAAATTCGAGATTAACCAAGATGGCGGAGTAGAAGGACGTGCTGTCACTCCCTCTTGCGAGAGCACCAGAATCACAACTGGCTGCTGGACAATCATTGAGAGGAAGACCCTGGACTTCACCAAGGAGGATACCCCACGTCCAAGGACAGAGGAGAAGCCACAGTGAGACGGTAGGAGGGGTGCAATCAGAGTAAAATCAAACCCCATAACTGCTGGGTGGGTGACTCACAGACTGGCGAACACTTATACCACAGAAGTCCACCCACTGGAGTAAAGGTTCTGAGCCCCACGTCAGGCTTCCCAACCTGGGGGTCAGGCAACGGGAGGAGGAATTCCTAGAGAATCAGACTTTGAAGCCTAGTGGGAATTGGATTGCAGGACTTTGACGGGACTGGGGGAAACAGAGACCCCACTCTTGGAGGGCACACACAAAGTAATGTGTGCATCAGGACCCAGGGGAAGGAGCAGTGAGCCTGGGGGAGACTGAACCAGACCTACCTGCTGGTGTTGGGGGGTCTCCTGCAGAGGCGAGTGGTGGCTCTGTTTCACCGTGGGGATAAGGACACTGGCAGCAGAGGTTCTGGGAAGTTCTCCTTGGCGTGAGCCCTCCCAGAGTCTGCCATTAACCCCACCAAAGAGCACGGGTAGGCTCCAGTGTTGGGTTGCCTCAGGCAAAACAGCCAACAGGGAGGGAACCCAGCCCCACCCATCAACAGTCTAGTGGATTAAGGTTTTACTGAGCTCTGACCGCCACAGCAACAGGGAGGGAACCCAGCCCCACCCATCAACAGTCAAGTGGATTAAGGTTTTACTGAGCTCTGACCGCCACAGCAACAGTCAGCTCTACCCACCACCAGAGCCTCCCATCAAGCCTCTTAGATAACCTCAACCACCAGAGGGCAGACAACAGAAGGAAGAAAAACTATAATCCTGCAGCCTGTGGACCAAAAACCACAGTTACAGAAAGATAGAGAAGATGAAAAGGCAGAGGGCTATGTACCAGATGAAGGAACAAGAAAAAACCCCAGAAAAACAACTAAATGAAGTGGAGATAGGCAACCTTCCAGAAAAAGAATTCAGAATAATGATAGTGAAGATGATCCAGGACCTTGGAATAAGAATGGAGGCAAAGATTGAGAAGATGCAAGAAATGATTAACAAAGACCTAGAAGAATTAAAGAACAAACAAACAGAGATGACCAATACAATAACTGAAATGAAAACTACACTAGAAGGAATCAATAGCAGAATAACTGAGGCAGAAGAACGGATAAGTGACCTGGAAGACAGAATGATGGAATTCACTGCTGCGGAACAGACTAAAGAAAAAAGAATGAAAAGAAATGAAGACAGCCTAAGAGACCTCTGGGACAACATTAAACGCAACAACATTCGCATTATAGGGGTCCCAGAAGGAGAAGAGAGAGAGAAAGGACCAGAGAAAATATTTGAAGAGATTATAGTCGAAAACTTCCCTAACATGGGAAAGGAAATAGCCACCCAAGTCCAGGAAGCGCAGAGAGTCCCATACAGGATAAACCCAAGGAGAAACACGCCGAGACACATAGTAATCAAAGTGGCAAAAATTAAAGACAAAGAAAAATTATTGAAAGCAGCAAGGGAAAAACAACAAATAACATACAAGGGAACTCCCATAAGGTTAACAGCTGATTTCTCAGCAGAAACTCTGCAAGCCAGAAGGGAGTGGCATGATATACTTAAAGTGATGAAAGGGAAGAACCTACAACCAAGATTACTCTACCCGGCAAGGATCTCATTCAGATTCGATGGAGAAATCAAAAGCTTTACAGACAAGCAAAAGCTAAGAGAATTCAGCACCACCAAACCAGCTCTACAACAAATGCTAAAGGAACTTCTCTAAGTGGGAAACACAAGAGAAGAAAAGGACCTACAAAAACAAACCCAAACCAATTAAGAAAATGGTCATAGGGACATACATATCGATAATTACCTTAAACGTGAATGGATTAAATGCCCCAACCAAAAGACATAGACTGGCTGAATGGATACAAAAACAGGACCCATATATATGCTGTCTACAAGAGACCCACTTTAGACCTAGGGACACATACAGACTGAAAGTGAGGGGATGGAAAAAGATATTCCATGCAAATGGAAATCAAAAGAAAGCTGGAGTAGCTATACTCATATCAGATAAAATAGACTTTAAAATAAAGAATGTTACAAGAGACAAGGAAGGACACTACATAATGATCCAGGGATCAATCCAAGAAGAAGATATAACAATTATAAATATATATGCACCCAACATAGGAGCACCTCAATACATAAGGCAACTGCTAACAGCTATAAAAGAGGAAATCGACAGTAACACAATAATAGTGGGGGACTTTAACACCTCACTTACACCAATGGACAGATCATCCAAAATGAAAATAAATAAGGAAACAGAAGCTTTAAATGACACAATAGACCAGATAGATTTAATTGATATATATCGGACATTCCATCCAAAAACAGCAGATTACACGTTCTTCTCAAGTGCGCACGGAACATTCTCCAAGATAGATCACATCTTGGGTCACAAATCAAGCCTCAGTAAATTTAAGAAAATTGAAATCATATCAAGCATCTTTTCTGACCACAACGCTATGAGATTAGAAATGAATTACAGGGAAAAAAACGTAAAAAGGACAAACACATGGAGGCTAAACAATACGTTACTAAATAACCAAGAGATCACTGAAGAAATCAAAGAGGAAATAAAAAAATACCTAGAGACAAATGACAATGAAAACACGACGACCCAAAACCTATGGGATGCAGCAAAAGCAGCTCTAAGAGGGAAGTTTATAGCTATACAAGCCTACCTAAAGAAACAAGAAAAAGCTCAAGTAAACAATCTAACCTTGCACTTAAAGAAACTAGAGAAAGAAGAACAAACAAAACCCAAAGTTAGCAGAAGGAAAGAAATCATAAAGATCAGAGCAGAAATAAATGAAATAGAAACAAAGAAAACAATAGCAAAGATCAATAAAACTAAAAGTTGGTTCTTTGAGAAGATAAACAAAATTGATAAGCCATTAGCCAGACTCATCAAGAAAAAGAGGGAGAGGACTCAAATCAATAAAATCAGAAATGAAAAAGGAGAAGTTACAACAGACACCGCAGAAATACAAAGCATCCTAAGAGACTACTACAAGCAACTTTATGCCAATAAAATGGACAACCTGGAAGAAATGGACAAATTCTTAGAAAGGTATAACCTTCCAAGACTGAACCAGGAAGAAACAGAAAATATGAACAGACCAATCACAAGTAATGAAATTGAAACTGTGATTAAAAATCTTCCAACAAACAAAAGTCCAGGACCAGATGGCTTCACAGGTGAATTCTATCAAACATTTAGAGAAGAGCTAACACCCATCCTTCTCAAACTCTTCCCAAAAATTGCAGAGGAAGGAACACTCCCAAACTCATTCTATGAGGCCACCATCACCCTGATACCAAAACCAGACAAAGACACTACAAAAAAAGAAAATTACAGACCAATATCACTGATGAATATAGATGCAAAAATCCTCAACAAAATACTAGCAAACAGGATCCAACAACACATTAAAAGGATCATACACCACGATCAAGTGGGATTTATCCCAGGGATGCAAGGATTCTTCAATATACGCAAATCAATCAATGTGATACACCATATTAACAAATTGAAGAAGAAAAACCATATGATCATCTCAATAGATGCAGAAAAAGCTTTTGACAAAATTCAACACCCATTTCTGATAAAAACTCTCCAGAAAGTGGGCATAGAGGGAACCTACCTCAACATTATAAAGGCCATATATGAAAAACCCACAGCAAACATCATTCTCAATGGTGAAAAACTGAAAGCATTTCCTCTAAGATCAGGAACGAGACAAGGATGTCCACTCTCACCACTATTATTCAACATAGTTTTGGAAGTCCTAGCCACGGCAATCAGAGAAGAAAAAGAAATAAAAGGAATACAAATTGGAAAAGAAGAAGTAAAACTGTCACTGTTTGCGGATGACATGATACTATACACAGAGAATCCTAAAACTGCCACCAGAAAACTGCTAGAGCTAATTAATGAATATGGTAAAGTTGCAGGATACAAAATTAATGCACAGAAATCTCTTGGATTCCTATACACTAATGATGAAAAATCTGAAAGAGAAATTATGGAAACACTCCCATTTACCATTGCAACAAAAAGAATAAAATACCTAGGAATAAACCTACCTAGGGAGACAAAAGACCTGTATGCAGAAAACTATAAGACACTGATGAAAGAAATTAAAGATGATACCAACAGATGGAGAGATATACCATGTTCTTGGATTGGAAGAATCAACATTGTGAAAATGAGTATACTACCCAAAGCAATCTACAGATTCAATGCAATCCCTATCAAATTACCAATGGCATTTTTTACGGAGCTAGAACAAATCATCTTAAAATTTGTATGGAGACACAAAAGACCCCGAATAGGCAAAGCAGTCTTGAGGCAAAAAAATGGAGCTGGAGGAATCAGACTCCCTGACTTCAGACTATACTACAAAGCTACAGTAATTAAGACAATATGGTACTGGCACAAAAACAGAAACATAGATCAATGGAACAAGATAGAAAGCCCAGACATTAACCCACGCACCTATGGTCAACTAATCTATGACAAAGGAGGCAAAGATATACAATGGAGAAAAGACAGTCTCTTCAATAAGTGGTGCTGGGAAAACTGGACAGCTACATGTAAAAGAATGAAATTAGAATACTCCCTAACACCATACACAAAAATAAACTCAAAATGGATTAGAGACCTAAATATAAGACCGGACACTATAAAACTCTTAGAGGAAAACATAGGAAGAACACTCTTTGACATAAATCACAGCAAGATCTTTTTTGATCCACCTCCTAGAGTAATGGAAATAAAAACAAAAATAAACAAGTGGGACCTAATGAAACTTCAAAGCTTTTGCACAGCAAAGGAAACCATAAACAAGACGAAAAGACAACCCTCAGAATGGGAGAAAATATTTGCAAATGAATCAACGGACAAAGGATTAATCTCCAAAATATATAAACAGCTCATTCAGCTCAATATCAAAGAAACAAACACCCCAATCCAAAAATGGGCAGAAGACCTAAATAGACATTTCTCCAAAGAAGACATACAGATGGCCACGAAGCACATGAAAAGATGCTCAACATCACTAATTATTAGAGAAATGCAAATCAAAACTACAATGAGGTATCACCTCACTCCTGTTAGAATGGGCATCATCAGAAAATCTACAAACAACAAATGCTGGAGAGGGTGTGGTGAAAAGGGAACCCTCTTGCACTGTTGGTGGGAATGTAAATTGATACAGCCACTATGGAGAACAATATGGAGGTTCCTTAAAAAACTAAAAATAGAATTACCATATGACCCAGCAATCCCACTACTGGGCATATACCCAGAGAAAACCGTAATTCAAAAAGACACATGCACCCGAATGTTCATTGCAGCACTATTTACAATAGCCAGGTCATGGAAGCAACCTAAATGCCCATCAACAGACGAATGGATAAAGAAGATGTGGTACATATATACAATGGAATATTACTCAGCCATAAAAAGGAACGAAATTGAGTCATTTGTTGAGACGTGGATGGATCTAGAGACTGTCATACAGAGTGAAGTAAGTCAGAAAGAGAAAAACAAATATCGTATATTAATGCATGTATGCGGAACCTAGAAAAATGGTACAGATGAGCCAGTTTGCAGGGCAGAAGTTGAGACACAGATGTAGAGAATGGACATATGGACACCAAGGGGGGGAAACTGCGGTGGGGTGGGGATGGTGGTGTGCTGAATTGGGCGATTGGGATTGACATGTATACACTGATGTGTATAAAACTGATGCCTAATAAGAACCTGCAGTATAAAAAAACAAACAAAACAACTAATACTAAACTTTCATTGGGTTATTTGTATGGAAACATGTTAATATAAATGTTTCAGACATTACATGAAATTTCTAAAAATCTTATATTTGTATTTGTATGGAAATATGTATGGAAATATGTTAATATAAATGTTTCAGACATTACATGAAATTTCTAAAAATCATATTTGTATTTGTATGGAAATATGTATGGAAATATGTTAATATAAATGTTTCAGACATTACATGAAATTTCTAAAAATCTTATATTTGTACTTGTATGGAAATATGTATGGAAATATGTTAATATAAATGTTTCAGACATTACATGAAATTTCTAAAAATCTTATATGTTCTGGTATAATGTTATAAGTAATAATCCTAGTTATTACTTTAAAATGTATATCTCAGAAATAACTAATTTTCTTGTCAACTGCATTATTATGAACTGTCATCAAATCTTTAACCGTGGTCATTTTTAAGTCTTTTGTCATTTACAGACAGTTCTGGGTGTACTCTGATGATTTTGCAAATATGTTCCTATAAAAGGGTTTCATCTTCAAGAAATACATGGAAAAGACTCTGACAAGTACAGGTTTCTGGTAACGGACTGTACTGCTGAACTGAATGAATAAGCATTTTCAGAACTCTAATGAAAAACTGATGAACTCATAAAAGTGCTAACAAAAGATCAAGATGAAAAAAAAAATTAATTACATGGGACTGAGTGAACTGATGAGGATGAGTATAATTTTTGTGACTTTCTGTCTGAATTTAAAAAAAAAAAAAAATTCCACAAGGACTCAGAGGCAAAGAATATACAAATCAATTTTCACTGCAAAGTAAAGGAGCTGTTACAGTGGAGGATTACTGGACTGAATGTCAATACTATGACATAGTATGAGTGTGTTTCATGTTTGGTAATTGCAATCATTGTTGCTTTTGTTGTGGTCATCCATGTACAATGCTTGGTGTCAGTCGATTTATCTCTTGTAAAAATAAAATACAGTGTGTGTGTGTGAAAAAAAAAAATTATGACATAGTATTCTATAGTGTATAGTATTCTGTAGTGTGTGTGTATATATATATATATATATATATATCTCACAGTATATCTGTATCTATGTTAGCTAACCTTGAACTTGTTTTGTATTTCAAACAAATTGCAATAAATGTCCTGACATATATAAAAAAAAAAAAAAGAAAGAAAAAAAAAAAAAAAAAGAAAAAAAATAAAATTTAAAATTCAGTGTTGGTAGGACCAGTCACATTTCAAAGGCTCAGTAACCACAAATGGCTAATGTTACTGTATTGGAGAATATAGAAATACCATCTTAAAAGGATCTCTAAGTTCCCTTTGTCTTTAAGACCCACTAAAAAGAAATACAGACATACTCATTTGTGGTTTGATTTTGGTTAAACACTTCCCTTCTCTGGGCCTCAGTTTCCTTAAACATAAAATGACAGTTTTGGACTATATAAACCTCTAGTGCCCCTTCTGGACTCAATGATGCTATAAAATCTTACTGCCTCTTTTTCTCTATGGAGCATTTAAGCAAACTAGAGCACAAGGGCCAAATAAGACCCACAAAAGTATTCCACCCTCCTCCCGCCCCTCCCCTAAGACAATGTTGAAGAAACAACAAATAACTCAAACTTAAATGCTTTTAAGCGGGTCATTTACTCTCAGAATGCCCAAGTCTACAACTGGACTGTTTCATGTAGTAGCCTGCTTGCCTCTGCCTCTGAGGACATTTGCATTTACTATGTAGTATAAAATATTTACAAGCACTTTGATGATGACATTACTACAGAAATAATTATACATTTATGTAAACTGAAAGTAAACTTATGCATTCTTAGTAGTAATATAGCAAAAGTATGTACAGGGCCTCAGGTTTCTTTCTTTCTTTCTTTTTTTTTAAAAAGCAATTATTCCTCAGCAGGTATGTATTCTATTTTGCTTTAGGATGATCAAATCTATCATTAAGCAATTAAAAAAATCATCAGCACTACTTTCATCAAAGTCATAGTAGCAGAACCTCCCCTTAGTTACCTGGGTTTGCTGCAGATAATTAACAAACACTATTCCCAGAGCCCTCAGACATCAGTCAATGAAGCTGTGCTACCCATAATGATGCTCTGGAATGAGCAGGTACTATGTAAATTGAGGTTGTTAAACAAAAGGAACCATGTTAATTACAGCTCCATTCAGAAATGAGAATGAATCTGTTCTAGTCTATGAAACACGACCAGAGAGGCAGGAAGGACATCCCTTTTTCACAATTCAATAAAGAATGTTAAAGCCAGGAGATCAAGCAGCAGAAAACCTGAATGGGAAAAACTGTCAAAACACATTCCAAAGGCTCACTTGTGGAATTTACCAAACATGTATTTACTTAACAGACAAGGGAGACGGGGTCAGCAGCATCTGGGTTGAATGAATGACTCATTCTAAAAAAACAAAAAGGGCTGTAAACTATTGACAAGTGACTAGAAAGTAATTAGAAAGCCTTTCTGAAATCATTATGGGCAGAGTTAATCACTCTCTGTACTCTTTGTGAACTATACACATTTCTATCACTGAATGTATAACATTCTAATTATCCGCTTATTCAGAAGTCACTATTGGGAGAACCACAGGACCTATAATGACTGGCAAACATGTTTTCCTTTTCTGAAACACTATTTTAAGCATTTCTGAACTGGTTTGCAACAAAATTTTTTTAAACAGGGTATTTCATATAAAAAGCTGGACATCTAGCTTCTTTTGAAATTTGGAATATAGAGCAATTCTGAGTCCCCATTTCTGCACGGTAAGCACAGGCTGCAGCTGAGTTACAGTTGCTCTCTTTAGAAAAGCCAGGTCATATGGAGGCTGCCACCTACCTTCCTGACCTGTTTCACTCACTTATGTTCTTGTTTTGCTGCTGTGGGATCTGCCTGTGACCCAACGCAGCCAAAAAATAAAATAATATAATAATAATAATAGCAAAGCCAAATAAATGTCTTTAAAAATGTTTTTAAAATTTAATGTTCCATTATATGGATATACCACATTTTGTTTATCCATTCATCCACCGATGGATATTTTGGTTGTTTCTACTCCTTGGCTATTGTGAATAGTGCTTCTATGAACATCCATATACGAGTACTTATTTAAATATCTATTTTCAGTTCTTTTGGGTATGTGCCTAGGAGTAGAACTGCTGGATCATACGGTAATTCTGTGTTTAACCTTTTGAGGAACTGCAAAACTTGTTTTCCACAGTGGCTATCCATTTTACATTCCCACCAGCAATGTGGGAATGTTCCAGTTCCTCCTTGGCCACATCTGTTATTTTCCATTTTAAAAAT
The DNA here is from genome assembly GCF_965194805.1 of Balaenoptera borealis. Taxonomy (NCBI): domain Eukaryota; kingdom Metazoa; phylum Chordata; class Mammalia; order Artiodactyla; family Balaenopteridae; genus Balaenoptera; species Balaenoptera borealis. Next base: position 101,377,950 of record NC_138874.1, on the reverse strand, counting down.
TATAGTCATCCTAGTAGGTGTGAAGTAATATCTCACTGTTTTGTTTTTTTTTAATGTATTTATTTATTTATTTATTTTTGGCTGCGTTGGGTCTTCGTTGCTGCGCGTGGGCTTTCTCTAGTTGCGGCGAGCGAGGGCTACTCTTTGTTGCGGTGCATGGGCTGCTCATTGCGGTGGCTTCTCTTGTTGCGGAGCACGGGCTCTAGGCGCACGGGCTTCAGTCGTTGTGACATGTGGGCTCAGTAGTTGTGGCTCGCGGGCTCTAGAGTGCAGGCTCAGTAGTTGTGGTGCACAGGCTTAGTTGCTCTGCAGCGTGTGGGATCTTCCTGGACCAGGGCTCGAACCTGTGTCCCCTGCATTGGTAGGCAGATTCCTAACCACTGTGCCACCAGGGAAGTCCCTCTCACTGTGGTTTTGCATTTCCCTAATGTCTAATGATGCTGAGCATCTTTTCATGTACCTGTTGGTCATTTGTATATCTTCTTTAGAGAAATGTCTGTTCAAGTCCTTTGTCCATTTTTAAATTGGTTTGTCTTTTTGTTGTTGAGTTGTAAGAGTTCTTTATGTATTCTGGATACTAGACCCTTATCAGATATGTAATGTGTAAATATATCCTTTCATTTTGTAGGTTGTCTTTTCACTCTCTTGATAGCGTCTTTTGATGTACAAAAGTTAACCTTAATGAAGTCCAATATATCTATTTTTTTCTTTTGTTGTTTGTGTTTTTAGTGTCATATTTAAAACTCCATTGCCAAATCCAGACTGCAAAGATTTATCCTTACGTTTTCTTCTAAGAGTTTTGTAGTTTTAGTTCTTACACATAGGTTTTGATCCATTTTGATTTAATTTTTTTTTTTTTTTTTTTTTTTTTTTTTAAACTTTTTTTTTTTTTTTTTTTTTTTTTAATGCTATTCTTGTCTGCTTACATTCTTTTTATGTATGTATGTATGTATGTATGTATGTATGGCTGTGTTGGGTCTTCGTTTCTGTGCGAGGGCCTTCTCTAGTTGTGGCAAGCGGGGGCCACTCTTCATCGCGGTGCGCGGGCCTCTCACCATCACGGCCTCTCGTTGCCGAGCACAGGCTCCAGACGCGCAGGCTCAGCAATTGTGGCTCACGGGCCGAGTTGCTCCACGGCATGTGGGATCTTCCCAGACCAGGGCTCGAACCCGTGTCCCCTGCATTGGCAGGCAGATTCTCAACCACTGCGCCACCAGGGAAGCCCTGATTTAATTTTTGTTTATGGTGTAAGGAAGGAGGCTTCGTACACAATATTTTTGACTCACACAAAACATTTAGAATTCCTGTGGAAGGAGTTACCTTCTTCTTATACAACTTATACATTAACAACAACAACAAAATCTAATTTATACAAGGATATACTGTATAACACAGGGAATATAGCCAATATTTTATAATAATTATAAACGGAATATAACCTTTAAAAATTGTGAATCACAATGTTGTAAATCTGAAACTTATATTGTACATCAACTGTACCTCAAAAAAGCTGTTTTAAAAAGAAATAAAGTTTAGAAATAAAAATTCAGAGTGATAAAATAAGTCAGTTTCTTCAATTTTTCAACAAAATGTCACTCTTGCTATCCATATGTCTAGTCCAAGAGCAAAGTCAACAAATATATGCCATACTTGCCGCTACTCTTAATCCCAAACACCTGGCAGATATCATTAATCCATCACATTGCCCCTGAACATGCCTTGCAAGTAACCCTCTCCTCACAACGCTCCAGGCAATCAGCTCCAATTGATCAGGGTTGGTACAGGGGATGAGACCGAGCTGCTCTCCTGGATCTACAGCACTGGGGTCTTTTTTCAGTTGATGACAGAGAACATCCACTTTTCAGCTTTCAGCCAGTGCTCTCATTCTTGAATTTTCTGCCATCTATTTCCTTCAAAAGCCTGAGTGAGATGACTGAAATGTGAAGGGGATAGTCAATGGCAAAGGTTCTCATCTGGTCTTGTGCTTCTTTGGTTTTGGTCTAGACACATTTATGGCACTTTTAATAAATGGGGTTGTGTAGACCTCATTCTAGGTTGACTAAATTAGAATCCCTGGAGGTGGGGTTTAGACATGTATGTTCTTAAAATTTTCTATAAGTCATGCTAAACTCTTTGTTACCTGGCCTTCATTCTTCAACACTCTAGTACTACATATCTGGCTCCAATACAGAACTTTACGCCTTTTAACACTGGGTCTTTGGTACTCATATGATCGACTTAAGAAATTAAAAAACAAAGAATATTTCTACCTTTTTTCAGTCAAGCTGATTTCAAGGACAGGATTCATACCATTTCTTAGTTTGTCTTATTCAGAGACCACCACCACACTTCCTCCCCTTCCTGATTAAAAAAATGTTTTTTTGACCGTTCAGGAAATAATTCATTTTGTACCGCTGAACAATGTAAGCTATGTAATCCAACATATTTTCTTCTTTGGCCTGAATCCTGGAAGCTCTGGGTGAGTTTAATCCTTAATTATTGTAGCACTGCTCTAGGATTTCTTTATACATCAACCCCCAACCCAATCTCCCCTTTACTTCTTGGCTTCTGTCTTCGGTCCTGGGTTAAGTTTTCTACTCTTGATATACCTAGCTGACCTTTTAATGTCAAGCGCTTCTTTTTGCGGACGTAGATGGGGCATAGATCAATCAGTAAACAAAAGTAAGTCAGGCTCTTAAACACAGCTTCCTGGGCCCTACAACCACACTTTCTAATTCAGTCGGTCTTGGGTGGGGCCCAGGAAGCTGCATTTCTAACAAGTTCCCAGATGATGCTATGTTGCTGGTTCCCTGGGACTATGCTTTGTGAACCACTGTTCTAGAGTAGGGATGGGCAAACTAGGGCCTTTGAGCCAATACAGCCTGTGACCTGTTTTTGTAAATAAAGTTTAACTGAAACATATACAAACACACACAAGTAAGCCAGAGCAATCTCCAGAGGACTCTAAAATGGAAGGGGAAGAATTTACACTATATCATGAAGCAGACAAAAAGATGGAGACAGTGTATTCCTGAATAACTCTAAAGCAGAAGGGACCTGCATTTTAGACACAGACATTTTGAGAGGTAGAAATTTATGAAACTCAAGACAAGGGAGTTAGTGAACAAGTGGAGAAAAGCATAACAAAAAAAGGATGGAGAGTTTTATGGTATATTCTAGCAGAGTTTTAAGGTGATGTGACCTTAGTATTTTTTTTTAACTTGAGATGTATAGGTGGTAAAAGATCCAAACTGAGCCCAAATTATTGTTTTCCTTAAAAAAATGAAAGATATGAAGGAGCTAAAGATTTCCTAATATTTATGCTGTTCTTCTGACATTAAAGAAAAGGCTAAATAAATATGGATTTTGATAATCTAGCTCATCAGATGGCAACTGCTGGTCAATGTCAGGTGAAGGACAGTAAAGAATTATTCAGTTTTGCAAACTGAAATATCAGTCTGACCTTAGAAGGAGAGTACATAACCAAATGTGCACTTAGAGACTTCTTTTAGTAAAACTCCTGAAAAAATAGTTTACTATTGTTTGCCTTTCTTAGCAAGCACTATGACATTGGGAGTTTCTAAAATACAGACTAAAACAAAGTTACTATTGTTTCTAATACAATAGAAAATTTATTAGACTTCATCGGCAAGGCCGTATATTGAACTTATTAGCATAATTCTAAGAAGAATTTTTAATTACATCTCAATGGGCTCCATTAGGGAACCATTAAAATTGAGTCTTTTACCAAACTTCCATGTAAGAGTATTAACAAGTTGAGGTGGGACTTTTTTTCAGGAAAAAAGGCATGTAGGCTTAAACCCTTGGCGATAAAAAAATGACTTCATTCATTCAATATATATCCAGCAAAAGTTTACTGCTTACAGGCTGTGTATAAAATACTGCAATAAATGTTGCCCTCCAGGGAAGGTTTTTTTTTTTTTTTTTTTTTAATTTTGGGCTACTATTTATTGACTACTTCACTGTATGCCAGCCACTGTGCTACGCACTTGACAGATACTGCATTTAATCTTCACAACCACCATATGAAGTAGACTATTATTAACCCCTTCTAAAGACAATCTGAGGCTCAGAGAGGCTAGGGAATTTGCCCAAGGTTGGCCAGTATTCAAAACCCACATCTGATTGATCCCCAAGCCAATGGTTATGGCCACTGGCACATACTGTGCTTTCACCAGCCCATAAATGGCCAACATCACAGGCACTCTGGCCAAGCAATTTGGAGCAACACTTTGGATAAACACATAACAAAAAAGGAAGCTAGACATTTTAAGACTTTTCCAATGTCATATATCAAATACAAGGATGAGCGTATAAGGCGAAATTAAAAAAAAATTAAAAATGACTCCTCCTACTTGAAAGAAAAGCAAGATGAGTTTTCTAAGGCCCAAGAACCTCACATCCTATGGTCTACTTCCCAGGCCCAGCTGGCCTGTTTGTCCAACTCTTTCTTCTACCCTCAAATCCAGAGTTCCCAGTTCCTCTCCAGGATTTTGTGCATCTTGTTTTTTGTGAGACATGCAGTGACTGCACACTCGCTGAGACAATACTAACTGCCGATGTAAAGACCACTCATTTCTGAGAACTGAATTATCTCTATGGTCTGTTTTCACCACCCATCTATCTGCACTGCTTTGTGACTATATTCACGGCGTCTCTCACGGGGGGACAGGTTTTGATTTCGCTGAGGGCTTGTCTGTACGGAAGTTCAGACGTTGTTCTAAGCAAGCCTTGGCTCAACCACATTCCCCGTCGCCTTCATACCATCTTTGATTCACAGGGTGGGTGAGGTTCTTTCTCATCTGAAGCAAAGAAATCCCCATCACTACAGAATTCTCAACATTCTCCTACACACCACTGCAAACATCCTGTGAGGTGTCATGGCAATTTCTAAATGGTCCGAAATCAGAGGACTGTGCTCTTTTCCCATTCCTGGCTGAGGCCAGTGCTCTAAGGAAGTTTCAGGAAATATACCAAATAATAGCCCAACTGCTAACAATTCTCCTTTGATAAAGCAGGAATGGATAAAATGGGCTTTCCCAACTTTCTATTTCAACCTTGTCTTTCTTGGAGGGGCCATCCTTGGAAGTGGGAAGCCCAAAGTCCATTCAGTTTTTTCCTTGAAATACCAAAAGTGTACTCTCAAACAATTTGAATGTGAACATCTGAACATATGTTCAATATGAAGAGAAGAAACAATCACCTCTTCAATTCAAAGAAAAGATTTACAAAATAAAGACCAGGAAAAAGGCTTATTTACCCTATCACAGCAATAAGTCATAGAAACAAATGTTTCCAGCCATATTCGAATTGACAGAGACAAGACTTGACGAGGATCATAAGCCTGCATCCGAAATGTCTTCCAGAAGAGAACGTCTTGTGCATCTGTATCCGCCCCATAGTGTCCAGCATGTTGCAGAGCCCATAGAAGGCACTTAATAAATATCCTTTGTGATGTAATGTAATAAGCCACACTTCAAATTACTGCTATCAGTTCAGTTTTGGGGCCTGATATGCCTTGAGAACCCAGATGATGCCAAAACATAATAAAACTTCTTTTTTCACGGAAACAGAAAGCTCGGGAAGCTGGTGAACAGCTCAGCAACCTAGAAACTAACTGTGCAGAGCACTCTTTGAATACGAATTAGCAGTGGGTAATGGCAGCATATTTATGAGGTCTCTTGCCGGGTCCTTTCCTCCTGTGAATGCTGTATAATTCATTGCGCGCGCCCTGACCCCAGTGCGCTCCTGTTCTGACAAATCATACTTGATTAAGACAAATCTTTATTAGTTAGCTAGTCCACTTCCCCATTTATCACTGGCAAATCCCATTCTCCTCTTCAGGTGCAGGAAAAGCGACTGAAACCTTAACAAAAACACACACCCAAACATCTAAATACAAAGAAAAGATGTGTAATACACCGCAAGTAATATCAGAAGGCTCAGAATTTTAATAGATGATTAAACAAATTATTTAATAGGTATATATTATACCCACTGACAAACTCAAACCCACTACACATTTCACCCAGGCTGAGGGATTGTTAATTAGGAATTTTTGTCTACTCCTGAACTCTTGTTTGAAAGCAAAATGCCATATTTAAAAACTGTATTATAAATTTGGAGGCTCAAAATAGTGGAAAAAAAAAAAGATTGCTGAGTAGAGAGAATGTTTAAGGTTCCTACCAAAAGAATAACAACAAACCTTTTAAAAAGTGAGACAGAATAAGGCAGAATGAATTCAAATTATTCTTGATCCTTTAGTACCATAGGAAAACGCATCTCTTTTTGAACTGTCTGCAATGTTTTCATGAATTTCAATGTTGGTTTTACCCTAAAGATGATTTAATGTATTTATAGTGGGTGATACTCATTGTAGAGTCTGATGCACTGAGCCTGGTACCAGAACTGTTCTCAGAAACCTGAAGATGAGGTCATCAATAACAAAGAAGCAGGCTGAGTCCTGCGCTTGCCACTGAGCATAATAAATAGCATCTTCTGACAATTTTCAAAAATTCTCTAGTTTCATGGAGGTAGAAGTTGGCACAAACCATTAGCTCTCTTTCCTTAGTGAGAGTAAGAGAGAGAGAGAGAGAGAGACAGTAAGACAGATGAGAATGAATATGGTTTGAGCTGATTTTCATTTCCCACATTTTTACTCTTAAACCTTGATGCCAATGGAGGAGGAAAATCTTTTTACCTTTTTCAGAAAAAGCTACTACATCAATCCAGATGTGTAACTGATGTGTAATTTATACACGGATTATCTCATTGTTCCCTTTAAAAACAAGGCAGGGACAATCTGTAATACAGGAATTCTTTCACAAAAGATTTTTATGTGAGATCCTAAACATTCTGCACTAATGACAAACAAATCTATACATAACTTATGGGGGGAAACCCACTTTTAGTCCTGACAACCTTAATGAAATGCCAGTTAACACTACATAGCACGCAAACTGTATTTTGCCTTGTTGATTTCCTTAGGCGCTAAATGGAGAGTAACATTCAAAAACATTCTGCATGTTGGGGCTGTCTTCTATTTGCCCAAATCTCCCATTTAGAAAATGTGGATACATCTTGAGAAATAAGGTCAGAGCTTGGTACAAGAGACTTCAAAAGAACACCTACTGCAGTGGGAAATAGTGTGTTGATGATTTTATAAGCAGACTGGCTCTGATTACATCTATGGACTCAGAAGGGATCACACCTAAAAAAATCCCTCCCCACTCTACAGGTCTTTCATCATGATCTCAAGGCACTGAACAAATATTCCAAAAGTGAAAACTGCCACGGTCCCTTTGGAGAACCTTTAGTTCAGTTGGGAGTGGGCTGGAGAGTTAAGTAGTTTACAATAAGCCCACAGAAGTGAAGGAAAAGTTTTGCAGTCACTTTCATTTGTCCATGGATTTTTTACCCAGTTTTTCCTTGGAAATCCTGATGAAAATCAACTCTCCCAGGAAGGTTCAACAACTTGCCCATGGAGACAAATTTTACATCAGAGGTAAAATCAGAATTCAATTCAATAAACATTATGGAGAGCCAATGATGTGGCAGGCACTGTAAAGATACAAAGAAGAATAACGCATGTTCCCAACACATAGCAGCTCATACTGAAGTGGGGCAGAATGAGGTGAAAATCACCACCACTACAACATAAAACACTGTACCAGTTCTAAATAGAGAAACGTGCCAAATGTGTTGGATCAACCAACATACAAACATGGTACCTGCCAAGACGATGAACCGATTTATACATCGTCTTGGCAGGTCTCCAGGAGTCCCCATGCCATGCCTTCCACCCCAGGCCTCTGGCCCCCACACTTATAATCATCTGCCATACAATGATGTGGCTATCTTCTGATGTACTTTAAAAACTGAGTGTCTATCGACAACCTAACTGTAACAGATACTCTACTGTGCAACTCACATCTCTTTCCAAATCTTAGAAGACAAAGGTAAAGACCTATGGAAACAATGCTTCCTAATTTTTTTCGCTATAGCTTTAGAATGGACATAATGCTGACCTGAAACTAAGTGTAAAGAATAAATATTTAAAACAATGGGATGATGGGTAGTCATATAATCTACAAGAAAGGTTTTATTTCTAGCAGTATTTGCAGGTAAAAATGTTGAAAGGCACCTGGTCCAACGACTCCTGCTTATAAAGGTATTATCATCCAGTGGCACATAAATCAAACTGGATGATAAGAAGACAGTATTCTCTTCTGTCTAACCACTCCCCATATCTGGCCTCAGGTAACCAAGAGGCTATCTATTGTTACTTGGTATTGTTTATTTTCTTACATAATGCCTGGCACGTAACAGATCTTTAATAATACTTCCTGGATGGATGGATGGATGGATGGATGGATGGATGGATGGATGGATGGATGGATAAATGAATGGTGGGAAGATCCAGAGAAAAAAAGGAAGGTAAAGAAAAGTAAAAGGCGAGAACATTAAAAGTGAGAAAGGCTAAAAGGGTAAAGGTGGTAAAGAGACTTATTTAGAGAGCTAGACACTGATCATTTGAACACTACAGTCAGCAGAGATTTAGAAGTTTTTTACTCCACTCAGGGGTGGATTAGATCATCTGGAGAAAAGACATTTTCTAAATGGCATATACGGCAGAGCTTGGGTTAGAATCCAGACTTCTCAACTCTTCATTTCATATGCTATGTAACACATAATACACAAGCAGAAAGTTCAAGACCATGTAATCAGTGTGGACTCCTTCTTATTAGAGTCAATGAATGGCCCTAGGGCATGGCTCCTTAAAATAGCCCTATCACTTCTGCAATCATGGGTGAAATGCTAGGGAGGCAGATTTCCACCAAGGAGAATGCCACACAGCACTGGTCTAACTCATCATTTTAGTGATGCTATCTGAAATTAGTCAGAAATACCAAATATATACCCATTTATACCCTATAATGAATAACTGGGTCAAGACAGGTGGCAGAAGGGAGAGGAAATGTGCTTTTTCCTTACAGTTCATTTACTTAGATCTTATTTAATTTGGGGAAAATAATTCAAATAGGTTACATACTCAGCTATTGTCAACTGATTTCTCATTCATCCAACAAACAGTTACCGAGTGCTTACTATGTGTACCAAGCATGGGGATAAAAACACAAATATGGCATCAGATGATCATAATGAGCTATTTGGCAAATAATGGTTCTTTGAGAGTGAAAGTTAGAAACATTTAATATTATAAAATTCACTTGATGAACATTTTGAGGTTACTTCCTCATCTACACATTTTAATGACATTCTTTTATATCATGAGTGCTTTCAACTTGCAAACACATTCCTAGAAAGCAAAATAAATATCAAGTAATTGTACTGTTCTGTTGCTGTGCTTAACTACTACAGAAACCAAACTCGTCCTCACCACAGTATAATTTTGCCATTGTGTTTAAGATTGGTAAGTCAGTATAATCAGATATTCTAATTGCAAACACTCGATGGAGAAACCCAATTCTACAGCAAATTTTCAGAATGTGTTAAAATTGATGTCAATGTCTCAGTAATTTCGCAGTTTAAAAAACAGTTAGAAATGTAATGACTACACTACACTTGATTAAAGCATTTACAGCTCTAATCAAAAACTGACAGCAAGATCAAAGATGTTAACTTAAATCTCTCTTCTAATTATGTTTAAAATGCCACACCTCAGGCCTGTCTCTCCTCTTCTTTTTCAAACCAAATTCTGCTTAAGAAAGATCTAACACTTCTTAACAGTTCATTATCCAATAAAACTATTCAAAGCTTAAAAGCAATCTACACAATTAGTCAGGACCTCAGGGAGTCCACCGGTAGTCTTTATTACAGGACTTCATATTAAAACACCTTAATTATATTTGTCAAATGGATTTCATTAAAACCCATCGTCACTTTAATTTTCATATTTTGACAGTGCTGGCATAGGCATTATTACCACCTGCCAGGCTAGGAACTACAACGAAATTGTCAAATTCCTTCAAATCCTAAGCAGTTTCTTTTGTACCTGACTGATCGTTTTCCCTGGATGGGGAATCTATCACAATTAGGAGGATTAAAATACCCCTATTTAAATTCTACTCTGAATATATACGTTTCTTGCAGGTGCAGGAAAAACAAACTACATCCGTGCTGGGTTGCCAGGTGCACTTTGCAGAGAGGGTGATGCACATACTTTGCAGTGTATCTGAATAGCAAAGCCGAGACATCAAACAGAATGCACTATGATTCAATCACATCACAACCATCAGGACTTGAAAGCCAGGACTTTTTTCTTTTTCTTTTTCTTTTTTTTTTTTTACCTCCTATTCATTATGCTGCCATATTTTATAAAATATACGGTGTTTCTGGCCATTCACTTGAGACTCAATTGTATTTTCATTTGCCACTGCGATTTAGATTATTGAAATAGCAAATGGAAAAAAAACATATACATGCCTTTCTTTCCAGCTATGCAATGTTCAATGTCAACAGTGATGTAATGTTTATAGCACTTTCCTAATTCAGTTAGTTATGCAACTTTAGGAAAATGGAGGTGTGTACACTAATAAGCAGAGCATTTTTGTCGGTTTTTTTCTTGATTTTCTAAGTCTTTGGTAGCATATGCAATAGAGAAAGAGAATTCCTCCATGATCCTCCCTTTAGATTGTAGCATATAAAATTCTATTTTTCAAGTGTCTAAGATAGAACAGGAATAGCAAAAAAGGATAGGCTTTTTAAAAAAATTTTTTTAACTTAACAGACTCATAAGATATAACAAAGGAGAGAGGTTTCTGGCCTATGTCTAACACACTTCAGGGCTTTGTACAATGGTCTCAGGAGTAATAATCACCTTGCTTTATGAATACTTTAAATCACAGTAAATGGTCTTGGATTATTTTGAGTAAAGCCAAACTTTTAAAGATCTACTTACACAATCACAAGACATTAAAAAAATTATAAATGATCACTGACTTACATGTCTCAAAATGCAATATAGTTGAAATAGAAAACATGCTCTGAGAATTATACATAGGGAAAATGCATTTAAATGCAGTTACTATGTCACTACTGCCTAGAAGCCTTTCATGATCAACTTTGCTGGCAATGTTTCTCCCTCCTCTGGACTCAGATCAGTTCATTATCTGAACCACAACGATGGCACATACCCCAAGGCTAGCATTTTTCTCTTCTCTCTATGCCCAGAGTCTGGTAGAGTGCCTGACAGGGTGCACACAGTATATGTCTACTAAGACTGACTGACCATGTTCATGCCCATCCCCCCTAGACTGTAGGCAACTCCCCCATGGTAGGGAATAAATCTTACACATTATTCACTTCTCCATACAGTGCCTCAGAAATGGTAGTCATTTGGCATATCTATTCCTATCTCTACATATATATATAGATCTATAGCTATACAGTGACAGAGAGCTAGGCATAGAGATAGTATGTTTATGTATGTATGAGCCAATATTTGGAATTCTGTCGAATACAAAAATTATTTTAAAAAGCTCCAAGATTCATATGTCAAAAAATATAAGAATCATCAACTCCTTTTAAATTTTTATTAAATGTTACTATAATCTTGAACCATGAATCCTTCACATTTGTCCCTCTCTCCCTTGTTGACCTTCAGTAACTCTGCTTGGGATGGCTGATAACTGATGGAACTGATGAAGTGGAGAGGCAAGAGGAGCACAACTTAGACAAGTTGCAGTGGGAATCAGAATTCTTGTTCCAAGAGCTCCTCAGCTACTAGAAAATACTTTCCATTGCCACCAGTCAATAATTTATTTGAAGCCATTATTATTAATACTCACAGAACACATGGATTTTTCTCATTAGGAAAAAAAAAACTGGAACGATCTACTATTTTAGAAATATTCCTAGAGGGACACTTCAAAAATGAGGCCAGATGCGATCTACATTCTTGAATATTTGAAGTTTATTTGATATAGAGGCCTACAGAAACCCTGCTGACACAGAAGTCACAAGGCACATATAAGTTTATGAATACTGCATTTATTGTATTTTAAATGCAATACATGTTAACTTGGTACTCAAAGAGTGATTTTGGTTAACTGAGAATCATTAGCACCGTGCTATCAATTTCTGCTCAATGGCACCCTGCCTCTGGTCATTCACAAAGGCTAACACAGTTCCTGTCTTTTTGTTGTCCATTTGTGTTCAAAGGCGTGCAAGCACAGGAGTTAGCTTATAGATGCAAGACTCTATGTGGTTTATACAATGAATTGACACAGGGATGTGTCAAATGAGGTTTATAAAAGTAAGCACTTTGGACAGCACATAACATACAACTGGAAGTTTGGGGGATCTAGGGCTTCCACTGAAAAGGGATATTAGGAAATGGGGAAAGAACATCTGGAAGGGACAGGGATCCTAAAGGCAATGGATAGAGAAGATCATTTAAGGGAGACCCTGTGCAAGTGGGGCTTTGGCATTGAGGTTGGAACCCTTGCCAGTTGCAAGCACCCGGAAGTCTGCCTGGGACTGTGTCCACATCATAAGGACTGCCATCTCTACCTCTTGCTAAGGTCATCTCTCCTCTTGAGCCCACATGGTCACCCACATCATCACCTGATCACTTGCTATGGCCTCTGCAACTTCCTCCAAATCCCCCAGTTTCAGAGCTCATAAGTCCTGGTGGGAGTCCTCAACCTTTCTGAATTGGGCAAAATAAGGAAAGCGGCTATTCTGGTTTTTCTCTTATCGATAGCCAGCTTGGTGTGTTGGAGGGATGGGGTAGTAGGGAGGTAATGTGGGATGTAGGGGGTCACGAGAGCTGGCAGGGAGGACTGGAAGGAGAGGAGCAAAGGCTTTCGAACAGCACGATCAGAGAGAGAGCCTGAAGTGCCCAACTGACAGCTCGACAAGCCTGCTCAGATACTGAAGTGCCCGACTGCTCAGATACTGGCTCTTTCCAACAGGAGAAAATCTGTGACTTTTGCTTTTTTTCCACCCCTTCTTTTAGAATGATTACCTTGAAAAAAAACGATTGCTTTTTCTGTAATAGTCACAAGACAACAAAGCGATATTTACTACCCTTTTGAAGTTATACAAAAACAGCCAATGAGAATATCCCTGATTGTCCACTGTCGGCTAGAAACTGAGACTTGGGCCTTCATATTGAGGAATTCGGATGCTAAACCACAGCATTCATCAACATCCTCCTGGAGCCCACACAATATATGACACCAAGATCTGTTTCTGGACTGAGTCCTGTATTTTGTATTCAGACTACCCTCAGGGCTGCTACTCTCTTAGACACAAAAGAATAATGATTCTCTTTAAATAAAAGAACGACTGCCTATTTCAATTGTTGCCAAATGATGGGCCAATATTAAAATGCTTTAGCTATATTTTTCTATGGGGACTAAACACTGGAGCCCTTAACACGGTACCCTAAAAAAGGTGAACAAATCACTTAGGAAGTCAAACAACCTGGTCCGCTTAAATATCTATCTACAGAAGCTTATGTCTGTGCGTGCGTGTGTACGTGTATGTTTTCTTGGAGTGCTGAGATCCTCCTTACCCACCTCCAGGCTTTGCAAGGCCTGATCCCCAGTGGAGCTGGTCCACTGGTTCTCCATCAGAGGTGGTAGTGATGGGGGAGGGGAGGCGTGGAAATAGGAGCAAGCTATGGGCAAAATAAGATTTTAGTCAGACTCAAAGGCTGACTGCTATGATTCCTGATAAACAGGGAAGCTTCTGCTTATTTTTTTTCAAACTTCCATGTTTCATTCCTAAAACAGTAGGATTTTATGCTTCATAGGTAGATAATATTTTCATGGCATTGGTAGAGATTGCTATTTAAAGACATTCTAAAATGACATCTTTAGCCTCTCTGTAATATTTTTACAATATAAACACAAAAGAAATAGATTTTAATATGATAATTTTTAAATGAGCATTTAAAAATAAAAACTATTTAAGAGATAGTCTCATATTCTTTGAACTTAATTCTTTGGGTAAAAAAATAATGATAATTTCATCTTTTGATTTTAACTCCAAATGGCCCTTGTACTGTTACTCTCCAGAATCCCCAGCTGAAGGTGGAAGGCAATGATTATTCCTGATTTCCTGGTGAAGAAAAGTTGCACAAAGGAGTTAAATTACTTTTCTACTGTCCTAAGTGAGGAACAGAATCATGAAATGATACTTTGTCTCCTGGTCTATGTTTTAGTCTTCAAACAGAAAAGTAGCATAAACCATATTGGGAATATGTGCAGTTTCTGGAAACTTGTCAGGCTTTATTAGCCTAAGAGCTGAGAGACAATGAGGACTTCAAATAAACCCTTCTTTTAATAACAAAAACAAAGTATTAAACTAAACTGACGTTTGTTTTTTCCAAAAATTCCCATATTCAGTATATCCATTTTCAATGTCAATAAGTTTCTTACATTCCAATGTCAATTCGGGGTAAAGAGCATTGCTGCAGGGCTTCACAGTGTATTCAGGCCATTCTAGGGCTCTTAGGTCAAAAAAGTCACAGAATGTTAGCTCTTAAACATTTCTCTGCAGAAGGTAGTTTTTTGCATGTGTATTGCTGTTAAATTTCATGAATGAGAATGGTCATGTAGCTTCTAGGTATGTATGCCAAAACAATGATGCTCACGTGAGGAGGGAAATACAAATATGTTCAAAGACCTACTCATTTTGAAATTTTTAAAATGTCACTGTTATAGAATAACTATCCAATTAGCAATTGTCTATGTGATTCATCAAGAGAATAAGAATCAGAAAATGAAAGTCTCCTATAAGCCCAAAAGCTCAGTACGCAAATAATATTTTGCTTTTAATAATCATGTCAACTTTAATTATGCATTCTTAATTGTCAATGAAATTTGGTAATAAAAAGGGAAAGCCTTAATTGAAATGCTTGTAAAATCCTCTTACTTGGAGAGTTTGTGTGAGTTGATTAATTAAGAGACTTTCACAGTTTTCATATTGATTGCCTTTGTGTTTCTGAACTTCCTGTCTGTTGGTTGTGTGCAGGGTAAAAGTAAGAAATCATGGATGTAACAAGATGTAGGATTTCTCAACACAGGTTTTCACTTTGATAAACTGAGTGGTTCCTCCCCACTCTTTTGGGGAGTATTTCTCTGTTACCCCATTTTGTAGACAGGCTTTTGAATGCTGATACTTCTCCCTCAATGTCATAATTCCACCAAATGTTTTTAGGAAATAAGATCTCCTATATCTAGTGCAGTTTTTATTTAATGTATTAAACTATTAAAACCAGAACTGGAAACATACAAATAAGCTTGTTTCGCTAGGACTAAGACAAAAGGAAATGTTTATATCTCTGTTCTAGATCTCTATAGCAGAAAATATTGAGGAAATAGGAATTTTCTGCCTACATTTGGATGTTGGAGTACAATGGTGATATGATCTTCTAATGGTTCTGAGAAAGAGAACGGTTTAAAATATGAAGATCTCCGTCTACTTAACAATAAATACTTTATTGATTTATGGAATTTATGAAATAGGTTACATTTCAAAATAATGGAAATAAAATTGTCTTTGGTATATTTGATAAGACCTTCCTCCTCCTCCTAAATATTTGGGGGGGGGCATGTTATAAGATAAAATAACTAAATATTTCGGGTGTTGCTATAAGGAAGAATAACTAAAATTTTAGGATGTCATTATAAGACAAATTTAATTTTCTAGTTTGTTTGTTTAGGAATTTTCCCCTATAGCAAGACAAGATACTTCTCTCTTCCTTTGAACATTTCAGCATATTTGTCCAGCATTATTTTTTCATTCTCTTTTATCCCTGGGGCTCTCAATGTTTAAATAGCTCCCTCCCATGTAAAGCTTTGCACCAATATCGATCAGCCTAGGCTGGAAGTTACTGTGAGGCATTTTCAATAATCAGCCCAGCTGTTCAGAGAGCTTCTTGAATATAACCCTTAGGTAAACAGCATAATACACTAAGAACTCTCTCCAGCAAGCTGCCCTTCACGGCAATCTCAAAGATTGCTATTAATGCTTCACTAAACAAAGAACTTAATTCTGATTTTAACAATGGAGGCTAAAGGGTAATTCAAACAAATCCCATCTTTGATTCACATATGTAGAAACTATAAGGGGTCCCCCCTGCCCACATGCTTGCATATCTGATTAATTCAAAAGCATGTGAGTCAAGTAAACCATTTTTACAGAGTCAAAAAGCAACTGTACGCAAGGCAGGTTTTTAGTATTACCATTCTACTCCTTATCCTTGCATTCAGATTTAAGTTTATTCACTTAGATCTTCTAGGTCAATTATATTATCTACCTTTATGTAACATACAGCAAAGTAATAAAGGTACAATTACTTACTTAAAATTTTACATTACTATTTTTTTAAACATCTTTACTGGAGTATAATTGCTTTACAATGTTGTGTTAGTTTCTGCTGTATAACAAAGTGAATCAGCTATATGCATACGTATATCCCCACATCCCCTCCCTCTTGCGCCTCCCTCCCACCCTCCCTATCCCACCCCTCTAGGTGGTCACAAAGCGCCAAGCAGATCTCCCTGTGCTATGCGGCTGCTTCCCACTAGCTATCTGTTTTACATTTGGTAGTGTATATATGTCAATTGTTACTCTCTCACTTCGTCCCAGCTTACCCTTCCCCCTCCCCGTGTCCTCAAGTCCATTCTCTACGTCTGTGTCTTTATTCCTGTCCTGCCCCTAGGTTCATCAGAACCATTTTTTTTTTTTAGATTCCGTATATATGTGTTAGCATACGGTATTTGTTTTTCTCTTTCTGACTTATTTCACTCTGTATGACAGACTCTAGATCCATCCATCTCACTACAAATAACTCAATTTCGTTTCTTTTCATGGCTGAGTAATATTCCATTGTATATATGTGCCACATCTTCTTTATCCATTCATCTGTCAATGGACACTTAGGTTGCTTTCATGTCCTGGCTATTGTAAATAGAGCTGCAATGAACATTGTGGTACATGACTCTTTTTGAATTATGGTTTTCTCATGGTATATGCCCAGTAGTGGGATTGCTGGGTCATATGGTAGTTCTACTTTTAGTTTTTAAATCCAAAAATGGGCAGAAGACCTAAATAGACATTTCTCCAAAGAAGATATACAGGTTGCCAACAAACACATGAAAGGATGCTCAACATCTGTAACTAATCATTAGAGAAGTGCAAATCAAAACTACAATGAGGTATCATCTCACACCAGTCAGAATGGCCATCATCAAAAAATCTATAAACAGTAAATGCTGGAGAGGGTGTGGAGAAAAGGGAACCCTCTTGCACTGTTGGTGGGAATGTAAATTGATACAGCCACTATGGAGAACTGTATGGAGGTTCCTTAAAAAAAAATTTTACATTACTTTTTAATTTCCTCATTCTTTAAGAGTTAAATGCTAAAGAGAAAGACTTTCACATAGCACTCCTAATTATGATTTCCTGCTGACATGCAACAAGGGAACCTTAAAAGAAGCACCGAAAAAATGGACACTATATACAAAGTATAATGTAAAAATAGCATTAGGTAGCCATGCAGTGAAACCCATAATGTTCACACCCTTCAGTGGGTGAAGAATAAACATCATAAAAGTAAACTGCATTCCAAAATAGATGGCACCTATAAAATCTTGAGTTCCCAAATTGTTTTGCTTTTAAAAAAAGAAAACAAAACCAAATAAAAGTTAGGTATAAACAATTCCTAATGTTTCTACTGGAACCATTCAAAAAGGCTTTCAGGTCATTATTTAAGCTAAATTAAACATATTTGTCTGGTTGAATCTATTCTGAGATGTAGTAAGTAGACAGAGGCTTCTAGGTTCTGGAAGAATAGGCCAGTCTTCTGATAAATAAGAAATTTGAAATGTTTCCTTTGGTTTACGACTCACCTCAAATACCATATCCATGACAGTAAATCAGAATGACCTTGGTTTTTTTGTTGATCTGTTTCATTTTGTTATGGGTGTTTGTTTTCTCTATTTTAGGAGAGAAAAATAGGTCTCTAGCATTTAATTCATACCTGCTGTGCCCTGTAGTAATTTGCCAAAGAACAAAACACACAGTCTCTGCCCTTGATGGAGTTTATAATCTATTTGAAAAGATGGGACTCTCCCTCAACCCCAACACACTGTCCAATATCAGAAGAAAATTAATGAGTGATTCCAATATGTACAATATTTGTACAATATGTACAAATATTAAGTACTATTAATTGCAACTGTGTACCCCTATACAAAATCCTGATATTGAAGAAAAAGCAAATACATGCGAGCTGGTTACCTCAAGACTCTTGGTCTACAAAATACTACCATATAAAGATTTATCACATTCAGAAGCAAGCAGTGAAAGACTCGGCCTTGACTTTAACAGCTACTCATCCATGAGTGAATCTGTGCAGTCTGCCTACTGTGAGCTTCTCCCACCTTCAGATCCTTCTCCCTTGTGGGTGCTGCTTCCTTATCTCAGCTCATAAGTGTTGGAACTCATAAGTTTTTACCTTGTATTTCTTCCTTAAATTCTTCAAATAATCTCCTTTGAGATCCTCTTTCACTTCCATGGTTTTTAAATATCATCCCCATTTCTATGCCTAATCTGTCTCTTAACCTATTCCAACTTTTACTCCCTATTTCCTATTCCATGCTGCATATTCACCTTGGTTGTCTCACCAGTTCCTTAAATCCAACAGGTATAAAATCAAAATCCTATTTTCTTGCTATGCGCTTCTTCCCACCAGTTAAGGGTAGGCAAATCAAGGGGGTCTCCCAGAACTGACACATAACAATTCATTTGGAATCGTCCTTTATTTTGCTTCCCAATTTGAACCAGTCATCAGGTCTTTTCAAATCTTCCTTTGAAATATCTCTCGTATTTGTTTCTTCTCTTCCTTGGTACTGTTATAACCTCTCACACAGACTAGTGCCTCCTTCCTAACTGGTCTCCCTGTCCTCACTGTCTCCAAGCATCAACACATCTTGATTGTTTGCTCTTCTTAAACTACCAGTTTGGTCATGCTCAGAACCCTTTCATTGCTTACCAAGTAAAAACCAAGCCTTAAGCTAACACTCAGACCCCAGAATTGCAGCCTAAACAGTCTTTCGGGCTTCTCTCCTAATTCTCTCTGGCAAAAAGTCTAGGCTCTATTCCAGGGCTTCTCAACCTTGATACCTACTGACGTTTGGGGTGGATAACTCTCTGTTGGATGGGAGGGTCTGTCCCGTGCACTGTAGGATGTTCAGCTGCATTGCTGGTCTCTACTGACGAGATGCCAGGAGCAGCCCTTCTCCCCTTGCTGTTAAACAAAAATGTCTCCAGACATTGCCAAATGTCCCCTGGGTGTCAAAACCAGCCCTGGTTGAGAACCACTGCTCTAGTCAGATTGGACTTGGGCACCCGTGAGCTTCCACCCATGTGGTTCACTGTCTGGGGTGTCCCCAACCATCTCTAGTGTTTACAGCCCCACTCAATGTTCATAGTTCAGCTAAAATGCTGTATTTGCCCTGAATTCTTCTGCATTTGCCCCTGTCAAAAGAGATCTCTTTCTCCTCAAACCCCTAAGCATTCAACCTTGCCTAAATTATCCTCTCTACCAGAGTGAGAGCTGCTTGAAAGTAGGATCTGTGTCATCTTTTATTCCCCCAAAGATCAGCACAGTGCCTGGCTCATACGATGAATGAAGCCACCTCCGGCCCCAGCTTTCTAACCTTGCAGTTAGAAGACAATGACAAGGCAGTAACAACTCTGGCAAATGTCCTTAAGAGCTTCTCTGATGCTTCTCTGCTTGTTTATTTCAAAGGGCAAAGAAGATACAGGACAGATCTGGACCACTCAATCTAGGGTTCACCCCTTCCAGAGAAATAAGCAGTCAGATTGTGAGGGAGGCAATGGGCATGGAGTGTTAAGTTGGTGGCAAACTTAAAGAAAAGCAGACAAAACAGTGTAAGAAGGCTTAAATACCTTTTGGGACATATAGCATATAAAACAGTCATAAGAACGTTTACAATAAAGACAAGAATGTGGAAGATGGAGGGTCAAAAATGATAATTACACAGAAGGTTTTTAAATAGCTGTCTAATGGAGAAGTTGAGTGATTAAGACAAATAGCTTGACAAGCTACCTGGTCACAGGGACATAAATCTGAAAAAGCAGCAGATTCTCCAGCTAGGTCAGACAGATCACATCTTGTTTCTAAAAGGAAGAAAACGTGAAATTTGTACGTAGCTCTGTGTGTGTGTGTGTGTTTGTGTGTGGAGTTATTGGGAGGGAATGGTATGCTATTGATAAACTTTGGAGAAAGAAACCATCTGTACTGTCAAGTGACTTAAAACTTGAGGCACAATCCAAAGCAGGAATTAAACAGCTCAGCGTAGTATAGTCAACACCATATGAGAGGTGCCTTCAGGGCAACACACACTGCTGCTAGAAACACCAACCAAAAAAATGGACAATCAGGATCTCAAAAGAGATGAGTCACCCAGAGGGTCTCTGTAGGACCAGCCTACTTTCTTAGCCTTGAACCAATGTGGTCTTGCTCTGGGCAAGGAAAACGTTACACGACTCTACAAAATCAATTCCAAATGCGTAAGCCACTGAAGCATATTTCTTATAGAATAAAGACTGAGAAGAAAATAAAGACTGAGTAGTGAAAGTAAGGGTGCAACCAAAATTTTAAAGTAGCCCATCCTGCATATATACCCAGGGATAGAAGGGAAGAAAACCCCATCACTGGAAAAAAGGTGTCTGGATATACCACAAATAAAGGGAAGCATGCAAGAGCCTTTACTTTCTAATTGTCCGTTAATTGTGGTTCTTTTCTTCTTTTGTTAACCGATGGTATAATTCCAGGGAGGGTCCTGACATTTTAATTTTTATTTTGGCCTAGAACTATCTTGATTATTCTATTCAAATAAACTAACTGATTGAACTGCTAGTTGTAAGCTCTTATGCCCATGAAATCACAGAAAAACTGTGAGGCACAGGAACAGGGATGAGATGGGAGAGGCAGGTAATGAAGTTTGGTGAAAGGCCCAGGGGAACCCTCTCAGTGACACATTTACAGAATCCCAGTCCTCTCTGAATGGGCGATATTACTTTTGGGGGCAACGTCTTTTTCCTCAGGACTGTTTCCTTCCAGTCTCCTCTCTAACTTTCCTCTGGGCTGCGCAGGTGTCCTGTTGTGCTATCCCAACCCTTGCACTTTGCCTGCTGTCTCTTCACAGTGTTTGAAGAGCAATTATCCTTCCTAGTAGGTATGTGGGGTCCCACTTCATAGTCACGCTGACATGGGGTAAAGAGAAAGTATGGGACCCACAACCTTCCTAACATGCCTAAATGAGTAAAGCAGCTCTTGTCGGTAAAATGGACAATTCAGAGGTTTCCTCATAGGCTTCTGGTGAGGCTTATAGCAGGGAATTTACTTA
Source organism: Balaenoptera borealis (assembly GCF_965194805.1). Classification (NCBI taxonomy): domain Eukaryota; kingdom Metazoa; phylum Chordata; class Mammalia; order Artiodactyla; family Balaenopteridae; genus Balaenoptera; species Balaenoptera borealis. Next base: position 101,356,513 of record NC_138874.1, on the reverse strand, counting down.
CAGCGCTTGGTAAAGTCTCTGCCACATCGAGAAAGCTCAATAAATGTTAGCTAATATTCTTCTTACTATTATGATGTAAACCCCTATAACTCTCCATGACCTACTCTATGCCCTAGATGATGCTGAGACCTAGAAAAGTGGCTCTCAGCCCCATCAGACCTCCTTTTTATAACATATTTTTTCAATGCCCCTTTACCACCTTGAAATAAAATTCAGAGCTAACATAATCTACAGACACACGTAATTAAAAAAAAAAAAAAAAACAATACAATGCCCTAACTGTAACATAAAGAAAAAGTACAAGAAAGTAGCTTATAATAAGACATGTTTCTATATGTAAATGTGCAGGCATTGCTAAACCAACAGACATAGCTAAGTAGGCATATGCTTGTACCTACATGTAAAATTAACAAAAATACGACAGCTACATATGCAAACCAATACATGAACATTCTAATGCTGACTCATATGCTACAAGTGGCATTACCACGGATATTGTATTGCCAAACTTTCCATCTGCTCCTCGTTCCCTAGCCGTCTTGTGGTTAGGAGGGACCGTGTACTAGCTCTGGCCACTGGGCTGTAGTCAGAAGCGATGTGCCTCCCTTCTGGGCCAAAGCATTGAAGAGGTGGTGTACAAACGCTGTCCACCATCACCAGAGGTGGCTGGTGACAACCCCCATGGTGGAGTCAGTCTGAAACCCTGACTAATTGTGAGTAGAGCCTCCTGCCAATGCTTGATGGACTTTCAGCATAAACAAAAAAATAAACCTTTGTTGTGTTAAGTCACCAGGACTTCTAGGTTAATTTGTTTCTGTAGCATAACTCTGCCTGTCCTTCAATGGTGAACGGCCCTTTTAAAATAGAGCCAGATTTTACATAATTGTTGTATACATGGAAAAATTAGTGGACGTTAAATCCATGCAAAAAATACTTTGCTTTTATATGGAAAACTAGGTTCGGATGATTACAAACAGCATTTTCACCTACATAAATGACCAGGTGGACATTGGAGAGTCTGTATAGACCAGGATGTTGGTGCTGTGAAGGAAGGTCCAATGCATGGCAGAATGTTTCTTATCCTTGACTCTTATCATTGGGACAACCAAATGCCCCAACAAAGGTTCAAACCTTCCCCTGGAAGAATACCTCTAGGTCAGTAACTTAGAGACTAGATCAACATGGACTTGACTGGCCAAGTGGTACACCGTGGGGTAGCATCAATGAGTGGTTCACAGGTTACAGTGTCTTAGAAACTGGACTGGATTCCACAAGATGTAAAAATAAAGTAGGCAAAATAAAAGGGTTCTCTGGGCACAGGTTGGTAAATGCTGACTAAACAGAGTGAAGCAGGTCCAGAATCTTTAGAACATGAGTATCACGACTCCCCACAAGGGGGAAACCAGCGTGCACTCTTCCCCACGTTAATTTGAGCAGGAAGGCCTTTTGTTCCAGAGCTTCTGCAAAACTCATGTTCCAAAGGGTGCGCAATCTCCACATTTACAGATGAGCACGATAAGGCCAGAGAAAGGAAGAGCCTTGTGTAAAGTTTTCAGTGAGCTAGTAGCAGAGCTAGGCCTAGAACCCTCACTTAAAAATTAATATTCTCAGCTATAAAAAGGAATTGAGATATATGCTCCAACGTGGAGGAACCTCATTATACTAAGTGAAAGAAGCCACACGTAGAAGGTCAACATACTATATACCTCCATTTATATGAAATATCCAGAATAGATAAATCTATAGAGTCAGAAAGAAGATTGTTGGTTGCTGGGGGCTAGGTGGAGCATGGGAAGAGGGGGCAACTGCTTAATGGATATGGGGTTTCCTTTTGGGGTGATGAAAATATTTTGGAACTAGATAGAGGTGGTGGTTGCCTAACACTGTGAATGTACCAAAAGCCACAGATTTGCACACTTTAAAATGGTTAATTATGTTACGTGAATTTTATCTCATTAAAAATGAATAACGAGGTGAAAAAACAATATTCTTTTCTCTATACTATGCCCTTATCAATTTGAGTTCTCCAATTTACTAGAAAGTAGCACAGCAGTATGATCTTTTCCATATGCTTTCTCATATTGCAGTTACAAATATTTTTATTACTTTTCATTTTCTGGTTATTGTGTAAGGAAGTGGATGCCATAAACCTACAGTGAATAGAATTTTATAGGGATTGATTACAGGCTGAAAAAGATAATTCAGCTACTTTGAATGGGGTAGAGTGGTTTTCTATCCACCAGCTACTATGAGCTAGAGTCTGTGTTCTGCAGAATAGAAATATCAGGGCGTTGGAGTCAGATGAACAGAGGTTCAAATCCTGACTTCATCACTTGATAGCTATATGGTTTTAGCAAGTTATTCAGATTCTCTGAGCTTCAATTTCCTCGTGTGATATGGAGCAGTAATACCTACAACACAGGGTCATTGGGGGAATTAATTGCAATGACATAGGTAAAATTTCTGGAACAAAACCTGAATCCATAATAGGAAATCAACCCAAGTTCCAGTACCCACAAGCATACTATTCTCCTGGGGAGCACACCAATGGTGCCTAAAATTTCCTTCAGGGGGCCAGAGAGGTGCCCCGATCCATGCTAAGGATTTTCTTTCTGAAGCTGAGGACATATTTGGCTTCTGGGAAAAATTCAAGAGTGAAGATTTTCTTTGTTCTCTGACTCCATGGGATGCTCTGTTGTACTGTTGCAGATCAGAAAGTGGGAGTATTTGGCAGAATATATTACACATATGCATGTGTTTATAAAATAACAAGAGTCCCTAGAAGGGAGCCTCTACATAATCAAGCTGTCAGAAGAAAGACTCTCTGGAACCTTCAACTTTTGATCAATTGGGAACTAAGTGGGCATTTCAAGAAAAAACAAACATCTTTAGGCACAATTAACATGTTTCTTCAATGTACTATGGTCCTTTTACCTCTACTCTCAGTTTTAATAGTGTAAGATGTCGTTTTAGAAAAAAAAATTTAAAAAATCATCTTCATTTAAAAAAATCCAGGAGTCACATAACTGTACACTGGTACTACACAGAAGGACTTATGAATTACATATGGCAAGTTTGGGAGATTCGGTTCATATGAGGATGGAGCATGTTGAATAGATTTATCTGCATCTAAACCATCAAATTGTTTGGTGAATTATCCAGTTTAAAAAAAAAAAAAACTAAAGGTACTAATTCTAGTCACTTGGAACTTAGCAAGCTTAATTCAATGCTGCTTAAGCCATTCTTGAAAACTGAGTTGCAAACGAAAACATTTTAATTACTAAACTGCTGCTATAGAGCCTCACATTCAAACAACAATGTCTGCATTAAAGAAACATTCATTCCCAAATCTCATAGTGTGTTACACTGGTCCATCATGGGCTATGGAGGAGCCCAAAGACAAGAAATTTTTTCCTAAGAGAACCCTAACCAGAGGGAAGATGAGTTAGCACCTACTTTTCAAAGATTCTGTTTCTTCTTAATTCCAAGGTGGGGAGAAAACACATATAAGCCTCCAGTTAAAAGCCAATTCTCGTCCCAAGAGCTTAGTGGTGGTGAAACAGGGATCAGAAGAATGAAGGAGATATGAGAAATAGTGTGGGAGGAAATCTCTTTTTCTGTGAAAATATAAAGCAAGCTTCCTCAGAGCCTGCTAATGAGAAGGAGGGGCATACGAGAACTTTCTGGCACCCTGTCCTTGAAGAGGAATGTGAATCATGGGTTCAAATGCTCCCAGCACATAGGATTGACCTGAAGCCATGATGACAGCCACTGGGCAAGTATCCAGGGATTCTGAGTGCTGCGGTGACATCACCTGCCACCCCAGAAGCCATTTACTTAGCAATCAATCTGCAAGGCATATGTCTATTCAACTGACAATGTAGAGAAAATCTTCTTGGTTGTTTGTAATAAAGTGAGTACTCAGCAATAGAAAGGTAATAGGAGAGAGTTACTGGGTTTCTTCTCAGTGTGGGTTATGAGATAGTCATGTGTATTAAAGAGAGTTTTTGGAATTGTGTAGCCCAAAATGAAAATCTGGATTTAAAAAAAAATGTGCATTGAAAAAAAAAGAAAAAACTGAAAGGATAAACCCCCAAATATTAACGAAAGTTATTTCTGGGTGATACAATTTTATCTTTATTTTATAATTAAGAAAAACATTTTAATATGAAAATCTTATATTTAAAAGACAAAATACAGTTTAGATCAAAGAACAACATAAAGGCAGGAGCACTGAAGAATAAATGTATGAACCAATACTAAGAAAACAGACATTATAAAAATAAGCCAACCCAAACAGATCTCAATCCTATGAATGAGAACCAGTTGCCTGGGCAGTTGGTTGAATAACTTAAAAAAAAAAGGAAAACAGTAAAAAATATGGCTTTTTATGATAAAGACATGATTTAGGATTCTTTGATGGCCCAATTTAAAACTAAAAATGATTAAGTGACTCTTACCTCTACATCTAAAAGGAATATTATGCACTTTTGTACCCCAAGGTCTGGTTCTTTTATACTAGAACAGTCATTTTGTATTTGACTGATAGGATCCAAATACTTAAAATAATCTCATTCTGCAACAGAACTATAATAGTAATCCTCTAATACCTAAATATTAAGATGATGAGCCACAGAATTTCATGCAGTATGGTTTGTAAAGGTAAAATGGAAAGAAAAAAAATTGTCCAACAATATTTGAATGGTTAAATTATGGCACATACATATTATGGAATAATAAACAGTCACTAAAAAAGAATAATTTAAATTTATATATACTGACACTGGAAATATGTATATAAATCATTATTGAATGGAAAAAGCAAGGTACAAGACACTATGCGTAATATAATTGTTTTGTTAAAAGAGAAAAGTGTGACTTTGCACATGTAATCTAGGAAGAACTTGACCTCCTCTTCTCTAAGATATGCACAGCACTCACTCTCTCACTTCATTCTGGTCTCTGCCTAAAAGTCATCTCAGCGAGGCTTGCCCTGACCACCATACCTAAAGTAGAACCACCTGGAATTCTCTATCACTTTAGCTTACTTTATTTTTCTTTATGGCATGCATATTTTATATTACGTTTTTATTGATTTACTGACTGTCTCTCTATTAGAATGTGGGTTCCATTAGAATGTGGATTTCATAAGAATGGGGACTTCACCTCTTTGGTCACTGTTGTTTTTTCAGTACCAGTTCCTAGAACACAATAGATGCTCAAGTATTTGTTGAATGAATGAGTAAACAAATATAAATAAATATGTATACATAGATATGTATGTACATACATATGTATATGTGTATATATATGTATACACATAAATGTATACTTACATATAGATAAAACATAAATATATAGTGAAAAAAATCTCAAAGCATATACACCAACTGTTCATAGTGGTTTTTCTTGGGGAGTGGGAGTGGGAAAGACGGATGGGGGTCTTTTAACTTTTTACATTTTATACTTCTATCTTGTTTGAATAATTTGCAATAAGGATGGATTGTGTTATAATTTGAAAATACCAAAAACAGTTGTAGTATAAGGACTAGCGTTTGTAGAACCTACATAATTGCTTTAAAAATGTCTGGTGATTACATTTATACCTCTAGTTTCCTAACTGGACTGATCAATTAAAGATATTTTAATCAATTATGATTTCGATATCTTAACTTTAGGCAGTGGTTCTCAAGCTTCTGTGTGCATAGAATTATCTGCCCAGTTTCTCAAAAATACAGAATTTCAAGGCCTACCCCCAGAGATTCTGAACAGTGGTTGGGTGGCAGGAATTTCCATTTTAAAAAATATCACCCAAGGTGACTGACTCAGAGCTCACCATCTGAGAAACTGGCTCAAGATAGAACTGAACAGGAAAGATTGAATCAACATACATTTAATGAGGACCGATGATCTGCCAGGCAATTGTGAGTAATTAACATGAGGTAATTTTAATTAATTGGTTATTAGTGGATGAGTATTTCAGCTAGCTGCATTTGCAACTAATTTGTAAGTGCTTAAACACTATAACTGTCTGAATAGAACAAAATACCTTGGAAGGGAAAAGTAATGGTGCAGATTTTGTGGTTCCACTTGTGTGCATTTTAAAATATTAGTACGGTTAATAATATCATTACATTATGCCTTCATCTGTTTACATGGGGGGGGGCAAATGCATGGTACCTAAAAACAAAGGCCAGAGTATATCTCCAATGCACATTAAGAGCAGTGGACCACCAGCTGGAAGACCTTAGTTCAAGCTCTTTTTGACCATCACATGTATATATGCCTTTGCCAGGACTCAGTTTTCTCATTTATAAGCTGCTAGAGTTGAACCAGATGGCTAGAAGATCTTTTCTGGCTCTATCAATCTATTTTTCTCATACAAACACATGCAGGCATTTCCTTTGCATCACACATGATACTTCCGTTAATGGTGCTTCCATGTGTAATGGCTGCTGACGTGCTTTCAACCAGCTTTTATACTCACCCAAGCGCACACACACAAATACAGGTTACTTATACACCCAAGTCAAACATATGCGTTTAGTTCTTATTTTATTATAAAATACAATATAATATAAATAAAATATAATATAAAATATTATAAAATACAATAAACAATTTCAAGAATTTGAGTGAAAAATAATTTGGGGATTATTTGCTGACTCAAAGACTTAAAGTAACAGCAGCAGCAACAAACTAGTAATAAAAGCTAGGAGGCTCTGAGTCATTTTAAGTCCCCTAAGATTGTGTGTGGGATTTTTACCTTTTCTGCTATCATATTCATGCTTCATTTACAAGGATTTATCCTAATAAGAACAGTTTTATTAAAACAAAACAAAACAAAAAAAACAGAGTAAGTATATTCCAAAAAAAAAAAAAAAAAACTTCCCAGGAATCCTAAACGTCTCTAGGCAAAACGAATCACCGGCAAATACACCACCACCCATGAAGATTTCAAAATCACATCTTGAGAACAGGGAGACACAATGGCTCATTTCATACATTTTTTTCCCTTCACATTTCATTTTAGACTAATCAGGGGGCTCAAACTGCCCTGCTGCCAGAATAATCCATATTCCATTTAGCGTTGCTGATGATGGAGAGGAAGGAAATGAAAGAAATGGGATGCCTCAAGAGGATGACAAAGAAAAAGATCACAAGGACACTGACTGCTAATTAGCAACATATTATAAACACGGGTAAATGCACTAGTCTTTCAACTCTCGAGCCCCTAAGTTCATATCTTAGATGGAAGTGAAAATGTGTTTGTCAGTACCATGCTGGTCTCTTTTCTTGAAAGATGACGGACAACTGGGAGCCGGGGCTGAAGGCCGGTGCAGAGACCTGCTGCTGCGATGGGGGCCGCTGCTCGGCAGGACAGGCTGCCTCTGACCAGCGTGGTTCTCTCCTCCCTGAGGAACTTGTTTATAATCAGTTCCTAAAATCTTAAAACAATCCGTTCTTTCAGCAAAAGCCATTTTCCCCCTTTCCCTGAACAGTGCCTAGACTGTTAATCAGAAACACGGAACCGTCATGAGCAGTTTTTTTGAGCCCCTCCTGAAGCACTGAAGATTTTGTCCCAGTCAGAGGAATCCTGCAGGAGTGGATTATAAGACACCTCCAGGCTTGGGTACTAAGTCCCAGTGCCTTTTGGGAAGCGGGATTCAATTTATAGCCTCAGTCTCTCGTTCCAAGAGCTGTTGGGGAGAACATCCCCTTGGCCACACGGTAGCCAACCCTGTAGCTGTTGAAGATGATGGGATCCAAAGAGAGTTCTCAGCCAGCAGGCCGAGGATAATGGCTGAGGCACCAAAGGAAAGAAATGATTCAGGGAGTTCTGGTATAAAAAGAAAAATGAAAGAAGGGAAGAAAGGAAGGGAGGGAAGGAGGGTAGGGAGTTATTTAAAAACTGTTTAGAAGAAAGAAAAATGTATCTACCCAGACACACACACACACACACACACACTGACTTTTTCAGGCTCCCCTAATAAAATGGGAACATGGTGTTTTTAGACCTCTCTTAAAAGCCTCTAGCCTGTCTCTTTCCTGCTGGATTTATAATGCTAAAAGGCAAAATCCCAGAAACCTATTTCTGTTTACTTAAGAAGGATAAAGTGTTACCCCAAAACAGAGGAGCCTTTTACAGAGATTGGAAAACAAATGGTTTAAGAGCATTAAGATCTACGTATCTCTCATGCCAGCACATTTAAAGTCATCAATCAAACATAATCCTGAACATACGAGGTGCAAAAGTGCTAAAAAGGCCCCATTAAAATCCAAGCCTTTTCAGGTGTACCACCCAATCCTAAGAATTATATACAAGGCAGAAATAGCTCTAGTTTATACACACAATACCATTAGGGACAATTTATCATGTCTTTAAAAGTGATATATAGTACATTGTGAAATTGCTTATTAACTCCAGAAATAACAAACCCAGCTTGTGTAAATGCACTTGAATACCCATAATTGGAATTTTGAAAACTTAAGTTAGAGATTATTCTTATTTATAGTTTAAACTTTCTACTAATCTACCACCTAACTTGTATTTCAGATTTTTAAATTCATATTTTCCAATTAGCATTAGGAACTAGAGCTATTTTGACAAAAAGTTTTAAGATGTTTCAAAGAGATTTGCCACACCAAATGCTTAAAAGAACAAGGATTACATGAACAAATTGACTTTGGGTAAAAATCTAAATTATAGGAATTTATATAATTTTATCATTCAAATCTTATTTTCTTTTAAAACACTGCCAGTCTGCAATTATTTCCTGATTTTTCCTTAATCCATTATAAAGAAATATGTACGTGTTTATAGTCTTGGCTCTTATACCTGACTTCATTACATCTCTTCCTCTTTTTTTTAAAGGTACTTTTTGTTCTCTAAATACAAGATTTCATACATAAAAATAGCACTCTTGGTCTGCATTAAAATCTACCAAAGCCAAAGCTAAAAATTGTAGAAGTAAGTAAAAGGCAGAGGAGGCTTGAAATCAAGGGCAGACCTTACTTCACCTGGGGGTGCTTCATGCCCACTAATGTTAAAACCTGTAAAAACAACTATATTCTGAGGTCCCTTTGGGCAGCACAGGTTCTGGGTTCCAGTCTGGCTTTTAGGTAGATTGTGTTACTACGTGGTATTGGTCCAATTTTGTGCTCACATTTTGATAGGACAACTGTATATTTCTCTACCAGATGACTACCTATGTACAGAAAATACCACCTCACGTGTTTCTTAGCAAGCTGATGCCGCAGCACGATGAGAACCAGAGTTAGAATGAGCATCCAGGTTTCTCTCTCTCTTGACTCCCACACCTGGGAAGTGTTCTTCATGCCCTCATTGAGCAAACAAGCACCGTGCTGTACTATGGGCCAAGAACTGTGCTCGATGCTAAGTGCCCCCAAAGCTGGAGAAGTGTAGAGCCAGCAAATAGAGACAAGTGTGCCCAAAAATATGTTACCAGGGACCCTGGAGTGGTCAGTTCCATGTGGAAGAGTGTGAGTCATGAAAGGTTACACAGTAGACAATTAAGGATTTAGGGCTATAAGTCATCACTGAAACAGCCCAGGCAGAAGGCAGCATATCTTTTAAAAAGGCCCTTAAAGATAGAGCCGAGAGCCAGTTAGGTTAGGATACATGAATCTAAGAGGTTGTACAAAGTGTGATGGTTCCCAGGTTAGGAGAACACGGAATCAAATTTTGGCTTTTTTCTTGGTCTGTGAACTTGGGAAAAGTACTTAACCTTCAGTTTTCACTGGAACAATGGAGACAACAATGTCTATTTCATAAGGATGTTGTGGAGACTATGAGAAACATATACAAACTATTTATGAAGTATACCTTAATCCAATATTTCTCCAATCTTGTTTTGTGAGATGTTAATAAGATGAAGGGGATCTTTGGTATGCAAAGTTAAAAAAGATTTTTACTTCTCAGAACTGCTAATATGCTAATGTATAATCCGACTCTTCCAGACAAGGGTGCAGATGCAGCAGTGCACACAGACAATTGACCACAAAGCCCTCATTTAGTAGAACACCTCCTTCCACAGGGAAACACATTTGGGAAACAGTGCCATACGTCCTTAAATGGATGTATCTACTTAGACTTTATAAGTGAATTTTGGAACAGATGGCAATTATTGGAAACTACCAAAACAAGAGGATGGCAAAGAACAGGTCATTTTCCAACAAATTTCAGCTTTGGCCAGAAAATAGCAACCAACTGGGTCTCTGAATTGTCTGTCCGAAGAATGGGGAAAAACCACAATACTCCATGTGGAATCAAGTCTTGGCCTACTATCAAAGGCTCCTGCCATCGGCCCAGCCCATTATGCTGCACTGCCCATCTGTGTCTCTAATCTCACTTCCAAGGGACTTCATGCCCAGGACTCGATCTCTTCCGAAGCATCTCTTATTCCTCCTATCTTTTGGCTGTGGCTCCAAATTGCATTTGCAAAGCATTCCCTCACTCTCCTCAATCTATCAGAATCCTCCTCTTCCTTGAAAGCCTAGTTTAAAACTGATCCACAACCAGAAGTCTTCCCAGTTTCCCCTCAGTTGAATCCATTTCTTCCTCCCCAGAAGCCAGTAATAAGTGGTTTGCACCTTTGTTGCAGCTGTCAGCCTAGCAAGCAAGCCTTCCCCAGAGCTATTCTTTTATCTGGGTCTCTGCTAGACTATAAACTCCTCCAGACCAGGGCTGTGTCTCTCCTTTTCCTATCTCCACAGTGCTTAGTACAATGTATTGCACATAAATGAAGAATAAAATGCTTGTTGGATCAAGTGGCTTCAATTCTGATAAGTAATAATAAGAGCTCAAGGACTAAGAGATTATATTCCAATAATGAAACACAAATTCTATTAAAGTTCAATAATAAAGTGAAAGGAACAACACGTGCTGTTAATATTACATGCAGTTACTTACCAGGCCTAAAAACACAGTGTGCTTTGACCTATCACAAAGATTTCCACATTGTTGCCAGAAATACTTTAGTGGGGAGTCTTAAAAGTCCTGGGAACACTTCCAGATTGTTGCTGATCGGTTTCAAAACTAAAACTACAACCCAAGAGGTCGAGACCTTCCCCAAACACCTGGACGTCCATATTGCCGGGGCAGAACGTCCTTCCAATGACGTCCTTCCCCAGGTGCTGTCTCTTCTTTCACTTCTAACTTCCATCCTCCCCACCCAATCCCATCACTCATTAGTTGGCAAACAAACCACTTACGTTGTCAGGAAAAGGGTAAGAATGATCCTTGTACATTTTATCCCGAGTCTTATTCACAAGGAAGGAAGTGAATTAAGTCTCATCTAGCAGACATCCTTCCCTCAGCTGTGTCTAGTCATGAGCAGAATGATGATTATGTGCATCTGAGTAAAACATTAAAGAGGAAACCTCTGTAAAAATTAGGTATGGTTTAGAAATACCTAATTGTATATTCAGCGGAAACAACATTAAAGCAGCACCAGGCCAGCTCTGTAGCTTGGGGGCCTCCAAGGTGAAGGCAGAGAATGACTCAAAGAAGAGCTATCGGAGTGTCAGGACAGTTCCTAAAATGAGACTGGGAGATCCTTGAGCACAGGGGCCCACGTTTTCTCCGTCACTGGGAGGCTCCCCTACCCTACAAGCTGTGCTGTTGAGCTCTTCGGGCTTGTACAGGCATGTGGGTTAGAGGAACTACTGTCATTAGCATAGCTGCCTATTTCCACATATTTCCTCTCAGTAAGCCCCCTTCCACTGCTTCTCCGAAAAGAACAATTTTACTCCAGATGCAATGAATTGGCTCAGACCATGCATGCACGTATCCCTTCAATCATGGGAGTCAATTGTAAAAAAAAAAAACCTAGTTTCGTTTGACATGAAATTACCCCCATGACAATTTCCTGAACCCACTGCACTGAATATATTACTTCTTTAAAAATAAACAAAAAAATCTGTTTACTAATGTGCCAGGCAGTATTCCAGAGGATGTATTTACCTTTCCTTAGAGAGTCTCCCAGACATTTACTTGGTATCTGACAGCTAATTAATATTTGGGTCAGTGTCACAATGGGCTTCTGTAATTTCAGCGTACTTCCACTAACTCATTTTTCTAACTTCACCTCCTCTCAGCTAGTAAAACTGAGCTAGCCACCATCACCCAACATGCTTTTCCATCTCCCTGCTGTTCACCTTGGATGCTCCAATAATATTCAGTCAAGGTAGACTCAAGAATGAATATGTAGGGCTTCCCTGGTGGCGCAGTGGTTAAGAATCTCCCTGCCAATGCAGTGGACATGGGTTCGAGCCCTGGTCCGGGAAGATCTCACATGCCGTGGAGCAACTAAGCCCGTGTACCACAACTACTGAGCCTGCGCTCTAGATCCCGCGAGCCACAACTACGGAGCCTGCAAGCCACAACTACTGAAGCCCGCGCACCTAGAGCCCGTGCTCCACAAGAGAAGCCACCACAATGAGAAGCCCGCACACCGCAATGAAGAGTAGCCCCGGTTCGCCGCAACCAGAGAAAGCCCGCGCGTAGCAATGAAGACCCAACGCAGCCAAAAATAAATAAATAAATAAATACATTTATTTAAAAAAAAAAAAAAAAAAGAATGAATATGTAGCATGCCTTTGGCCCCAATGCCCTACCCATGGTATGCATGGTAAAAAAAAAATTAATATTTTTAGGCCCAGCTCAAAAATCATCTTCATCACAAAGTCTCTGAGGACCCATCCTCCTGTACCTAGGCCAAAACTGATCTCTCCTTCTTAAGAGTTTGTTAATATCACCTTTTGACATTTATAATTTATATATCATATGTTACCTGTTTGTCTATTGTGTTATCATTCTTATTAGACTCTAAGTTCTTTGAGTGTTGGGGCCATTGCTTCTCCATGGCTTTTAGCTTGTGCCTAATAATAATGATGATGATAATAATATGGGCTAATACTTATTAGGAGTTATACTGTGAGCTAGGCACAGTGTTAAATGCATTCAATTTTCATCATTCTATTAAGTAAGTACTACTGTCACTGCCATATTACAGATGAGAAAATAAGGGTCAGAGAAATTACCTTGCTCAGGATCACAGCTAGTAAGCAGAAGAGTTAGGTCTTGTATATCTTTTCTTATATTTATCCTCAGACACCTTGTATTTTGTAATTGGAAACGGCACCCTTACTTTTTTTTTTTTTTAATTAATTAATTTATTTATTTATTTATGGCTGTGTTGGGTCTTCGTTTCTGCGCGAGGGCTTCCTATAGTTGCGGCAAGCGGGGGCCACTCTTCATCGCGGTGCGCGGGCCTCTCACTATCATGGCCTCTCTTGTTGCGGAGCACAGGCTCCAGACGCGCAGGCTCAGTAGTTGTGGCTCATGGGCCTAGTTGTTCCGTGGCATGTGGGATCTTCCCAGACCAGGGCTTGAACCCGTGTCCCCTGCATTGGCAGGCAGATTCTCAACCACTGTGCCACCAGGGAAGCCCCCGCACCCTTACTCTTTACTTGTTTTATTCTTTTTTTTTTTTTTTTTTTGCTGTTATATAGAAATACAAGTGGTTTTAGTAAACTTTTTAGAATCCAGACAATTCTATCTTTAGTCTTTCAATGGATATATTTGAAATTTGACCACTCGTATGTAATGAAGTCTAAAGGTAATAAGTATCTTTATTCCTTTCCTGAAAATGACAAGACCTTAGATAACTTTAACTCCGATCACACCCCTCCTAACTTCCAAGAAGGTGAAATAGCAAGATTTTAGTCCCTTTTTCTAAATAACGCCTCCCCAAATTAAACACTGTTATTATTATTTTTATTTAAATTGTAAATGTAAATCTTATAATACTTATTTAGATTTGCATTTAGATTTAATGATTCCTTTGTTTGCTTTTCCTTCTTGAACCTTGGATCTTTCTTCTGGAGTCATTTTCCTTTTTTCTGAAGTACTTCTTTTAAAAAGTTCCTTTGGTGAAAACCCAGACAGTAATCTCTTAGTTTCTGTTTACCTAAAAATGTTGTTTTGCTCTTGTTATTGAAAGCCACTTTGCTGAGAAGAAAATTCTAGGCTGGCAGTTATTTTCTCTTAAAACTTGGAAGACGTTATTCTACTGTCTTTTGGCTTTGATTCTTGTTGCGATGCCTACTTTCAATCTTGTTTATCATTTGTTTGTAAGTGATGTGCCTTTTTTTTTAAACGTCTTTACTGGAGTATAATTGCTTTACAACGTTGTGTTAGTTTCTGCTGTATAACAAAGTGAATCAACTATATGTATACATATATCCCCTTATCCCCTCCCTCTTGCATCTCCCTCCCACCCTCCCTATTCACCCCTCTAGGTGGCCACAAAGCACTGAGCTGGTCTCCCTGTGCGATGCAGCTGCTTCCCATTAGCTATCTATTTTACATTTGGTAGTGTATATATGTCAATGCTACTCTCTCACTTCGTCCCAGCTTACCCTTCCCCCTCCCTGTGTCCTCAAGTCAGAGAGGGTGTGGAGAAAAGGGAAACTTCTTGCACTGTTGGTGGGAATGTAAATTGATACAGCCACTATGGAGAGCAGTATGAAGGTTGCTTAAAAAACGAAAAATAGAACTACCATACGACCCAGCAATCCCACTACTGGGCATATACCCTGAGAAAACCATAATTCAAAAAGAGTCATGTACCACAATGTTCACTGCAGCTCTATTTACAATAGCCAGGACATGGAAGTAACCGAAGTGTCCACTGACAGATGAATGGATAAAGAAGATGTGGCATATATATACAATGGAATATTACTCAGCCATAAAAAGAAACAAAATTGAGTTATTTGTAGTGAGGTGGGTGGATCTAGAGTCTGTCATACAGAGTGAAGTAAGTCAGAAAGAGAAAAACAAATACCATATGCTAACACATATATATGGAATCTTAAAAAAAAAAAAAAGGTTCTGATGAACCTAGGGGCAGGACAGGAGTAAAGATGCAGATGTAGAGAATGGACTTGATGTGCCTTTTTATCTCTGGTGGCTTTTACTTCTTGTTGGCTCTGGTGTTCTGCAGTTTCACCACAATGTATCTAAATGTGAAATGCTCCTCAAATTTCTCCTTCTGGAACTCTGATTTGATGCTTTCTAGCTCTTCTCATTAGATCCTACATGTCTCAACATTTCTCTCATGCTCTTTCTCATTTTCTCTATGCTGAATTCTGCATAATTTCTTTGGATATATTGTCCAATTCACTAGTTGTCTCTCTAGCTTTGTTTAATCAGCTTTTAAACTCATTCATCTAGATTTTAATTTCAAAAAGTTCTACATGGTTCTTTACAGTCATTTTAATAGTTTCATATTGCTTGATCATTCAAAAATTCCATTTTATTTTCTGTAAATATATATACTCTTATTTTGTATTCTCTGTTGATAATGTCAATATCTGAAAATGTTGCGAAGTCAAAATATGTTGTTCACTTTGACTTTTATTTATGGTAATGTTTTTTTCTTTGTGTGTTTGGTAATTTTTTTATTATAAACTCATATTTTGTTAAATTTAATCTGCAAGAATCCAGAGAACCTAATTTAGGGATGCTTTTTTCCAGAAAAACAATTGTTTACTTTAGCTGGAAGCCAGCAGATGTAACTTATCCAGGACTATATTAACCCTTTCAATTTCCTGGTTAAACAGAAGAGTTTCAAGGTTAGCTCTCCCACTTTCTGTGTTTGTGTGTGTGCATACACATGCATCAGCAAGTGTGTATGTGCACTCCTCCATCTTAGGTTCCCAATTGTGGTGCTGGTGGTTACATTTGGTTCCCAGATATCTTAGGCTTTCTTATTCATTTATAGCTCACTGCTCTCTATTCTGGTTTCAACTCACTGTTCACCTCTTTCCCTCCTTGGAGATTGCCCTTATATATTCTTGAAAATCTTCAGTGCATCAAATAATATGTTTTAACTTATCTAACATCCAGATTTATCATAGGTGGAGATACTACCTCTGTCTCAACTAACGTAGCTTTCATTTTTTTGTTGTTTAGCACAAAAGTTCTAGGGTTTGAGCATTCAATAAAATCACTAACATTAGTTTCATTGCTTTCTAGAGGTATGCATTTTACTTTTATTTATAGAATAACAGACTGTTACAATGGAAAGGCATCCAAGTGATGATTTAGCACAGTGTTCCCTACCGGAGGCACTATGGGTATTTTGGGCATGATGATTCTTTGTCCTGTGAGACCTTCCCAAATGCTGGTCATTTAAAATCCCTAATGGCAGGTAACAGAATTGATTAAAAATATCACTCATTTCCAATAGCCTCCTAGGTTAAGAACTTTGATGCTTAATTCTCTCATTTTACAGATGGAAAATGTCTGCTTTTAAGATAAAGGGCAAAACCCGGAGATGGCCCCTGAAGAGGCTAAATGTGATCTAGCCCTCCTCTGTGCCTCTGGGCTCATTTGACCACACTCTACCTCATTCTCTGTGCTCTGGCCAAGTCGTCTTTCAGTTCCTTGGTGTGCCGTACTCCTTTCTGCTGCAGGGCCTTTGCATTTGTCTCCTTCTTCTGCCTAGTGGACTATTCCCATCTCCCACCCTTCTCTACTCCCTTTGCCTACTCTTACTCATCTTTCAGATTACATTTCAAATGTCACTTATTTAGGAAAGTTTCTCTGACCCCCCGACTAGGATCAAGATCCCCTGTTATATGCTTTAACAGCCCTCTGGATTTCTGTCAACCCATTTAATATGGTTTAAAATTTATATGTTATAACGATTATTTCCACCAATAGGCTGTGAAGTCCATGATGTCTGTTTTGTTCACCACTGATTCACCTGTACCTAACAAGTGCCTGCCACATAATAGGGGCTCAAAAATATTTGTTAAATAAAGGAGTAACCTAAAAAGCTGCTGATGTGTGACCCATTGAAAGAAGAAGGATGGAAAAGTTAAAGTGAAGACTCCCTTGACAATGTCCATCAGGACCTGGGTTGCAAAAGAAATATTCCTAAATATTAATTTACAAAGCCTTTCTGCTGCCATCTGTTCTCCAAATGGAAATCTCTCAATCTAGAGTATCTCAGAAGAAAACTTTTCCTTGCTAAACTACTGTGACAGTTGAGTCTTGCAAACAATTTTTCATTCAAGATGTTCAATAACTTCACATTTAATGCTAATATATATCTTCCAGAAAGCCAATAGCATGGAACTGCCACAGAGTCTAACTGGAAATCCTTAACCTATTGCCAATATGAACTTTAGATAATTATGGATTTTTATAAGTTTTTCAGTTAATTGTTTCAACAATGATCTGTCTGCCACATATTTTGGAAATCTGAATCCCATTATCTGTATACTCCATCTGTTTCCTTGGATTGATCCATCAATATGATTCTATTTAAAAGCTACTTGTCCATACATACTGGTCATGTGTCTGTGAAAAAAGTACAACATATCCATATACTTTTTTGTCTCCATTCTCATCTAAGAAACTGACCTTGCTCTCCACTCACTGTGAACTTCTTCTGATGCCACAGACCACATGGGATTTACACTGTTGTGATTTCCTTCATACTGTGCCTTGTGACCAACATCTGACAACAGCCTCTTAGGTTAACTTGACTTTACAAACTGACCAAGCCCATAAAATCTCCATGAATCCTCAAGATGCCCAAGTCACTCAATGTCTACCTGTCCACTAAAGCACACAGAAGCTCTTTTGAATTCTCTGTTGTTATCCAGAGAAGGAAAAGAAAATTCCCTGCAAAGACTCTTATTTTTTGAGAATTCCCTCTTAAAGATAATTTCTCATAAGAGACTAGCTTGGTCAGCCAACCACCTGGCATAATGAAGCCCTGGGTAGTCCTTTTATTTTTCCCATAAACTTATGGTAAACCACAGAATAGTGAACCAAATATAAACTGCTGCTGTCTACATTTTTTCCCCCTTCAAGTGTAGTAAGGTTTCATTCTACTCTTAAAAAAGGAAAACCACCACCCCCTTAGATGACAACGGCATGAGTAAACAATAGGTTGGGAGAAAGAAGTACTTCAACATTTGAGAAAGCTGGATGCCTAGTGCTCCTGTACTCTTGAAAAGCCTAAAAATTGCTTCATAGGACTCGAGACCAAGCTTGGCACAGGTACAAATTGTCAGTATAACTCCTTCCTTTAAACAATAAACTCAGGTGTGAACTGAGCCAACTGCATGAGTAAAATCAACTTATTGGGACTTACATAGAGGAGTTACTTCCTCTAAAAACGATTTCTCTTTGTAAGAAGCTAAAAGACTATGAACACACTTTCACCAAATAAAACATGGGCTTCTAGAGAGAGTTGAAGGGAAAAAAAAAATGGAAGAAGAAAGTGGAACAACAAAAAAGATGGTTAACAGGAGGCTGTGGTGTTTCCCAAGCAAATAATATGAGCTTAATTGAGGCTGACGCATGACAGACTCGCGTGTACAGTATCGCCCCAGCTCCGACTGAAGCTGCTGACAGAGGGTAAATGGTGCACGGCAGTGGGGCTCGCCCTGGCCTGGTGTGGCATCGCGGTGCATGGAGCCTGTCAGGAGACGGCACGAGGGCTAATGAAGGGCAGCCCTTGTTTTTAAAATTCTTCTCAGTTTTGGATCAGACTCTACACCATGAAGACTTCTCAACCTTTTAGTGCTCAGTTAAGGATATGTGACACTTATTTAAAAATTAATGCATTCTAATCAATTTCAAGTTAGACAGTGAAGAGTCTGCAAAACGGGAGACAAAAGAGAAAAAGGCAGAAGGAGAAGAGAAAAAAAGAAAGAGAGAGGATGAACGCTATGGATATGGAAGAGGTAGGAGCCATAAGAAATATGGCATAAGTACCACCTACATGTTTTTGGACATCTTTGCAGAAAGAATTTTGTAAGGATAGGCATACCAACATAAGAAGTCAGGGGAAATAGAACACATTCTTTGTATATTCTCCCAATAAAAAGTCTAGGAACCAAAATGTGAAAAGACAAATGCAAAAAGAAAAAGTTAACATTTGAAAAAAAAATTACAATTGTAATTGTTTAAAAAGAACAACTTTTTTTTTCAACGATCACAAGACGACTGTATATCCCACTATTAAAACATTTTCTTCATTGCCCCATTATGGGAAATCTTCCAAAATGACTGAATATGTGCTTTAATTGAAAGATATAGTAATGTTTATATGCTCCACTGAATAAATATTAACATTAAGAAAAAAATTATCACGTTTTAAATACGACCATTATACATATAACAGAAAAAAGAAAACAGACTGTTTCTTATCTCACAGTGACATTTGTGAAATATTCAGGTTAGATGCAAAATAAATGACAAAAATTGTGGATTGACTAAGTGTCCAGACATGCAAGTATAAGTCTCTATTTCTGTTTTACTTATCTTATTGTCATTATAGGAAAGTGTTTAATTGCTAATTTTATTTACATGTTCCAGGGACCTGAAGATCAACACATATGTAATCCACATTTTATAGGTTAACCATTACCTACAAAAGACTTCTTTAAAAAGGCTCTTGCCATCTTAGTATAACTAGTGAAAGGGAGGGAAAAATCACTCTGGGTTATATGACCAAATTTATTTAATGAAGACCACAGTTTAACTTAGACTGAAAACCTGTTGTCTCATTTTCTATTAATCCTCACTAAAACAAATCTCTAGAAACAAATCTCTATCTAACCAGATCAGGTGCTGATAACAGAATGAGAGTAGACACATTTATAGTCACATGAAAATCCTGATACCTCGGTTTTAAACTCATGATAAAATGGCTTTTTCAAAAAAGGAATTTGTGAATCCATAAGTTTGTACCCAAAGAAAAAGAACTCTTTAATAACATTTACTTTTTCTACAAATAGGCTTAACCAAAAATGATCATTTTGTCACATTTTAAAATAAGAGTAACTCTTTTTTTTCTTTGCTTTCTATATTTGGTTTTTATATTCCAAAGATATTAATTTAGGGTATTGACATTAAAATTCAAATATTTTCTAATGACATCATCTTGATTACCTCCAAGTAACTTGAAAAGTTTTCCATAGAATCTTACACTCGCTCTTTAACAACATGGACTGAGAAAGGTCATACACATGTAGAATGTATACAAATGGCCAAAACAGGTTGCTAAATTACCAGGGAGCTTTTAGGGGATTTACACACTGGAAGCGTGAACAGCGAATCAGAACTTCTAAACCTTCCACAGGTTATTTGCTCAAAAGCATGATAATGAAAACTGCGAAGAGCAATGGCAATAGAGCATAGACAATAAAGTTCAGCAGATAGATATTTTTTCTGTTCTACCTGTGTCTGATAAGAGATCTTATTTATAAGTCATTCCTTGAACCACTGGACTTCAGCCAAAGCAGGTAACACTACTCCAGTATTGTTTCTTGTTGAAGGTGCGTAGTTGTCAATGTCACCATGCTGGGACAATTTTCATTACAAATGGCTGGGATTGAAAGCAGTTCTAGGTTTCTTTACAGTTAGCATAAGGAAATCTAGGAGGAGGTGAGAGTCAGCCATATTAAGAAAGCAGCACAAATCAGCCTGACAACAACCGACAGTCACTTTCATTTAATTTATTGATCGGACAGTCCGGATAGTCTAGATGCATTCTACAATTTGAGGGAAAAAATTCTTAAATAGGCATTTTGTCTATGTGCTAGGTAATAAGCTATCAAAGCAAAACAAGAGAAATGTAAACATAAATTTAATGATTCCTTTGAATCAAAATCATTTTATTCATTAGGCTGTAATATTAGAGTCAATTATCTAAGAAATTTGGGTAGAAGATAAAAATTGATTGGATGACTTCAAAGATGCTTTCCAAATCAAGGCTTCTTTGACTTTATGCCACATTTTGCTTGGTGTTTGGTCTGGGAGATGCCTCTGAAAGGAGAATGAGACTACAAGGCTGAAGAGATGATTGATTTGGGGGCTTTTACCCAGAGCATCAACAGTAATCATTAATCATTGGCCTTTTTGAAGTGCTTAAGGACTCTACTGGGGCTGCCTATGTTTTCCACAGGCTTAGCCACAGAGCAATCCTAAGAGGATGATCTTAAAAAAACTTGAGGAAAAAAAAAAACCCTAGAAAAGTATGCACTTTTTCTGACTCCCCTGGAACACTGAAGATGATTTTAAGAAGAATAAGACCAGTTAAATGCACCCTTTTAAAATTGATGCTACATGTATATAGTAAGCATTTGGTCTAGCACCTCCCAAGCCTATATATCTTTATGAATTCAGTGTCTGTGTGAAGGGTCAGCTTTTTTCTTCTTTTTCTGTGTGTATAGCACAATTTTGGGGGGGGTGGCGAATATTTTGCTTAAAAGCTGGGATGCAGTCTTTTAAAATGTCTGTAAATATACTGTCATTATTTTGTGATGATACAGCTAAATTTCTAAATCCTTTACAAGTGAGATTCACAGTCCCATTCAGGATGGAATGATTTGCTAAAGGGCTGTCTGTCTGGACTTCACCAGCAAGCCCCCTTCCATATGGATTTGGAATCACTGGTCCATGAGGTACCACTGAATCTCCCAAACAAAACCAGGGCATTTAACTCACCAATGTGATTTCATTTTTTTTTTTTTTTAATTGAAGGGTGATGACATGGCAGTGAGGGGTGCATACTAGATAAATGCTTAAAATAATTTTATGATGACACAATATTCAGAAGAAAGACTTTAAGAGTTAGGACGTTTCTTAAAATAAGAACATGGCTTCTATGCAGAAGTAAAGTCTTGTAATTAAATTAGTAAAATGTACCATATTATTCATCTTTCTATCCAATATTTATTGTCTGTCTACTATACTCAAAGTATTAGATTCAGGAAGGGGATTGTAAAAATTAATAAGATATGATCCCTGTCTCAGAGTTTATAATCTCAAATTATTTGGGAGTTCTTTTCATCATTACTACAAATGTAATTATTTTTAAAGCTATTTTTAACCACCCAAAAAGACATTCTGTATCTTTCTAATGATGTTCCAAAGCTGAGACCATCTTCATTAATTTAACCATTTAAAATGCTTGTTCAATATTACTTGCTTCCTTTTCTTAGAGTAAGCTCTTCTTTTAATGAATTCTCTTTCAAAAAGCAAAACTATACCAATTCACTTAATCCCTCCCCAAAGCATATACCCAGTTTTTCAGTAGCATTAAGCAGCACAGTATAAGAGGAACTTCTTAAAATTTACTGATATATAAATAAAATAAGATCCATTAAATCTTTATCGTAACCATATATCCCACCAAAAAAATTTTTTTCCAATGAGAATTCTTTCTATAGATCTTTTACTTCCAACCCCATTTTTACTAGTTAACCTAGTTAAAATGATTTCAAAAGAACAAGTATTTGACTGAAGGTATAGTGACTGCAAAAGCTGCTAAGTCTCATGTTCGCTACACCCACAGACAAATGCTAATTAAAACGCTAAAGGAGTGAAAATTCATCCTGATCATTTAACATCAATTTCGAGCAATATGGAAAGAGTAGAATAAGAAACAAGAGGTGTTGAAGATTTTGTTTTTCTGACCAAGAAAGGTCAGATATAGTGCATCAGAATGCTGCAACTTAAGAAAATCATTATTTTAAATGTTGAGATTCCAGTGAATAGAGTAGTTTTCAAATGTTAAAATCTTTGCAGTAGGCTCTGACCTCAGAATAACAAGAAAATGACAGGCGCTTACTTTTCCACATATAAAAATGACACTTACTGTAAGGTCATTATATAAAAGGCCTATTTCCCTTTCATGAAATAAATAATTATACCATTGATTCAATATATTTGCCAGCATGTCTATATGTGGTTTAAGTGGTTATTTCAATGACCTAAATATAGAAGAGAATACCAACAAACTTAAAAACTATGGTCCAAGTGGCCCGTAGCCCTTGTGTATCATTTTTCCTTGGCAAATCATTTACACTGCTTCCTCAAGAGCCCCTTAAGTGTTTTATTTATACACATGGTGCTTTACTGATCACATCTAGAGGACTGGGTGCACTTTGTTGTAAAAATTAAACAGTTGGTTAAATAGAGATGTAACTGAATTGCAAATGATATGGAAGTCTTAGCTAATTCTACTGGAAGGATGCCTTCTTTAAGAAATTCTAAAAGGGGTTAAAGTGAAAATGTTCAAAAGAGGAAAGTATGGGGTGAGTATTTATTTGTATTACAGAAAGAGTTTACCCTAGAGTGCTTGGGGAGCCAGCCTCCAAGATGGTCCCCATGATTCCCACCCCCTGGCATGCACACCTGTATAGTCCCTCCCACACTGCATCAGGGTTGGTCTATGTGATTGCTAGACTATTACAGAAGGGATGATATGTCAATTCCAAGATCAGGTTCTAAAAGACATTGAGGCTTTTGTCTTGGCTGTTTTCACCTTTACCCTCTCTTGGATCACTTGCTCTGGGAGAAGCCAGCTGCCATGTTGTGAGTATACCCACCTATGGAGAGGCCCAAGGGGTGGAATAAAACCCTGGGCCAGCAGCAATTTGAGTGAGCTTCGAAGCATATTTTCTAGCCCCAGCCAAGCTTTCTGATCCCTGCTGCCCCTATGGGGTGGTACAAGCAGGAAGACTTGGTAAAGGAGGAGAAACTCAAGCTGATAGGTAAGATTTAGATGCACACAGTGACCTGAAGGTTGTATGTCGCCCATGGATGAGTTTTGTTTGACCCACAGTGTTTTAAAAATTAGGAACTTCCATGAAGATATCTGAATTTCTAGCTTTGCTTGAAAGTTAGACCATCTAGTAACTTCAGATTCAGCCTCCATCCCAGCTGCCCCTTCTTGGGACAGGATATACGCCAGTCTCCACCATGCCCCTTTGTCCTACGCCTGACCTACTTCACTCCTCTCCTTTACCTGTCAGGCTCTTCTAAGTGGCATTACTGTAGAGAAAAGAATTACCCAGGACTGCAAACGCAGGCTGGACAGGCCTAAGTAGGTATTACTCTAAGTTGCAATGAAAATGCCTATAGTTTTTACTTCACCTGTCTTTACCCCATTCTCAATGGCCCCAGATATTTGAGTTATAGACTCCTGATGTAGAGAGATGGAAGGGTGAGCATCTAGTACCTAAAGAACTATTTCTGGAGGCAGGCAAATCCACGCAGTTAAAAGTAGTAGCATGCTTGGCTACTGGCTCAGAAGCAGGAGAGGCTGTAGTGGAAAAAGAGGAAGCTATGATCTTGTCCTTTTTCTTCTGCCTGGAAAAGTGGAGGAACCAAGTCTCCCTTCTTCTTCTACCTCTCAGCTTACTTGTTTACCCTCCTGCATATTTCTTTCCCTTTTAATACAGTTCCTAGTGTACACTATGGGCCAGCCTCCCCTGGATAAATATGTCAGGGGGTGAAGGAAGGGAAGGAGACACTGTACAGATTGTTCCATCTCTATTATCCCCACGGGCCAGACCTGGGTTTGTCACCCTTTACTGGGAGGGGTAAAACAAAGACCTGTGGAAGGTGGCGCCTGAGCATGGTGGAAGACCAGGTTGGAAAGGCAGTTGGGAAAATTTGTGGGGGTCAGGAACACAACCGAAACCAAAAATAATCCAGCTCTAGGGGAAAATATTTATGATGTACACCAAGAGGAAATTTTGTTGATATTTTGGACTAGTTTCCTCTGCACAACTTTTCAGAAGAGGCTCATCTCGAGAGAGGTATAATATCCAGACAAATTGATGTTCACACTTATATATTTAACTAATAAATGAACTCAGCTTCTATATGGTGAGCCACTTTACTTGAGAACAATGTCCATTTTGACACATTTTACTAACCTATTCGAAACGAGAGGAATCCCCTATTCTAAATGAGGGTAAAATTGTACTCGGTGATCACCACTGTATACTAAGACATGTGCCATTAATTAGACAAGGTCATCAGATCCTAAATTAAACATGAAGAATCAGAAATTTGATGTTTTATAATCTCTTTAGTCTTTAACGTTCACACAATATTTCTTTTCAAGTTCATTCCTTTGTTTTCTAGAAATAGCCTGGTGTACAGGAATATGCCCAAATAGCTCCATAAGAAAGAGGTGGTATGTAGAAACAGGTTGAAATCTAGAAGCAAAATAATCAGTAGTTTCTGTGTGTATAGGAGTTTCAAATTATTTGAAAGCTCCAAAGAACTCTCAACAGATGTCTATGGATGGTGAGCAGGCAAACATATGTACACACCATGCAGCCCTTTTAACCAGAATGCTGGATTTTCTCTTTTCTTGAACTTTCCAGTTTACCATGTTAATAGTCACAGGCAATTCCCACCTGCAGAAACATTGCATCTGGTGGAATGCCAGTTTAGCAAGATACTGTGTAAAGAAAGGGCTTGTGATGAAATAAATCTGGGAGCACTACCCAAGTCCCATATTTGTTTGAATTTGAAAAATAATATGAAGGATAATGTTGAAGACATTGTCCACCACATCCCACAGCATCTCTCTTGTGAGAGTCCGTGAAAAGAATGACACGAAAAACTAGGGGCTAAGGAAAGCTGTGCTTTTCCAAACCAACTGGTATGTATTAATCTTTTGGTTACTTTGACTCTTAAAACTGATCAGACTTTCCCCTTTGGTCAATAGGAAGTTCAGGGCAAACCTATAACCCACTTCTAATTAATGAATAGGGCCTTAGAAAATGCATTTCTGACTAACTTTAAGTTAGTTATCATTTTCTCTTTGTCCTGCTTTTCTTTAATCCTAGTGCACCTTAGATTCTTTCTAGAAGCATAAGAAAGCAAAAATAGAGAGGAAGATGGAAAGTGAGGAGAGGGAGAGACAGAGAGAATGGGATAGAAAAACAAAAACATAATCACAATTTAATGAAATCCTACTTTGTGTTAGGTGTTGTACTAACTCTTTACATGTATGAGTTTTAATCCTTTATGTGTATAACTCTTTAGATGTATCTTCTTAAGGACCTGTGAAGTTGTTAAGAGCCCCATTTTATAGGTAATGAAAATGAGGCATAAAGAGATTGGATAACTTATCCAAACCAACACAGTTAGTTGGTGCAGGCAATGCTGGGATTCAAACCCAGGCAAGTCTAGCGCCAGAGCACCCACTATGCAAAATAAATAAACAGATGAAAGGGTTTGGCCTCCACTCTATACTGTTCTACTCTTATCCTTGAACCCTTGGTTAACTCTCAGACCAAAAAAAAAAGTTTATTTCTAAAGCTTCTTGATCTGGCACTGACAGCCCCAAATCCTAAATGTACAGCATACTTACTGGGCAACGACAGGAAATGCTGCAAGGAAACTGTGAGCCAGAAGGACTTAACTAAGTTGTTTTTTAAGCAGGATGAGCTCACGAAGGTTTTGTCGTTGTTATCAGGTGTTGCTAAATGCCAACAGTAGCTGTTTTTCTCCCTTACAGGTAGCCAGAAGTCACAGCTGGGTATGCGGGGGTGGGGTGGGGAGTGAGGGAGGAGGTGGGAGGTAGGGGGTGGTACGATGGGTGATAGGAAGCTATCCTTGTTTGGCATTTACTGAGCTGGTCTGAACATGTAATGCCCCCTTTGACTAAGAAAGCTGTGAGCATCTCTTGTAAGGGGAAGGGATTTCAGAAATTCCTAGGACATATTTTGAGATCCGAAGTGTGAAAAAGTCAGTTCAAGTAAAACAGTATCGAGTTCCTAGGGGAAAAAAAATCTGAATAAGACAAATCTTGACAATTAAAAAAAGTACTGTTACTGTTAAAAACCAAACCAAACACAAAACAAAACAAAATAAAATAATGACTATTTATGCTCAGAAAAAAAGACAGTGAATGTTATTGAAAAATTATATAAACCCTTCCACACCTCTGCTGTACATCAATGGCAAAATCAGCCCCACACCATTAGGACCAAAAGTCCTCTGTGGGAAAAGTGTTCCTCAGAGCTTCTGTGATATTAGGAAACGGGCTCTTAATCTCATTATGTTGTCAACAAGGTCCCAGTTAATCAGTGTCACATTCATTTGGGTTTAGCCTGTTACACTTTTGCTTGCAATTAAATGCCACAAGGTCCAAATCAGCTTAAACGAGTCATTTTTCCCCCTGGTATGGCTGAGTAACACAGCCAGCATGGCAATACAGCTTGGGCAAAATATACCATAATTAATTACCAGAAGCCTAAAGAGAACCCACTCTATGAGTCTCCACATTTTATTTAACGGATTAAAAATAAAATACTATCAACAATAAACACTCCTGACTCGTAATAACTGTTTAGTTGACATAAAGAATGTTTCAGTCATGTAATAGGTTTTTAAAAAATTAAGTAGCACATGTACTTAGCAGACTACATGGACAATATTATCAAGTAATTCTATGGGACTAATGATTTAAAAAGAAAAATTGATCCTTGATATATTTCCATAAAGGTGCTCCTTTAAAGCTTAGACTATCAGGAAAAATCACCCAAATAAGTGTTTACAAAATTCACATAAATATTGATGTGAAGTAGCTCGAACTCTGCGGTTTTACTGTTTGATATTTTGACCACAATTTCCCAGCATACACATCCCTTATAAACATATGGTACAGCTACTTCCTAAAGGCTATCCGATAATAAAGACTCTTAATTTTAAGTGCACCAGAATGTCTTAAAAATCCATTAGCCTCAGCATTTCTATATTAAAAACATAATCAGTTTCATATTTATTTGAGGCATTTCAAAATTTGTTATCAAAAGGTATTAAAACTACTTAACAATAAACATTTCAGGATTATGAATCTATCTGGCAGAAAGCTTTGATAAGTCTCCATCTTCCTTAATTTTTTGAGCTGTTATTCTTTAAGCTCTGGGTTACTTCAGCTGAATTCTGCCAAACTTTTGCATACCAATTACTCATTTTCAGCAACATTCAGGGTACGCCCCTTGCCATTTATGGACCTGCCTAAGCAAAAGATTTGAGGGAAAAAAAGTTTCATTCACTCAATGAATATTAAGTCCCGGATACTGGCCAAGGTTGAGGTCAAAGGGTGAATAGGACCTAGTCCCCGGTATAATTACTCTTAATTAGGAAAGGAATATGTTAGAATTAATGATTTAATTTTCACTTTTGACATGCCATTGCTCATGTTACCTTTAGAAATGCTCATATTTAAAAAATGCAGCCTCGGGCTTCCCTGGTGGCGCAGTGGTTGGGAATCTGCCTGCCAATGCAGGAGACACGGGTTCGAGCCCTGGTCTGGGAAGATCCCACATGCCACGGAGCAAATGGGCCTGTGAGCCACAATTACTGACCCTGCGCGTCTGGAGCCTGTGCTCCGCAACAAGAGAGGCCGCGATAGTGAGAGGCCCGCGCACCGTGATGAAGAGTGGCCCCCGCTTGCCGCAACTAGAGAAAGCCCTCGCACAGAAACGAAGATCCACAACAGCCATAAATAAATAAATAAAGCACACCTAGTATAGTGTAATTAAAAAAAAAAAAATTGAAAAAAAAATGCAGCCTATGAAATGGTCTATTAGAGCAATTGTCACATGAGGAACTAATGCCTGCATTTTTCAGCTCTTCCCATTCTTAACGGCCTTTAACCCAGCAATCAGAATAACGTGGTTTAGACTCCATCCACGTGTTTTCTTAAGAATTTATGGAAATATATTGTCTTTATCTACATGTGAATTGTTCCAGGCCACCAAAGGGCCCTAGTTATGATCAGTCCTGCTCTATCAAAATCTAAATCCAATTTCAAATGTGTTTATTTATTCAATTTCCCAAAGCCCTTCAGAAAAATCACTCCTAAGAACGCTAAAATGTGGACCATTCTCATTAACTGAAAATGACACCTAACAGCACATGCCACTTTTCTTCTCTTGCCTTGCTGATGATATTTGATACAGAGAATCCTTGTTTCATGACGGAATAACTGGTGAACTCCTATTGCTCATCAGCTTAAAGGTCAAGGGTCATGCTGGTCACTCACGCTTATGAACACAAACAGGACAGACCTACCTCCTACGATGAGGCATGGAACGATGACTAGAAATGACCAAATACCAGAGAAACAATAAATAAAAAGAGTGTCAACAAAGCATGGAGCACCTAGTTGGTACCAAATAAATTAGACCAGACACATTTATAAACGTTTCCCAGTAGAAATAAATGTTTAAATATAAAAAGTACAGTAAACAGAATCACTTTGCTGTACAGCAGAAATTAACACAACATTGTAAATCAACTATACTTCAATTTACAAAAACGAAAAAAAATGCAGTAAATAATTTTTGATTCAGAATTTTCGTCCAGAATGTTCTGAGTATGAGCAAAATTGTTTATGCACAGTAGACACGCCAACTGGTTTTTACTGAACATCAATACTTACTGTCATTGGGGTATTATTGACTCTGACTTCTTGTTGGTCAGTATTTTCCCTTAGAAAAGCACCTTGGATTTTCCTGCCTCTGTACTTTTATTTAAGCAGTTCCTTTCACCTAGAATGCCTTCTCCATAAGTTCCATATATCCAAATACTACTCACTGCCCAAAAGCCAGGCCAAACTTCCCCTCTCCTCCTCATGAAGGTTTCCCCGATCCCAGCAACTGGAGATAAGTGCTTCCTTCTTTGACGCTCCACAGAAGTATCCTTGCGACATGATTAAGTCACTACAAGTTAGACTTGTCAGCCCAACATTTATTGAAATTCATCTCCTTTCTTAGACTGCAAATGCCTTGAGGGCAAGTGAAGGACTGCATTTTATTCATATTTGCCTATTCAGAAGCCTTAGCATGAGGAACTGCACACAGCAGATGGAATATCTACAAATTCATGATCTCAACAAACGACTACAAGTAACTGTCATGGTGCAACTCACACCCGACACTAATTTTAAACAGTTGTAAAAATTCATTCATTCATTCGTGATTTTTTGAACTTTCACCTTTGAATGTTTTAGGAGATAGAGACAGAGCAGAGAACAAAACAGACCCGTTCTCACGGATTTTACCTTCTGATGGGAAAAAAAAGACAATAAACAAAAATCTTAGACTACAAAGTCAGGTAGTGATAAGCGTAGGGTAAGGGGAGAATGAAAGAGATAGTATTTTAGACAGGGTGGTCAGGAAAAGAGCTTTCTGGGGACGCCACACTTGAACAAAGCAAGTGTGAGCCATAGGGAATATCTGGGAGCAGGGCTTCTGGGCAGAAGAAATAGCAAGAACAGAGACATTGTGGCAAAAACGTGCTAGGCATTTCAGAGAAATGGGTAAAGAAAAGTGGTAGGAATTACGGTTGGAGGGACAAGTGGCCAAATAGTGGGAGGCCGTGTGGACCATATACAGTGAAGACTGGATTTTATGCCAAATGTGATACAAGTTACTGGCTGTTCTGATCAGAGGATGGCATGATCTAAGTTTGCAAAGTATCACTCTGGCTGCTAATAAGGATAAAAAAGACTGTATTGGGGCGCTTGTAGAAAGGAGAGCAATTAGGAGATTACCATAGCAGCCTAGGGGAGAGGTGCTGGGGGCTTGGATCAGAATGGTAACAGTGGTGGTGAAGAGAAGTGGGCAGATTTGGAATGTCCTTTGAAGGTGGAGCCTGTATTTGATGATAGATTGGATATGAGGTGTGAGATAGAGGGAGGAATCCAAGTTGGCTCCAACGTTTTGGGTTAAACTACTAAATGGAAGGTAAAACCATTAACTGAAATGGAAGACACTGGAGGAAGAGAAGGATGGTGGGGAAAACAAGAGGTCTGTCCTGGGTACGTTAAGCTTGAGCTGACAAATAGCATTCAATTGGACATGTCAAGTAGGTAGCTAAATAAAAGCCTACAGCTGGAGACATATATTTGAGACTTATGGGAATATAGCTGCAATTTATTTATACATATACATGCTTTGAGGCTATAAGGTTAACATTAACTGGTATACTTTAAAGCCCACTTATAACCTATTAAAGTTAACTGATTTTAAAAAATAAAGTCACTTTAATCTGTTGCCTATCACATCAACAGTTGACCCTAATCCCAGAGGCATAAATAAGCATGCACATTTTGGTCAAACTATAATCATAAAAAAGAATAAAGTATATTCTACCATAAATATTTCAGCAAATAGTCATATGAAGGAACATGAATGTTTAATTTAGAGATCACCTCTGTCATTGTATGTTAGACAGCATGTCTGTGATTTCCTCTAGAAATTCCAAAATGCAGCCAAGTTTTTTCCATGTATAACTGAAAGGGATCCTTCCCCATTATTTGCCACCTTTTTCTTTATCTCTTGTCCTCACTCCCAAGCTGTACCACACAAGATCCTTAAAAGAATAAAAATGTATTTTATATTGTCCTGGCCAACTTTGTGCTGCAGACTCAATGGAAAAGCCAGCCCAATATAGGTTCCTACTCAATGTATGTCATACACACATGTGCTAAAAGGAAGATTTGGGGAGACATGAGAAATCATCATTTTTCCCCCTTAATAATAAAATTAGTTAATCCCCCCCCCACAACTCCACAATTTCCTAAAGAATAATTCTTTCACTTATTTTCAAGTGAGGCTGTTAATAAGAAAAAATGAGCAGAAAATTTGCCTGACCCAACTACAACTGGTCAACCCAAAAGACACAGTCTATGTTAGGAAGGAAATAAAAGGTGAAGAAAGAACACAGTCCCAGGTCACCGGAGGGTTGCAACAGCCTCCTCTGTGGTTTTCTCTTCAGTCTCTCTGTGTTGATTCATTCTGTTATTTCATTGCTAAACTAATCCTTTTGAAGCACTGTGTATTAGCTTCCTCCTGCTGCTATAACAAATCGCCGCAAATTTAATGGTTTAAAAGAACACAAATTTATTCTCATAGTTTTGGAGGTCAGGAGTCTGAAATGGATCTTACTGGACTGAAACCAGGGTGTTGACAGAGCTGTGCTCCTTCTAGAGCTTCTAGGGGAAAATGTGTTTCTGTGCCTTTTCCAGCTTCTAGAGGCACCAACATTCCTTGGCTTGAGGTCCCTTCCTCCACCCTCAAAGTGAGCAGCACAGTATCTTCAAATCTGTCTGTCTGACCCCTGCTTCCATCATCACCTTTCCTTCTCTGACTCTGACACTCTTACCTCCCTCTGATAAGGACTCTAGTGATTCCATTGGGACGACCTAGATAATCCAGGGTTATTTCCCATCTCAAGATCATTAACAGTCATACCTGCCAAGTCCCTTCTGCCATCAAAATACATATTCACAGGACATCTTGAGGGAGAGAGGCATTACTCTCTCTACTACACATTGTTTTCAAACATTTCATTTCTCAGAAATGTTTTGCAATTGTTGTGGTTAATACCTAGGGCTCTGAGTCAGACCACCCTGGATTTAAAACCTGCTTCATCATACACCAGCTGCATGACCTTGGACATGATTCTTAGTTTCTCTAAACCTTAGTTTCTGATTCTATAAAATGAGGTAGTACCTACTTCATAATTATAATGAGATAATGAATGTATAACACAGCATAATTTATTTTAAAATACTTATTGAGCTGCCCTCTATGTACCAGGCCCTGCGCTGGGATATTATTATTCTTTCTGAGCATAGAACAAAGTCTGTGGTATTGAAAGCCCTTCACAAAGGCCTTCTCTTCTAGCACTTATTGGCTGTCCACTCACTGGCATTCATCATATACTGCTTTGCCCTAATACTTAACTTCTCATATATGTGTGTGTGTGTGTGTGTGTGTGTATATATATATATATATATATATATATATATATATACACACACACACACACATATATATATGCCCTAGCTGAACTACAAGATCAAAGGGTAGTATCTTCTCTAAGACCTGATTCCATTTTAAAATAAAGAAAGCAAGTCATTCTAATCTGCCTGTCCCCCATCCACCCAATAGCACAGAGACCCCACATTCTGGCTGTCTGCTTTCTCTAGCCTAATATGCTCTTAGCCCAATCATACCCTTCCTTGTGTTCTGTTTCCCATCTCACTCCAGCCTCACTCATCCCTAAATTCTACCCTGCTAGCTGCTTCTTGTTTTAGGCCTTCTTGGGCATTCAAACCTTGGCTTTCTGAAGTGGTCCTGGCCTCCTGTCTTGCTCACTCTTGTTTCTCAAGGAAGTTTCTGGAAGAGTGGCTCTTGCTCTGGGTCCAGACCTAGGACACTGTCAACGAGTAACTGGTGTGTTTTGAAGAAATGGTGAATGGAGGATTGAATGAAGGAAGGGATAGGGCAGAATCTTACTACAATCTGGCTTCTTGTTTTTACTAAATCAGATAAAATGTAGATTGAGTTTCTCCTCTCAAAAATAAAAATCATTTCATAAAAGCAAAGCCTGAGAAAACTGGATAAGCCCAAATCATGTATGACTACGTACCAGCATTACTGAGAGGGTCTCCAGTACATAGAAAGTCAATCATGAGTCCAAGTTATTAAAAGAAAGGGATCTTTTCCATCTGACACCTAATGGCAGCAGCAATAATACAAAATAAGCTTTTAAAAATTGTTCTCCATTGTTCTCCATTATTTGGGTCTTTGATGTATCCTACATTATGAGCTATCAAAGCAAGGCAATACATTCAAGGGAGAGAACACTGCTAATGAAGGAAACATTAAAAGGTTATGCTTTCCCCCATTACTTTTGTCTTCCTTGCAAATGGTTTTAAAGGTCATTTTAAAAATAGCCTGCAAGGCTACAAAGGCCTCTAAATATTTAAATAACACAATGCAGTTTATTTTTACATAGTGTTCTAAATGCACATCACAAAATGTTTCACAGAAATGTCAGTCAAAGGCTAAAGAGAATAGAAAGGTACATTTGAAGACTGAACAGAAGGAAAACAATGATTCAGAAGAGAAGGAAGAGGCCTGCAATAAATGGTACATAAACTAGTTGCATAAATGACAATACAACCATACGCTTTAGATAATTAGAGAGACCCGAGAGAAAGGGGTTAAACTGGAGACAACCCAAAGTCAAGATGTCACAATGCACTGGGGGAAAACCGATTGAGTCTTGAATCCTCAAAGGCTAGTCTGATAATGTTACTCTGGAGAAAGCAACTAGAGGAAATCGGGTTTTGTGTTTGTTGGTTTTTTGTTTTTGTTTTGTTTTGTTAGCATTTACTATGTGCCATGTGCCAGGCCCTGTGCTCAGTATTTTATGTTACCTCACTTAGTCCTCATGTGTTGTTTTACATTTTACATTTACAGACAAAGAAAACAGACCCACAGAGGTTCAATCAATTCTCACAGGAAAGAGTAAGTGGTAGAGTCCAGACTCTCTTCCAGATGTTTCACTCTTGAACTTGCAATTCAAGTTAGCTTCAAAGAATGAGAACCAGACAACAACCCAATAAGTAAAATATAGAACTATAAAGGAATTAGAAGGAAAGTATGATTTTGTTTTTGGTCTTACTTTACAGCAGGGAAGGCTTTTCTGAACATAAATTCCAAGGGAAAAATAATAAAAAAGAAAGATTCTGCCACATCAAATTTAAAATGCCAGTACTTTAAGAACAGTTGAAGAAAGCCTACTGACAAATTCGAAAAAAGTACACAAACGGTTACTAGAAGAGCTCTTATGTAAATCATGAAGAAAAACACAAACATATCTACAGAAAAAAATTAACTTTCAAAGCAAAAGCGAAAGAATTGTAATGATTAATAAACATAAGATAAAATATCAGCCTTAATAGTGATAAATAAATGCAACAAAAGCCACAAGTGCATCTTCTGCTCAGTATGAGTGAAGGTTTTGGGAAAGGCAAATTATTATTATTATTATTTTTTTTGATTGATTGATTTTTGGCTGCACTGGGTCTTCGTTGCTGTGCGTGGACTTTCTCTAGTTGCAGTGAGCGGCGGCTACTCTTCGTTGTGGTGCATGGGCTTCTTATTGCTGTGGCTTCTCTTGTTGTGGAGCATGGGCTCTAGGCACGCGGGCTTCGGTAGTTGCAGCACGCGGGCTCAGTAGTTGTGGCTTGTGGGCTCTAGAGCACAGGCTCTATATTTGTGGAGCACGGGCTTAGTTGCTCCACGGCATGTGGAATCTTCCCGGACCAGGGATTGAACCCGTGTCCCTTGCACTGGCAGGCAGATTCTTAACCACTGAGCCACCAGGGAAGTCCTGGGAAAGGCAAATTATTAACCTATTATGGCTTACTGGAAGACAATTTGGTATTACAGATAAAAAATATTGAAAATATTCATGTTCTTTGGCCCAGTTATTCCACTCTTAGGAATTTATCATTAAGAAATAGCCAGAGGGCTTCCCTGGTGGCGCAGTGGTTGAGAGTCTGCCTGCCAATGCAGGGGACACGGGTTCGAGCCCTGGTCTGGGAAGATCCTGCGTGCCGCGGAGCGGCTGGGCCCGTGGGCCACAATTGCTGAGCCTGCGCGTCTGGAGCCTGTGCTCCACAGCGGGAGAGGCTGCGATGGTGGGGGGCCTGCACACCGCGATGAAGAGTGGCCCCCACTTGCCGCAACTGGAGGGAGCCCTTGCACAGAGGCGAAGACCCAACACAGCCATAAAAATAAGTAAATTAATTAATTAATTAAAAAAAAAAAGAAAAACCGCAATTTGAAAAAAAAAATTGCTTAAAAAAAAAAAAAAGGAATAGCCAGAAATTTATGCAAAGAATTATGAAAAAGTATCCCTACTGCAATGTTAGAATAGTAAAAAAAAAAAAAAAAAAATTCAACACAAAATGTCCAACAATAAGAATCTGGTTAAATAAATGTATGATATATTCTTAGGATGAAGTAGTAGCCATTAATTTTTTTCTCAGCAGAATATTTGACGATATGGAAAAGTCTTCATACAGTATTAATTTTTTTAAAAGCTGGCTTTAAAAAAATATATATATATATAAATA
This sequence comes from Balaenoptera borealis, assembly GCF_965194805.1. Taxonomy (NCBI): domain Eukaryota; kingdom Metazoa; phylum Chordata; class Mammalia; order Artiodactyla; family Balaenopteridae; genus Balaenoptera; species Balaenoptera borealis. The sequence goes on along the minus strand of NC_138874.1, from coordinate 101,320,700 downwards.
TATTTCAGGGGTTACAAACTTGAATGTTTACAGAGGATGATAACAAATGCATGGTGTGATGTGACCGGGTTTAAAAAAGGGTGACCACATGTCCTACATAAATGTGTTCACACATACACACATCCACCATCCTGTGACGCTTGAATATTTGCCAAAAATGTTTAGAGTGGTTGGTGGGATTATGAGTAATTTTTATTTTCCTCTGTGTGCTTTTCTATTTTTCTTAAATTTTCTATATGAAAAAAAACCCTTACGGGGCTTCCCTGGTGGCACAGTGGTTGAGAGTCTGCCTGCTAATGCAGGGGACACGGGTTCGAGCCCTGGTATGGGAAGATCCCACATGCCGTGGAGCGACTGGGCCCGTGAGCCACAACTACTGAGCCTGCGCGTCTGGAGCCTGTGCTCCGCAACAGGAGAGGCCACGATAGTGAGAGGCCCGCGCACTGCGATGAAGAGTGGCCCCCGCTTGCCACAACTAGAGAAAGCCCTCGCACAGAAATGAAGACCCAACACAGCCAAAAATAAATAAATAAATTAGAAAATATTTATTAAAAAAAAAAAACAAAAAACCCTTACTTTTATAGTAAAAATTCCAATAAATGTTATGAGATAGAAAACAAGAGACAATCAGCACCGGCCTGCTTTTAGACAGAAACACTGATACCTGAGGAGGCTTTTCCTATCCTATTGCAGAGCTCCTCCTGAGGAAGGGGATTTCACTGCCTCCACTTCACAACCCTGTCTATCTTTGACCAAGACATCTGAAAATGCACCGGAAATACTAAAGCAGTGGTTCTCAGTCCTCACTGGCATCTGAGGTAGCTGAGGAGCTTTAAAAAATACTGTTGCTTACACCCCACCCTGGAGATTCTGACTCAGCTGGCCTGGGGTGGGGCCCAAGCATCAGTAATTTTTAAAAGTTCCTCAGCTGATTGTAACGTTGAGCCAGGGTTGAAAACTCCTAGTCCGACCTAAACTCTTCAGATTGCAGCTTAATTTCACTTCTCATTGCATCATTTAAGAAGATGGGAAAGAAGATCATCTTCACTCTTTGTATAAGATGCTTGTCTCTGTTTCTAATCTATTTGAAATGATGGCTATGAATTTTCTCCTTAAAGCTGCATAGTCCTTCATTTGATAAAAACTTGATTATAAAGCACTGTATCACAGCACTATATCCCTTTCCTTCATGAGCTTAATTTTAGGTTTATTGACAGGATTACATCATTAATATCTTCCTTTCCTCCACTGGACAGTAAACTCCATGAGGGTAAGAACATTTTTTTTTTGCCTTGTATGCCCATAATTTGCAGATTGAGTATATGTATATGGGCACCATGTCTAATCATTTATAGGCTCTCTGAGGATGACATTCACAATGCAACATTTATGGAATTGGGCACTTACTGTGTATGAAGTACTATATCAAATAATGCATGGATATAAACCAAAGCATAGACTCCAAGTGCTATGATTTAGTAGGGCAGAGATGAACGCAGACAGCTAAATGCATCACAAAGCCTAATGAAGAAATGACACTGCACAGGCAGAAACCCAATGGCATCAACAGATGGAGCAGTGGTTTTTCTGATTGGGACTTTCATGGAAGTGTTAATGGAGGAAATATCATTCAAGTTAAGCCTTGGAGGATGAACAGATGTTGATAGTTAGAAAGGGTGGAGAAAGGGCATTTGCTGCTATAAAAGATTACCTCAGACCTACGGCTTAAAACAACCCAAATTTATTATCGCACAGTTCTAAAGGTGAGAAGTCCAGGTGGGCATGGTTACTTCCTCTGCTCTGGGTCCTACAATGTCAAAATCAAGGTGTTGCCAGGGCTGCATTCATTTCTGGAGGTTCTGGAGATGAATCTACTTTGAAACTCTTTCAGGTTGTCGGCCAAACTCAGTTCCTGGTGGCTGTAGGACTGAGGTCCCTGCTTTTCTATTGGTTATCAGCCAGAGATCTCTCTTAGCCCCTTACACTGTCTATTCCTCATCACATTGCCCCTTCTGCCTTTAAACCAGCAAAGGTACACTGGGTCCTTCTTACACTTCAAACCTCACCAACTTCTCCTTTGGCTTAATTCTCTTCTGCCTCCAGTCAGAGAAAGTTCTTTGCTTAAAAGAGCTCATGTGGCTAGATTGGGCCCATCAAGTTTAGGAAACTCTCCCTATCTTAAGCTCTCTAATTACATCTGCAAAGTCTCTTTTGCCATGTATTGTAAAATATTCTCAGGTTCCAGGGATTAGGTCATGGACATCTTCAGGGGTCCATTCTGTCCACCATGCCAAGTAATTTGCAGGATAATCAGATAATCAGATATGGTTGGAGCATAGATGTTGCGAAATATGGGGAAGGAGCTTGAGAGTCTTGAACACCAGCCTGAGATGTCTGGATTTTATCTTGACAGCAAGAGGTGGTTATGGCTCTGAGAAGGTAAATTTCATATACTAAGAAATATAAAATTGTTTCAGAAAATATCTCTTGTAACTTAATTCTGAGAATACAATAGGAAGCTGAATGCCTGTGAATGCCATTACAGCCCAGAACAGAGATACCTTAGCTGAAGCTACTTCTCTCTAGAGTTGTGGCTATCTTTCTGTACACTAATTATTATCCTGGGCATATCTTCTGTTCTTGTTCCCAATCTCTGGTCTAATGAAATAAATAAGTAAATAAATAAATAAACAGTCTAATGAAATAAATTATATATATATATATATATATATATATATATATATAATATGTATGTATTTCACATACACACATATAGAGAGAAATAGACCCTTGCTCTGTGTGTGTATGTGTGTGTATCCGATACTCTTATTTTCCTCTTTGTAACTTTCCCTGATTCACTAAACATACATTTTCATTATCATCTCTGGGTAATAAAAAAAATTATTGATATCAACTCACCCACGTATAGGCTTTTGAGTGGCTACCAACTTTCATCTCTTGCTAAACATCAGAAACATGGCTAGGACTCAAATACCCCTAATAGAAATTAGGGCAAAAACAACCTGGTGGAAAAGTAAGCTATGTTCAGTTACTGAGTTCATAACCTGAGTACAAAAATATTGCATCATGACAACTAGAAATCTACACTTAAATAGCACCCTAACATTAAGGTTTGGCCCTTCAATCCCTATACACATTAAATCTATAAAAAGGAAGAAAACTATAAATCATCATCTTTAAGGAAATGCACATTGCAATTCTCGTGAAATAAATTCAGGCTTTCACAACATAATTTTTTTTCTCTTATGACTTAATACTTGTGTGTGTAGTAATAATTTCCTGGTCAAGAATTCAGATTCTGATGTCAGAGTGCTGGTTTAAATCCCTGCTCTACCGTTTTCTAGTAGTGCTGCTTTCAGTAAGTTACCAAACTCTCTGCGGCTTCCTCACTATAAATGGGGACAAAAATGATACCTACTTCAGAGGGTTGTTGTGAAGACCTGACACATGTAAAGTACTAAGAACATTGTCTAAACATCGTGAGTGCTTGACAAATGTTAGCTATTCCCCTTACTATTATTTTTAGATAAGTCAGATGTTATTCTCTGCAATTCATTTCCCCTCCTCCCCCCTCCTCCATTTCTAAGGGAAAAGAGGTTTTAATTTTATAAAGACAAACCAGTTCTCAGACACAATAATTAAGGCAAATAAAACAGTTTCCTTAGAAGCAAAAATCTTCCACATTTGCCCTTTCAATATAAAACTCTGAAGAAAAGAAAAGATGAAGAAGCATAGGGTTGAAATCTACAGGCAAAGTGATTATAGAAAGCTGCAGGGATGCTTGTGACTGAAATAAATACCTCCCTCCCTGCCAGGAACTGGGTTCTGAGCATGACTGAAGGTGAGAGGGGAGGTAAGAGAGCTGGACAAAGCCTGGAATAAAGGAGCAATGTGATTAAACAAACTCACGACACAGTGATGACGTGCACGGAAGTTAATGCTGCCAGTTAAGAGGACGTGTTGAACACATATTATAATGCATTAAAGTCCTACACAGTGACAGACTGTGTGAAGCGTACAGACTGGCAGAGCTCATAAAACTTATGGTTCATGCATTACTACTCACCGCTACTTCCTACCTGCAGTTCTAAGAAAGACTCAGGAAAGAGCCTGCCTTTAAACCATTCAGAACGAAACACAGCCTATCCTTCTTTATGCTCTCAGTTTATAAGAGGGTATTATCATTCTTTTCAAAGGAAAACATAAAAGTAGCTCCTAACTGAATAAGCATAATTATCAAACGTGTTACAACATAACATTTTCAGTCTTTCACTGAATGACTTCAAACATTCAACAAGTGATATTTCTATGTACATACTATCCTGAAGTAATACTCTGAAACTTATTACATGTACTACTCTTAGTATGGATTTGCTTTAGAAATTAGTCATTTTTTTCAAAAGGAAAAAAACTTTGTAATGATATGGCCTAAATTACAGCTTTTTTGGAGGAGCTGGAAAAACAAACTATATTTATTGCTTTTTGCTCCAGGCCACTCATATTTCCATATATATTTCTGTTGCTTGTCTACTCTTTCTTTTCATAAAAATACATTCAATGTAGACACATACACTGAACACACAATTGCAGCTTAGTTCAAGTTAGAAGACACTGTATGAGCTCCTTTAAAAGCCTCATAAAGTTTTCTTTGCACAATTTTCCTGTCTAAATCCCCCTCATTTTTCTTTCATGACATCAGAGCTGCAGTGGTTTTTAATTTCATTTCAATGGGAAAGACGTGGCTTTTCAACTTTACTAAAACCAACAAAGCACAATTTAAGGGTAACACACACACACACACACACACACAAACACCCTTCTCCTGATTAAAACAATGCATTAACAATGTAAGAAAGCATCAGAGGCACTTAAAACAGTTCAGGAATTTGGAGGGAGGGGAAGAAGGCAAGTCTAAAAGTCACTTTCCTCTCAAACACTGAGGGAAAAATAACCTTCAAAAAATCCTACTACTTTTTTGTAATACATTTTTATAATTTCAGTTATACCAGTTGGAATCTAATTCTGAGTACAGCTGTATTTGTGCATTTACTAATTAAGCTATCCAAATTATGGGAGCAGCCCTAGATAATGTGCTCATTACATTTAGTTCTCTAAGAAGTGTAACTTAATAGTATTAAATTTTCAACATTTTCTGCAAAGGTATCTTTTGATATCGAATTTCAGAGAATTCCATTTAACATACCACTTTACAGGTTCTCCTTCATCAAAGTTTATTAACTTTCTTTTCTCCTCTTCATTAATGTGTAACAGTTAGAGCTAGGTCCTTTTCCCTTGATATTCTTTCCAATTCCTTCCCCTTAGTCATATTCTTTTCTAGTCTCTGTGCCAGTTTCCATCCCAGTTTTTAGTCTGATATTGTTTAACTTTCTTTCTCCTGTGTTATAGACTCTTGCGAAAATATACTCCTCTGAGGTTTTCACAGTAACTATTGCGATGGTAGGTACATGACAAGTATTAAGTGTGTTAAACGAATTTAGAAACACCAGAAACAGAAAGGTAATAATTTCCAACAAATTTGATGTAACTGAAGTATTCTTGCAACAACTGACTATAATACCTATTAAAAGAGATATTCATCAATGGGCATCAGGGCCCATTGAAACATATGATAGCCTACTCAGATCCTAAATCTAAAGCCTAAGAAGGTCAGACAAACAAATGAAAAACAGGAACCTACGTATATAAATGGATGGTGCTAGGACAAGCTAAGTGTATGGATGTGGAATTTCTGAGTTTAAATTTCAAGGTCCGTGAAAGAATAAAACATGTTTGCTGCTAAAAAACCACTGGCCATTTTTAGACAACTAAATCACCAGTGGTTACCCTAAAACTAAGTGCCATAATAATAGGACGTGCAAAATGGAGATGTTGGAAATGAGAAATTGTGAATTTGTTTACTTTGGTCTTTTTTACCATGGCTATGAGAATAACTGTTTTGACTTCCGACTCTGCTAACCGCAATTGTTTCTAAGGAGATTGGCGAGAGGAGGGGGAGGGATCCAGAGAAAAGCAGCAGAGACAGAGAAAAGAAAAAAATGGAGAGGAGGACAGAGAGATAAGGAAGTGGATGTTAAAAGACTGATAATAAAACTATTACTTGTTTTTGAGATTAGAGGTCATAGGCAATCACAAAGTTACCCTTTTTTTTTTATGGATGAAGAATTAGTAGGTCTCTGTTGGAAAGAATCTGCTTTATTCTGAGCATTCTGAAAAACCATAAAGAGAAAGGTTATTATTTTTTGCACCTATTATGTTCATTTATTCGTCTTCCTTTCTGACTGATCATTTAAAGACTTCCACTTCCCATCATTGTTAGATATTTTACTGGCATTATTAGCAGTTCTAAAAAACAATCCAAAGTAGGTTATTTCTCTTTTTTAAGTGAAATGAGTTTACGCCGATAACACAAAAGGTTGAGAATAAATAGCAACTTGGGCGGAGTACAGCTCTTCCTTGAATGCTTTTTTGGCTGCGAAAAAGAATGTTGCCACAAAAATCTGTTTTGCATCATCTAAATGCTTGAAACAAGAACACATAATTTAGAAGAAAAAAAAAAAAAAACAGTGGCTGCCACTTAGCCATAAAGAGCAAAGTCGTGTTAGAAATAGCTTCCCTGTGATATTTTGGTGCATTTCTGGGTTTTTTCAGCAATCGACGTAATTATGCGGTTGGAGAGGGCAGTGTTTACCCACATTCCCATTTATACACTGTACACAAACAGAGGACTTGACTCTAGCAGTCTGATGGGCACACGGGTCTGCGGCCACCATCCCTGACCTCAGCCGCTGAGGAAACCCAGGTGGTTTTATCAAACGTAAGTGCAGTCTTTAAACTAGAGAATATTGATACCTGATTCTGCTTCTGTCTGTCCAAAACACCCAATGCTTTCTCTGCTTGAGTGCTAGATTACAGTTGTAGAATACTGTTTACATGCACTCTGTCAGTAGGCTAATTCTTTCCATAGTTACTGAATTATGATGCAGAGGCGGAGGAGGGCGCGTGACACAAGCACCCTCCCCCCAAAATCCGTAACTTTGTTGTTTCTTTGTACAACTTGATGCCAGAAATAAACCCCCATATCTTTCCCCATGGCTACTCTGCAAACTTTGGAATGGTTTCTAGGAAGCAGAAAAAGGAAACTTCTGCCTATTAGAATATTCAAGCTTATCAAATCATTTCATATGTTAGGATGACTATAAATGCTAACTTTATTGTACAGGAAGTTCTTTCATGAAAATGACATTCTTTTTCAGTTAAAAATGTTCAGATGTCAAAACTGGCGCAAAGAAAAGTAACAAGCTGTAATCGCTGTTCTATGCAGCACAAGTACAAAATCATGTTTTAAATATCATACAACTCCATCTATTCAGCTGGCACCCTCTTAAGTGGCACGCCCGTTGCATCAGGCTGATGGCCAAAGCCCTTGCATGAGTGATTCAGAACAGTGGCCTACCTCACCCATTCACACATGTCTAGTACTGTCTGCAACACTATTTATACAAGTTGAGATGTGAATCGACATTTTGTAGCATACATTTTCTTCTGTGTGGCCCTTTATTAAAACTGGGCTGGCTCCCAGTAGCATTATATATTCTACAAGTTGATCCACCTTTAATAAGGGACTTAGTTCATGTAGCCCGTGCTACTAAAATGATTGTGGGACAAAATGCTCATATTTTATTCCATGATAAGATTCTGGAATCTTATGACTAATTTTTCGCAATTCTATTTTCAAAACCCTGTCAACCATCACTACAAATATAACATGGATACTTAGAACTAAGTGTACTGTTTTTCTACATATCTGTCTCCCTCTCTAGAGATATATAAAAACATATATAAACATGGAGAGAATGTGAATACATCATCCCAACTCACTGCATAGAAGGACGCTATGGAACCTCCCTGAGGCTCTGTTTCCTTATCTGTTCAGTGGGGATAGTAATTCTACCTATACTCCAAAGACTGGTGCAAACATAAAATGTGGAAATGCTTATAAAGAGCTTGGTACATTGCCTGGCCCATAAAAAGTATTCAATATCCACCCTGCGAAAAGCTCAGTTTGTTGTCAATCACAGTTTGAACAGGGACAATAAAGCAAGTTAAGAGACAGGTGGAGGAAGCTGCTATTTCCAAAGGCACATTCTATACTCTACCTGACATCACAGGTATACTCTGCCTGACATCACAGGGGAGTGATGCATGGTGGTCCATGTGACATCAGGGAACACAGGACATACTATTTTGAGATACAAAAGTCATCTTGGCATATTTGGTCCTTTTTATTGTGCTTTCCCTCATTCTCCTCTCAAGTATTTCTCAGTAAAGCCATGAGAAACGGCTTGACTTCATGAGTTCTTGAGGTAAGGAGAAAAATATACTTTATAAATTCTTCCTATCAATTTCTGTAACCCATTCTGATGCCCAAGTTCAGCCTGAATTACACTGACTGGTAGTACGCTAGAATTTTCAGACTAGTAGCAAAACCACCCATGACATTAAAATAATGCTAAGGAGAGCAGGGAAATTAATAGAGGAAGAGGATTTATAAACTTATATCTTTTCTGAATCTGCAGTTACGTGCTCTTTAAATACTGTTGTAGACTGTAAACAAATGGTTTTCTCAAACTTCAGTGCATTTGCCCCCCTACGCCAGTTAGATCTGAACTTTGACACAGAATGTTTTACATATAGGAGAAGAAAAGGGTACATTAGATGTGACTGCCATATGACAAGGCAACTTGTAGTATTTTGAAAAAAAAGCTACTCTGGCAGTAGGAGAAAGTGCTGGCAACGTGCACCAACATAACTCGTCTGTCACTTTAAGAGCTGAAATAGGAAAACCTGTACCATTTTTGTACTTTTGTTCATTCTTTTCAACTCATTCGAAGTTGCCCCCTGGGAGTTAGCCCTCCACCAAAAGTCTCTTTCAGTACACAACTAGCTCTCTCTATTAAGCGTACCCACCCCTGCTCTGCTATAACACTGCTTCCTTTGTACTTGCCTGGTGAACTGATCAGCCATACAGTACAATGGCCACAATTACTAAATTACACTGCCTGTCACTGCCTTTTGTATCACACCTCTAACAGGTGCCATTACCATGATAGGCAAATTGTAATAATCCATTCACAGCATCCACTGCCTTAATAATGTATTTTTTTTTATTTTACATAATCTGTGTGTGAATACCACAAGGCATTTGAATAGTTAGTAAATACGTGGGGCTGAAAGACCGAACTGCATGGAATGCAGCTACCAACAAAGGCGCTTAGGACAACAGACCTGAATGCAACCACATTCCTGATAAAGCAGATATACACATAAATATATCCCATGCAGAAAGGGCGTCCGGATTTGGGGGTTTTCGAAAGCAAATTTAGGGACCTGAGAGAGTGAATAACAAGACTTAGCAAACGGAAGTTGTTACCCCGGGTTTAAAACCCCACATGGTGCCCAGGTGAGCACAGCCACAAGCATCCTCTGCTGTTGTCAGCAGCACCCAGGGCCAAAAAGCACAAGAGAATCATGAAAGCACCAGCTGAGCCATGGGAAGCCTGCCCTTGATCACTGCTTACCCTTTTACTATGGCCCCTTTCCGGCTTTATCTCTGTAAGATGCCTACATGCATATAGGACATGAAATGTGACCATTTAAACGATTTGTGAAGTTTACAGAAGTGCTCCAGTGAATACATGTGAATATGTGTGAATACATGTATCAGCAAAAATGCCTCCCTTCCTGAGTATCACGGTCAGTGGTCAACTTGAGTTGATGGAGGTTTGCAGTCTTTATTTTCCTGGAGGTTGTTATAAATAAGACAGATATACTCACTGGTGTCCTTCAAAGTCTGGTGCATGATGGTGGCTTCCTGGTGGTCGGCCTCACAGAGGATTCATGTTTACAACATGACGACGTCTCCACTTTTGAAATGTGACTAAAAACACTTTCAAATTATAAGGCTCTAACCAAGTAGAAGACAGCATTGCTATTATGGATTAATAATTCGGAACACTTAACCAAGTCTAAGCATTGCCTTGTTAAGTCAGTCACAACAAATGAAAGAAGGTAAGAGTTTCAGAGCTGCTCCTCCACCAAAGTCGTTCTTGAACCCAGTTTTAAAAACCACTACTTCTGTGCCACCTAAAAGGCACAGCCATGCGTTCAATGGTTTCAATTAGCCGTATAATCAGGAAAACCAGAGAAGCCTCCACAATCAAGAGGACCAGTGACGGCTCTACAATTTCCAGGGACTACGAAAGGTGTGTCAAGGAGGAGAGGGTCAGAGAAATTGTCTTGAGGCTGCACTTGCACATCAAGCACACTATTCTTTACTTAGACTGTATGTTAAAGATATTCCAATTGTAGTGGTGAGTATTTTGCATATTTCACTTCTTCTTCCCACAAATTAAGTTGTGATCCATCAATCTAAAATGCCTTTGGGAGGAGGGAGTTTGGAGAGTTTCTCCTTCTCCAAGCTGCCCCTTCAATTCTGCCACTGATGGGCAGGAAATGCTACCTGCTAATATAAACATTCTGTCCCTGATCTATAGATCTCCATAAATCTATACATGGATAAATGGAAATTCCAGAGTCTATCCTACATCATCATCATTTATTAAGGGCTTACTATATGTCCTGCATTGTGTAAGGATTTTACATGATCACATCTAATCCTTCTACTAAACCTATGAAGTGGGTACTACTATTATCTCAGTCTTGCAGATGAGAAAAGTGAGGCTGAAAGCCTAAGTAACTTGCCCAAGGTGATTTTATCAGAGTCCCAATAGAAAATAGACCACATAATCAAATTAGGTAATTTAAGCAGTCTTTAATAAAGAGACTATTTAAAAGGTGTGGGAATCCACAAGGCCTGGCACATTAGCCTGAGACAAGCTAACAGTGGGCAAGTTACCACCGCTAGGCTTAAAGTGGGAGGGCAGGAAGTGGTTACCAGGACTCTGAAAGAAACGGCCTTGGAGACAGATGCAGCCAGTTCAGTGCAATACCACAGGAAGAGAGCTGGCAGAATCCATACCCCAGCCGTACTCTCCTCCCTGTGTTCTGTGTCCTGCCAGTGCTCCCCACTGGGTGAACCTAATTGGAACCCAGAGGGCAAGGGAGCCCATTGGTGTGGTCCACACAAGAGTCTGTCATCCAAGAAACAAAGCAGAGTGGATGTGGGGAAGGAAATTTTATGTCCAAGCGGTCATACAGTGAGTGTGTAAATGCTAGCTGGGCTTGGATTTAAATCCAAATCTACTGCTATTAACCACCAGGCTATAAACTGCCCTCTAAGAAGACATGTACGTTTATAATTCTGGTACATAACTATTGCTAAGTCTTCTACTTTTAAAATCTCTTGAAGTTCTCAAAATCTCCATTCAGCCAACTGGATTCTCACATTCCTTCTCTGGCCTCCTGGTTCTCTGTGTACACTGTGAGCGTCAATCACCCAGGGCCCCCCTTTTCTTCCTGTCCATCACCCTGATTTGGCCTCCCACTGCCTCCCCATCTGGCCTACCTCCCACGGTTAGCCGTTTCAACTTTGCACTCACTACTACCCTACCATCGCTCCTCTTTGTCCTCCTGTCATTCCTACTCTGCCAGCTCTCAACAGGTGGCGACTTTCCACTGTTTGCTTTCTTGGCTCCTACTCCTGTCTGCCAAGCAATCCTGGGGAGACCTGCGAGACCACACTAGTGAGCCCGCTCCAAATTCGTGCGCCCAGACCTCAGCTGGGCACTCATGGTAACTCAGCCACTTCTGACTCAGCTCGTGCTGAGTCCCCTTGACATTTCCTACAGCAACTATTCTGAGCCTTTCCCACCTCCTTCTAAGCCCTTGACCCTGTCCTTCACTGTCAGGGTGTAACGGGGTTCCTTGTTTGGGATCATGACGAACCTTCTGAAGTTCTCTCCTTTGGAACTCAACATTATTCAAAATCCACTCTACCTCCCTTTTCCTTCACCCCTGCTTCTGAGGAAGCGTTTAAGGTTACCTCTTCAATGCGTGCTGTTGATTCCACCCCTTTGCACGTCTTCAGGTCCTGAAATGGGCAGTTACTTTCCTTCATATTGGCATCACTACGTCTCTACCAGTTCCTACCTCTTGTTCCCAAAAGTTCCCAAGACATGCCCAGGGCTCTCAGGCTTAAGGGAACAAAAATTAACTTTGATCCTTATCAGTCCTCACCTTTTTATTTCTCTACTCACTTTTTCTTAAAAAGAGAAGTCTAGGACCAACTTCCCCACTATTCATGCTCTCTGACTCCTCAAAGCCACCACTTCCTATCTTTTTGAATGCTCTCCAGGTCTTCTGAAGTACTGGATTTTTCTCAGTTACTTCTCTTTCTTGAAAAAAAAAAAAAAAACCTCTCCTTCTAAGGCTTCCATGATGCTGCACTGCCAAGAGTCATCCGCTCACCCTCTTGGCACACCCTGACTCCTCTTTCTCCCATGAAATGCAGACTTTCCTCAGCGTCCTAAGGCTCTTTTCTTCTGTATAAATATTCTCTTGGTGATCTTATTTATTCCCCTGGCTTAAATGTGCTTCCATAAAGTAGTATTTATGAGATGACTTTAAGTGGAACATGAACTGACATTTTTTTATTTGGATACTTTGTTTAATCTAACCTTGGACGGCATCCACCGTAAGATGCACCATTTAAAATACACTACTTAGAAAGCGGCTGCCAATTAAATTATGACACAATGCTTTCTTATCCCTTAAAATTTTAATTTTATATTTATTCAAAAGATCTTTTAGATTTCTCACTTCGAGAGTTTTTTTTATACATCACTCCTGTGCATACACAGAGGGAGATTTAAGCAAAACAAATGGGTGAAGGTTTTCCTAAAATGTTCTCACAATCAGTGTCCAACTCTTCTGAACCACTTTTCAGCTCATGGTCATTGATATCCTCGGAGCCATCAGGAGCATCAGGGATGTGACATTTCATAAGTGTCTTAACTACTCTCTCTGGGATTCTCTTCCATGGTGCTGATACTCATTCTGCAAGTCTCCATGCTTTCTTCTTTGTACCAGAAAGTCAGGTTCTCAGACAACAGTTAAAACTTATATTCTTTTCTCTAAAGATCTTTAAATGGTTTGTTGACTGAAACGTTGAGAGACTGCAGTTTTTCACGCACGCCAAATTGGCTCATGTACTGACAATGACAAGTATATCTCCACCACTGTCTGGCCAGCAGAGTTTGTAAGATGCCATCAACTGTAAAACACCCTAATTTCAGAAATGTTAAATTGTGAAAAGATGTGCATCTTACAATCATGAAATATGGTAATTGTGCATTTATTTTCATGGGTATTTTAAAAAACTATAGCCATCACATCAAACTCACAGATTTCACAGATATTATTATTTAGAATGGGCTATGCTTTTATTTATCTATTTTTAATTAATTAATTTATTTTTTGGCTGCCTTGGGTCTTCGTTGCTGCACGCGGGCTTTCTCTAGTTGCAGCGAGCGGGGGCTACTCTTCGTTGTCGTGCACAGGCTTCTCATTGCGGTGGCTTCTCTTGTTGTGGAGCACGGGCTCTAGGCATGTGGGCTTCAGTAGTTGTGGCACACAGGCTCAGTAGTTGTGTCTCATGGGCTCTAAAGCGCAGGCTCAGTAGTTGTGGTGCACGGGGTTTAGTTGCTCTGAGGCATGTGGGATCTTCCTGGGCCAGGGCTCAAACCCGTGTCCCCTGCATTGGCAGGCGGATTCTTAACCATTGCGCTACCAGGGAAGTCCCTTAGAATGGGCTATGCTTTTAAAAAGTGAGTTAATTTAAAACAGATTTTTAAATATTAAGTAAGAGTATAAGTATTGGTTAAGTATGGCAAAAAGCTTTTAAGTAGCACTCAAAAGGCTAAAGTTTGAAGTACACAGGCTTAAATTATCATCACTTCAAGGACGACTTATGTTTACATATTCAGCTATAACCTCATTCTTAAGCTTCAGTCCCCAAATTCCAGCTGCCTGTTCAACAATATTACTTGGGCACTTTGTTGATACCTTAAAACTCAGTATCTTCCCTGCAAAACCCACTCCTCCTTTCAATTTTCCTTTCTGTTAATGGGACACCTTTTACTCAAATGGAAACCCTGGAACCACCTAGGATTTCTCCTCACCCCTCCCGTCACTGCATGCCCCCAACCGCCTGTCCTTACAGCCGAACTGCCAAGACTTGTTGATTCTTCCTCAGTGATGTCTCTTGCATCTGCCCTCTTTTCTTCATTCCTAATTCCACAACTCTAGTTCAACCTTAATTAGGACTTCTATAGCCTGCTGCCATAGTGTCCTAAATGCTTTCCCTTACCACTCTTTCTCCTCTGAGCTGTCTTATATGCCATTGGCCAGAGTCACCTCCTAAAACATAATTATCATCGGGTCACTTTTTTGTCTCAAAAAGCTCAAATACAATAAGAAAGTACTTTACATTTATTTGCATAACGTTTTCAGACTTTTTTCATTTGATTTTCTCAGCAGGTCTATGAGGAAGGACAGGTATTATTCACCCCATTTGAAAGAAGAAATAGAGGATGAGGAAACGGTTTGCTGAAAGTCAAACAGTGAATGGATATGGTGGTCTGGTGGTATTTTTTTTCCCCTGCATTGTACCCCCCTGCAATTCTTGACTGGCTGGAAGGTTGCTTATTTGATCTAATGAAAGACATAAGATCTACGTCTAATTTAAAAACAAATTTTTTTATTACATTATAACTCACACCAGTCCTTTTTTTCCAGTTTCTTTCCCACACTACTGCTAGGATAATGTTCCCTAAGTATAGGTTTCATTATATCACCCCATTGTTCATATACCTTTAATAGCTTCTAATTGCCTATGACATTAAGACCCACCTCTTTGGCATTCACGGTCCTTTAAGTTTCGTCTACCTTTCCTTTCTTACTTCCTACAAATCCCCACCTGTGTTCAATGCTGTAGCTAAACTTTCTATTTTGCTATTCCCCAACCAACTTTTTATTCACTGCGCATTTGTTCACGATGCTCTATCCACAGGGGATGGTCTCCTTTGTGACCTCTCCGATCTTCAAGGCCCACCCCAAATGCTACCTTCTCTGTAAATCCAGACTTAGTTTCCCAAACCCCTATTACGTGCTTCACTTTTAACTGTTTATCAAGGAGTGTGAGGTCTGCTGGTGGTACATAAAATCTTTTTTACTTTAATATTTATACAATTACTTATGTATTTAGGTATTAGAAAAAACAACTGGAGCATCTAACTCATGGTTTCACATAGGACAAGGCCATGTAATACAAAATTTCAGTCTTTTTAAAGTTGATTGATAGAAAAATATTAAGTAAATAAAACTAGATGGTGGTATAGATGAGGTGGAAAGTGTGGCTGTGGTTCATAAATGCTGGACCTTTGGGAAATGCTACCTTATAGCCTTTACAGTATGTGGTATACCTCAGTAAAGTCCTTTGTCTGCATGTTTTACGCTCCCCATTAGAATACACAAACTGTAAATCAGGACTAAAGAGGATTTATCTGTGTATCCCTAACCCAAACTGTGGATCATGACTTTGTAGATGGACTGTAAAATCAATTTAGAAATCAAGACCGGAATTTCGTTTTTTTTTTTTTTTAAAAAACAAGATTCGAAAATATTAGTGTACATTACCCATAGCTAAAAAGGGTATTGTTTTATGAAATATCTGTTTCAGTTATGTATGTGTATATGTGTGTAATATGCAACGTGATGTGAAATGTATTTCTTATTATGTCATGATCTAAAATATTTGAAAAAATACGGCCCTGACATGTATAGCCCCATTCCCTGTACATATTATGCACTCAGATATAGGACAAGGGATTTCTTGATGTAGGTACCAGAAAACATCTTATTTTTAAATCTTCTGATTATGAAAGTAATGTATTACTAAATTTTTACCATTATAGATAATAGGGGTAGGACCTTATAATCAACATCCCACCCCAAGATAAATACTCTTGATAGTTTGGTACTTATTCCAAAGTTCCACTTTGAAATAGATTTTATTTTCTTTATATTCCAAAGTTTATATTTTGAGAATGGCACAGTTCTGAGACTATTAAATATGGGTGTCACCTCCATGTCAGCACAGTGCATTGTACTTCAGAAATGATTGGGTAATTAAATGCATACTAAAATATTAATAGTATGTGTGTAGAATATAGGTAGGGAAGAGCAATTGATAAGCAGAAATGGGAAGTTCTGGCCTTTTTAGAGGAGGCAGGATGAGAATGGGCAAAAGGTAAACATATAGAATGAACAGAGGAAAATCGTCAAGGACACTCTGAGAGGTTTAAACTTTCCTGTATAATAAACAGGTAACTGTAAACAATTCACTTCAAGAAGACATCATGGAAAATAATGGAATAGTATTAATTGAACAGAACAATCTAACTGGTAAAAATATGAAGTCTATCACACAGAATGTCTCAAATGTCTCCAGTGCTGTCTAGAAAGTAAACAAGGCAATAAAATGATTTTATGACTGTATCTTCATAAATAACCACAAGAATAACATAGTGCCATCCTTCAAGTTATATCTTAAACATTAATTAATTTCATAAAGTAAAAGGTAATTTAGTTCTGTAATTACTTGCAAATTTTCTAATTTAAATGAAGATGATGTTAATTCAACTGAGCTTTAAAATAAGGCCATCATGTTTCCCTGGAGGACACACACATCAGGGACTAAGATGAACCAAACATTCTTGAAAACACGATGGACACAAAACAAATGTTTACTGTAGGAAGCAGAAAAATGCTGTACTTCTGGCTGTTATCAAAATCCATTCTTGCAAAGAGAGGACAAATATCAGTGATATTTAAATGCACATGAAGAATATCTTGATTTATACATTTATGAAAACATCGACAAAGATTATAATGAAAAGATTCATAAATTAGATCTGTATATCAGTAAACCAGAAACTGAAAAAGAGCTACAGGAATACTACCCAACTTTCATCAGTTTTCTGTGCCAAGAGAAAGACATCATTAGGTGAGGGAAAGCAAAAAGATTTTTAGGCTGTGAAATCTCAAGAGAGAAATCAATCATTCATTCAACAGATATTTATTTAGTGCCTACTATTAGCACCAAAGAGAGATACAGTGGTGAGCAAACCATACAAGGTCCCTGTGGTCATGGAAATTGTATGTTAGTGAAGCAAAGTACAACAGTGATCTGGAATCTAGATATTTCCTCTGCCACTAACTGGCTGTGTAAACATGGAAAAGTCACTTAACGCATCAGGGACTCAATTATTTTATCTGTTAAAATGAAATGGTTGAGCTAAATCATTTCAAGGAGAAAATGCAAATATTGGGGTTCAAGATTGGGGACCACCATTCAAATAATTCAGCAATAGAGTCTACTGCCAGCCAAGTCAAATTCAGCTAGCGTTTTCCTTTGTTCATCTGGGAATTTCCATAATTAGACCAGGACATTAAAGTCTTCCCTGACCCAATGCATCCCTCTACACTGTACTCACTGATTTCATTCTCTGTCTTGCCTATGAGATTCATGCTCTTTCCAGTGCCTAAAACAGTACCCCCGTCACTTGATTTATTTGATTTGATTTTTTAAACTCAGGTATCTGGGAACCAATGATTCAGAGAATACAATGAGTATTATAATTTAAGTAACTCAGATAAAATGGAATTAAAACTACAGTATTCACTAGGAACCTGCAGACATCGATGAAAATGAAAGGTTACACTCAGAAAAAGAATCGAACACTTCAACGATTTATTTTACCATATGCTGAAGCTTTGGGGGAACATTGTTAAAGTATAAAACCTAAGTTAAAGTAGACTCTGGCATTAGTTCTATTTCATTTAAAATAAGGAAAAGAAAAAAAAAGAGAAGGAGTTGTTTATTGGAATTAGGATTACTGCCTCACTTGTTCAGGCAGTATGACAGACTTGTTGTTCTGAAGGGCCATTTCACAACTAGATCTTGGATCTACCTCAACTAATACGCATTTTTAATGCGTTTCTTACTGAGCTTGCTAGAAAATACGGGGATCTCCAGAAGTAGGAGGAAGTAGAGAATGAATAATTTTCCTAAAGGCACAAGGACATGATGAAGTTGGAATTAAAATCTGTATCTCTTTGATTCCATGGTCTTTCCACTTAGATTACATTGCCCCCAGGTAAGTAGGATAGACAGCAGACACAATCTCCTTTAGGCTCTAGTATTACCTTTTCGTTTCTTGAACATTTTCACCAAACATACTAACATCATTGTCTTTTTATGTGTATCAGTGAAACAATTTCATGGATGTTGTTTGCTGGAGTTCATGGATATGGTTTTCTTTCCAATAAACACACCCTCCGTCATAAGCAAGAGTTGCAGAACCATTTAATGCAGGCACTGGGCAGGAAAGGGGGGCATAAAGAGGTCTAAGGCTTAGTCTTGACTCCCAAGGTACTTAGACTATTTCAGGTAATGGGGTAGATGCCACAAGGTGAACACGCACACAGCTAGTGAGCACTAAGGGCCTCGAACGCAATCCATTCCAGGGGTCACGAACTTTGGGCTGAATGCTGGCTCCAGTCACATCTGTTTGGCCAGCACAATGTTTTTAAACGCCAACTTTAGGTGGGGACATGCTCTCTCAAATTCAGCTACGATAAGCTCAACTCACTACGTTATGTGGTTACATGTACGACCCTCATAGCATTTTGCATCTGTCACCCCTAATAAACTTAAAGCATTATAGGGTTTGGGTAACAACTCATTTATATAGCACTGTGGTGAAACGGGATATTTTAGGAAAGAAAACTTTCCAGATAATTTAAACTGATTTAACTTCAAGCAACAAACATTTATTTGATTAATTAATGAGAATCTTCTAAAATACACCACTAAAATATACTTTACTGTCTCCTTAAACAAAGACTAGAGAACATTTCCATTTTTTTAATTGACTTAACGTTATTATTACAAGCAGCCATTATTTGTTTGTTTAAAGACAGTTTTATGGCTCTCTTTCTTTAATGTTAATTCTCTTATTTCATGGTGTCTAGCCTTCTCACTTTAATTTAACCCTTCTGCTGAGGGCTGGGCTGAGAAATAAAATAAGCAAACAACTAAAGAATTGCAAAAACAAACCTTTTTAAGGATTTAAATGGAGGAATAACATCAACACCCACCACTAATACCTTTCACTGAGAGCTAACTAGGTACACAAAAATGCTATCATTATCTTCATTTTACTGACGATGAAACTGAGCCAGAGAGATCAGTTTTCCAAAGTCACACAGCCAGTAAAGCAGGACCTAAACCGAAGTCTAATTCAAGCACATGCTCTCAACCACTACCTTATAATGCATGTTTTTGTTGTGGGTTTTTTTTTTAAAGCATCCTAAGATATCTTTCCAAGGTTAGTGTTGTCCCCTGGAAAAGAGTATGTTTCCTTAAAATGGATCACTGGATGTATGAGACATTACTAGTCTTTTCTTTGGTGTATAAACATGGAAAGAATAAACAAGATGGGAAGATTTTTTACTTGCAGCTTAGGACAAATATCAAGTAGAATGGGGAATCAAGAGGCCATGGAAACTCTAATATCTGCCAGTTAATGTCATTTTGAATTAGCCAGTTCATCCCTCAACTTCAATCCCCTCATGTGTGAAATAAAAATAAATACCCATATACCACAAATAGAATACTTTGAAGATTAAGATAACATAGGGGATAGCATAGTATAGCACCCAGCACATAGGAAATGCTCGATAAATATTAGCTGCATTGGTTGTTGATTTTTCTCATCTGTAAAGTGAGGATAATAATAATACTCATAGGGCTGTTTCAGAATTAAAGGAAATAATCTACATAAACTCTTTAACATGGTGCCTGGCACACTGTAACTGCTCAATAAATGTTTACCAGAACTGTTTTTATTAGTCTATTATTTATTAACTCTCTTACCTCAGTTCTTTCAGCAAAAACTAGGAAGGAGGAACGTGGAAAAATTCTAAGATAGATGGTAACTTCAAGGAGACAAAATGTGCTGACTTCCTTTACTGAGGCCAGAAGTTGGTGAGAAAATGGATACAAAAATATAGCTGGCATTTTAGCCTCTTCAGAGAAATGTCCTGCACAGAGGTACTCAGGCTGTTATACGAAACAATGCTTCACTTTTAATTTTAAACACTTTACGTAAATATTTTGTTTTCTTTCATTAAAGGTACTACCTTTTTTGGCTTATGTCTCAAGATATGGGTCAACATTCACTGACCTTTCAATCTGAAATATATTGTATGCTAATTTATCCAAATGAACAGTGTATCTGAACGATAAGAAATTCTAGGCTCAATCTTTATTATTCCTTTGTTATTGGAGGGCCAATATTGGGTTTTCTTTTCTTTCTTTCCTTTTTTTTCCATAGGAAGTCTTTCCTTGCTTTGCCACAGGGCCAAAACGAAAGAAACAGGGAAACTGACCTTAAATATGCGACCTTCAGGCAGCTATCAGTTTCCAAACTTAAAAAACATTTTTGTACACAGGCAGTTTAGAGTTTGTTGGATTCCCAGATGTATGCCCTGACTTCATTTTTCACAAAAGATAATTTTTATAGTTTACTATGATGCTGTTCAGGGTAACATTTCACTTTGTATTTGAAAAAGGACCAACAAATAAACAAGCCATATAATTGTATGAGATACTGTGCAGTGAGCTTTTAAAGTAAGCTTTTAAAGAAGAAATTGCCTTAATTATGTCTTCGAGTATCTGAGCACCAAAATGCAGGCAATTGGTGGTATTAAACGGACATTTTGAAAGCGAAGACAATTCTCCAGAGAAAAACAGACTTTGTGGACAAGCTCGTGGAGTCTCAAAGTATAGGTGCTCTCAGGTTCATACATGCTTCATACATGAAAGCAATAAGCCTCAGAAGACAGTATGCTTCAGAAACACCAGAAGTTACTTCTTAGAAGTGAAGATGCCTGGGCCACACCTCCAGAGATTCTGACCTGGTCAATCAACATCGGGGCACAGGAAGCTGCGTTGTTAGTAAGCACCCAGGTGGTACTGATGCAGTCTTTTACCCACTTTCAGAAGCGTGCTTGTAGCAACATCACATCACCACCTTCCAAAGTTTTCCCTGGATACCCTCTTCGCTAGTCAGTTCTCATTCTCACCAATGTACAGATATTTGCCGGCAGCATTACAGATAACACTGCTATGGGAGTTGGCTCCATGGAGAGGGCAAAATGCTACCTCTGCCTTCAAAGTATTAACTCAACAGATGTTCCAACCTACCTTTCAATTCTGTTTTCTATACTAGAAGTCAGCTGGGATAACTAAACACTTTAGAGCATGCAATAATGAGAAAAAATAAGGGATAGGACTTCAGATGGTCCTTCATTTGGACTGGGTACTTAACTTCTCTGGACCTCAGTTTCCTTGCCTGTAAAATGGGAACAACAGCACCTACCTTCTAAGATTATTGTGAAGACTGAATGAAGTGTGTGCTTGGGTCACAGAATGCATTCAACAAATGGTTGCTCCCCTTCGCACTTCTAGAAGGCCTGTAATGAACCTGTGTGAGTTCCACCTCTTGAGTGCGCCTGCTCCAAGGCAGAAAAGCACAAAGAAGAGGTGGTCAAAGGAGAGTTATAGGAAGCAGGAGGAAAAGCATGAAGACTTCATAATCCCCAAATTGAATAAACAATACAAGTTAGTAAACTATGACCATTTAAACGTACCTGGTAATTTTTAGCTGCTGGGTAATGCTATAGGATAAGATTGGGGATGTTATTTAGAACTCTCCAACCTCTCAAAGGAGAATCATCTGCCATTGTTTAGTAAACAGTTCTCTTGGCTCCATACCTGGAGCACAGGAACACAGAGCTGCTAATATGAAAAGCTCCATCACATCTTGGTGTGTGCAATTCCTCCTGAGACTTGTAATTTGGTGCTTATATTTGAGACCACACACTTTTTTCTCTGTCCACAGTATCTTAACATGTATAGCATATTTCTCTTGATACGTCAGTTTCAGCTGCTCTGAAACAGCAGTGAAATATCACCTTAGGCTTCACGATGAATTTTGGGTACATAAAATAGCCTTACTTTAAGTGAGATGATAACAAACGTGACCGCCAGATAGTGAAAGTCAATCTAGTCACTTTAGGATGCAGTAACATTCTAAACAAAGGCCAATCTAGTTCTGCCTACATAGATGTGTGCCCTATTTAAGTGCTAATTCTTAGTACTCTTCTTCAATTAAAACAGTCCTCCTTTCCAGAAAGAGCCAGATAATCTAAGGTCATAAACAGAGAGACATGTTCTACCATACCCTTTGCAGTAACTGTGTTACTCTTCGATTTGGACAGATCACCAATACAGCACTTCCTGAGTATCTCAAATCACACCGTAGAGGTATTCTACAAGTAATAGACTAACAATATCAATTATCCAACTTTGCAGATTCCCAGCACACAGTCTGAGCTACACTACCTTTGCTTTGATACCTCTATTCACTATCAAAAAAAAAAAATTTAAATACACTAAGAAATAAGATACATGTTAGCCTGATGCTGTAAATTTCAAATCACACTGTTAATTCTAATATGATTATTTAATATCATAGACTTGTTTTTCTTAATAAAATTAAGATGATATAAATGGAAGCAATACTACATTTTCACATCATATTCT
Source organism: Balaenoptera borealis (assembly GCF_965194805.1). Taxonomy (NCBI): domain Eukaryota; kingdom Metazoa; phylum Chordata; class Mammalia; order Artiodactyla; family Balaenopteridae; genus Balaenoptera; species Balaenoptera borealis. Next base: position 101,297,968 of record NC_138874.1, on the reverse strand, counting down.
CGGTAATGAAAAATAGAACTGCCACTCATTTATGAATTCATAAACTGGTAAAAATTATACTCCTAACAAACCACATTATATAAAGTAAATTATGTTATGAGCTCCATGCTGTACTACATACAACAGATTTTTATTTGATCCAAGTAAGGTTTTTTCTTAGGATAAACCGAGATATTGTGTCCAAATTGAGTCAGCCTCAGTATAAACAACGGCGAAGACCTCCTGAACATGTAACTGACTGATGAACATATTTTGGGGGGGAAGTGTTTATAAGCAGGGGCACGTGAGGCCTCGGGCGCTGGGGATCCAAGCAGGAGCCTCATTTGCCAATCACACTAATGTTTTTGGCACTTTTGCCATGGGTTAGTTGTAAATATTATTGCTTAAATTTTCAGTCCCAAACTTCTCCATTAGCCGAGAGCAATATCTCACTTTTCTCAAGGTCATTCTAATTATTAAGTAAGAAAACAATGATTTACACAAAATGAATTTATGCAAAGAAATAGTCCCTGAGCACTCTGCTTTCAAAATCTGCAGCTCTACAAAATGCAAAGATCAAAAAATGATATAAAAGTTAGTTTATATATATATATGAACCATATATAAAATTTAGGTTCCTCATATATGTAACAAAAGTGTTAGGTTATACTTAAAATTTTATTTTCCAACATATAAGAAACATTTAGGTTGAAATGTAATGTAGTTGTAAATATTATTTAAAATCTATTATTTTAATATAGTCTTGAATCAAAGGGTAAAAATCAATAGACATATTACTACAGTTTTTCATATATCAGTTAGTTCCAATATTAATGGAAATAAAAGGAAAACAGTATGTATTCATAATAACAAACTGTTCTTATTTAGATTTATTGAACAGTTTCTCTTCCATTAGAGGAGAAACACTATTCACTTGGACTTCACAAATTTCTCATGCAGATATGAAAGTTAAATTTCAATGTAAAACTTCCAGGCACATATTTATGTTAATTATATTTGACACGTCGAAGTTATTTTAAATGGTGTTTACCTTTTCAGTTACAATAAATTTGAATTAGTCTTCAGTCAACAAAAAATACTAAAATGACTTAAGGTATTTAAATTAAAAATTGTATTTCTTCTAGATTTATATTTTTCTTATACACTTACTAATATATGGAGGAAATAATAAGTAATTAAAACTTGAAAGAATAACTGTTTTAAAAAAGCAGTAAATTTAAAATTATTGGAAAATATCTTAAAAGATCCAAAACTGCTAGTTAAGTATATCAAAATACGCCATTTTTTCTGTATTAATTATAGTGACAAACATTTAAAAAGCTAATAGCCGGTCCTTTTCATTTCCATTTACTCTACATTCCACGTCCATGCACTACAGGCAGTTCAAGAAATATTTCTTTGACTAGTGGCTCAATGGCGCAGCCTATGTGTAGAAAAGTATAATACAACATTAACTGATAACGTGAAAACTACTCAGTTGTGTAGTTATAAATAGGGTTCAAAAATATAATATGGTTTTGAAAAATGAGAGGCACACATGAGAGAATTCTGTTTCTATTGCATCATGATTTTCACTGTTATTTGTGAAACTAAAATAAATTGAGAAAAAATATAAATAAAACATAAAAATAAGTCTTTTTCATTCAACATGAAGTATTACAGTTTTTTCAAATAAGTTCGAAATTCTATTTCCTCCACTGCCAAAAATCTGAAGAAGCATGGTGTTCTATGGCTGAGTTAATATTTCAATAGTTGTTTCCCGTCAGCATAACATATGACACTGTGATTTGTAATCTCTTTTAAAATAGCCTTTCCCTGAAAAGACACTAAGCACATGCATTACATACTTTAAATCAAAAACATTATTTCAATTTAACAATTGTATTAGGCTAATTAAACAGAGGCCTATTGTTTTATGGTACAGGTGATAGGAAGGCTGAACAAAACCTGTTCTGCTACCTCATGTATGAACTTGATAAATACGTTGCCTTCCATAAATCTCCTTCAATCAACACATCCTATGGGTCTCCAGTCAAATATAGAGGGGGAGCTGTTCCCCTTCAAGGCAGCACATAACAATAATCTCCCTCAACCTTTTTAACATGAATGTACAATGAGGAAAATACCTATTCTGTACATAAATACACACACACACACACACACACACACACACACATATTCAAAAATGTAAACTGGCCCATCTCCTCAAAAAAAAAAAAAAAGGAAAGAAAAACATTGTTGACAAAGACCCCTAGGTACTAGTAAAGTCTAAGCAAAATCAATGAAACCATTTTTTAGATGTGTGACAAAAGCCAGCATTCCGTTGTACACAATTAACTTTCCTGTTATTTTTTGTGAGTGTCTCCTTTAAAAAACCAAGAGCCATCATATAGGAAAGTTCTTTATACATACTCCCAACTTTTCTCCCTTCATGCAGAGCTGGCTGCTAATCCTAGCAGAGAAAAGAACTGTGCTCAAAATTTGCACTCATTCCTTTTCTCTATTGTTAAAAAAAAAGAAAAAAAAGTGACCCTGTAAATTTACTCAAGCTGTTTAATTATGGAGGAAGTGGAATAACTCAGCCAGCCTGTGGCAAAGCGAGTGCAATCAGAAAAACTGTTTCAGTGACACTGCAACTTAGCCACTTTAACTTCACAATGTGAGATTTAAAAAAAAAAATGTACTTCAATCACCCAGCAGAGGTCTGATCAATTTGACATTGACTATAGAAAACTAAACTCGCAGTGAAGACAAGCACGATGTGCTGAAAAATTATTTCTGTTTGGTTCACTATTACTTCATCTTTTCTTTCTATTGTTTTTGGTATAAAGAAATCAATAAAGTGTTAAATGAAATTAAAACAAAAGCCATTCAAATGTTTATTTTTTCAGTCACTGCCAAATGATTTAATTCCAAAAGCTCTTTTCATACCATAAAAGTTGTGGTTGCAATTGGTTTTTTTTTTTTTTTTTCTCCCTCAAGATCAGATTTGTCAATCAGGAAAACACAAACAAACAAACAAAAACTGTTTCAGGATGAAATTGGAATTTTTTTCCACTCACTGTTATTTCACAAACGACAGAGGTTTGACAATTCCCAACATTTCTGTAGGTATTTTAATCACCTTAGGCTTTTAAAATAAACTTGATGATGTCTAATGTTTTAAAACCATATTGTAAATGTATTGGCAACTTACAAAGCTGAAATATTAAATTAGACAACTGAAGTGATATCTTACATTTTGCCATGGAAAAATAAATCTTTTTGTCCAAAAATTACTCCCAGATATTCTTATGCAGACTAGCCAGTCCATGTCCAAGGGATTATTCTGCTTTGAAATAGAGCTACATATATCCAAAGAATAACCCCCTGGAACAAATTAAAATTAAATTTGCCAGTAGTTTCTACTTCAGTAATTTCTGAACATAACTGTGTAAAAATACATTGGTGCTAATTTGACGTTAATAAATTAAGACCATTAGAGACAGTCTTTCATTGTTGGCCTTCAACAATTGTCAATGACACTATTTTCTGTTTGCATTTCCTCAAGCGTGTTAATGTATCTTTGTTTAGGCTCACAAGTCGAATGGTCAATGTAAACACAGTCAATGAAACATCAGGACTGGAAAACAAGTCTACTGAGAGAGCCTATGGAAAGACCATTTGGTCTGTTGCCAAGTATGCAATGAGGCTACAGCACTGAAAGGCTACTTTAAAATTTCTTTATATGATGAATAAATTACTCTTTTAAAAATTCTCAAAATTCTTTGTTTTGCATACAAAGTCCATCAAGGACGAAGGTAGTCTGCGAGTTGAACCTAGTGCAATGTGGGTTATAGTCTTTGTTTGCAGTCTTAACTGGGGATTGTACCTTAGCTACCATAGTTCAAGCGTAAAAATACTTTGTCTGTAATGCTATATACTGTTGCCAGTGACCCTCTAAATCCTTGAACCAACTGTGTCTTCTGGTGTCACAGAAGATAATGCCAATTTACTGCAATGTGTGGCTTTTTTAACTGATTAAAATTAAGCTGTAAACACGTGACAATGGAATTAGCACATTTAGAGAGTCTGTTTTCCCACATCCCATTTTGCGCTAGTGCGGCTGGTCCCTGCAACTCGACGCGGGTGCAATTTTAATGACTTTGCTGGGTTTTGATGTTCTTATGAAAAAAGCACTGCCTGGTGTTTGTGGAGAAGGTAGATATGGGGGCTGAAGAGCTGTGATTGCGAACATGGTGACATCGTTTCTGTTTTCCGATAGGATCGGTGTCATTTTCCTCTCAGCGATAAGACACCTCCACTGACAGTGCCCGATTAGGGAAAATTTTATTATAAAATTCACTTTTATCGAATGAGGATAGAGTGATAAACAGTGCAGCCTCAGGGAAGGAATAGGGACAGACTCCCCCCCTTTTCAAATTCCACCTTTTCCCTCTTCTCTCTTTCTCTCCCTTAAAAAGATGATTGTATTTTAGTTATTATTAATGGTACAAAAGAGCTCCCTGCAACATGTGATTGCTATGATAAAACTATCTGAATCAAGAGACTCTTAGATGTTGTTATAAAAGAAAATCTATTTTATATAGTCACATATACGTGTGCACACACACACACAAACACACAAAGATAAAACTGCTTTCTGAATCCTCCACTTCTGGAAGTTATCTAGTATTTGTTACTTAAAAAAATACAACATCCTAAAAGAAATCAAGCTGAGGTAATATTTACTGAATTATCCTAAATATACATTTCATACTTGTCTTCAGAAATAAATATTTGCAAAACAGAATTGCAAGTTAAACATAAAGAAACAGAAGATTGTGGCCCTCTAATTCTTGAACAAATACTAATGCCTCAAGGAAGAATATGAAAAAATATGGATTGTTTTTAAATAATAAAACATCATTGCTTTTGAATTCTGGTAGTTTAATGATGATACTTTAAACCTCCAGTGTCATAAGTTGTCTGTTTACTCCTGATAAACTAACTGTAACTCAAGAATATTCTGTATGACAACTACATGAAAGGTCATTTGAGAAGCAGAAAAATAAGCATCTGACATTATTTATTAAAAAAAAATTTTTTTTTTCCTGACGAAAAGTTCATTAAGTGACTCAGAATACATACTCCTTCTACCTTTATGAAGTAAAAAAGTAGTGTCTCTGGGGCTAAGGACGCCCAGTGGCATTGGTAAATTCTGGTACCTCATAAAGAGAGTCTGATGATAGATTTTTTTAATTTGTGGGGGGCTGGGTGGAACGCTGATGATAAAAGCAACTCAGAAAACTATTTCTTTATCGATGGAAAATATTTATGAGGGGGAAATAAGAGCTAGCAGTCTTTAGTTTATAATATTCTTCCATGTATTTCTAAGGTATCCCTGAATTCTCTCTTTAAAGACTTTTTTTGGAGGATCCTTTTTCACATGCTGATTCTAAGCATGATCTATTTCAGTGTGCAATTTCCAATATTATTCAAATAGCATTTTTCACTTATCAGTGATCAGAGAATCATGCCAAAATATCTTATTCTCTTTTGAGTTAAGCTTCTAAATAAAAAAATTAATTTTCTGAAATCATTGCTATGAACTGAAGATGCTTACAGCTTAATGTTGAATAATTTAAGTATTTTTTGTATCCTTATAAGCAGCAAAAGAGAAATGGTTACATGCTTTACTCATTGTATAATAAAGAGGAAAACTGAGGTTTACACAATTCAAAGCTACTAAAGCAAATGCCCTTTAGTTCAACCATTTCTTCCCAAGCTCCTCATTTTAGGATTTCAGTGAGACAAACATTATACCCGAATTCATGATAAGGCAACATTATCATACTGCAACCTAATTTTCACCATTAATTTTATAGCCTAAAAACAGTTACCGAAGTAAACTTATGAAATTATACTTGGTAAATAGTGGAGAAAAACAAAGCTCAACACTAAAGTATACAGTAAGTTAAAAAGCGAATCCATACTCATTATTAGCTTAAAATCTTTAACACCGAATGCTTATTAATGAGTATACTGTTGCACGGTGGACTAGCTTAAGTAGAGTAGACTTTTCTTAATTATCACTTTGCTGAGAAAATGTAATATTATTAAAGAAAAACACACATACACACAATGGTATTTTTGAGAGAACTACTTGAATGTATTAAGAATTTCAACACAGTGAGAGATAAAGCCAAATCCTTAAATGTCACAAAGCCACAATACATCTCCTTAAAAGTGGTCTGGGAAATAGCTATAATTATTGTAATGCTAAAGGTTAGTGGGAAACTTTCAGAAATAAGCACTTTTCTTTGTATTAAAAGAATAGAGCTGCCCGTTTCTTTCAATCAGGCCCCAAAATGTCCCTCAGGAAGCTTATATTCTTCTGGAGAAGACAGGTAAAAAACAAGTTATGGATTATCCTTGTAAGTTAGGGTCAGTGGTATGAGGGAGGGGCCTGATACGATAGGAAAGGAAATCTTTAAATGGAGCTGTCAGAGAGTCTTCTCTGAAACAGTGACAGTAAGCTACAAACCTAAGCAATGAGAAAGTGCTTACCTAAGTTGCTCACACAAGATACACATATCCAATATGTGAATGCATCGATACATATTTTTTAAAAGATATTTCTGGAAAGTTGCATGGTAACTTTTTCTTAGGAAAAAAAAAACCAGCGAGTATTCCAGAGACCTTATTAATATTAAGATAAATCCAGTAATAAAATGTCTTACTGTAAAATATCCTGAGTAGAAAATCTGTATATATTAAAGTACACCTATTTCTAAGCATCACTGACCTTGATCTTTCTAACAACTAAGAAGGTACTTCTAGATCATACAATCTCTGGAATACAGTCATCACTGCAATTATCCCTATCTGGGTCAGTAGAGAACCAGTGACAAAACAGTTTTTTCTATCTCACATGTCCTAAAAGCTGGACATACCTTTCTTGGTACCCGTGAGCACGTTCACACCCATGTGCACGGTGTTCACACCTACTTATCACTGTGTGTGCTCCGTCTAATCAGCACTGTATAAAATGAAATACCTTTTCCATTTCAGATACTATTACTAGTCCTGTCTTCATCTCCTAAAATCTTTGTTTTTCTCATAGGATGCCTAATAAAGGTACCCAAGTCTGGGGAGCAAGAACGCCTTTCTGTTCTGTGACAAGCAACATCTAGAATGGCTGTGGGTCTGTGTGTACAGAATTCACATTTTATTGAAATAAGCACTGGTCCTTCATAAGAGGGCTGCCTGACTGGTCAATGGGAAATGGATGGAGTGATGAGAAGAATAGCTGATGAAGAGATAATCCACGGTGGCAAGGTGGCCGCACAGGATTGCAGCACTGGGGGGGGTGCGTGTAGGCTGAAGGAAGAAGAGGACCGGCTTCTTTCTGTTGTTTCATTTGAAATGCGAAGGGGGCCTGCAGTGAGCAAACTTCAGATGTGAAGAACAAAAGGCCAGGTTTTCCCCCTACACCATCACTCTACCTTTTTCTCAATACTGACTAGATGATGAGGTCTCAAGTTGAAGCCCTACTGAATTCCATTTTGACAGCCTGTATTTATTAGTCAGGTTTATCTTCCAGGTATATAAAGCAAGGATTGTGTATAAAACAATTAAATGGAGCAATGCTACCAATCTGTGCTTGGGGAGCACTTAAAAGCATTTCTTTCTTTACAACTGAATAAAGGTACATCGTTATAATCATATATGTCATATGTTTATCTAAAATACTAAATCCTCTAAAAAGATAAAAACTTGTGGTTGATAAACATTAATTCCGTTTAGGTCAATTTAGACATTTTTCTCCTGGAGATTGGGATTGACATATATACACTAATATGTATAAAATAGATAACTAATAAGAACCCGCCTTATAGCACAGGGAACTCCACTTCGCTGTACAGTAGAAACTAACGCAACATTGTAAAACAACTATACCTCAATTAAAAAAAATTAAAAAAATAAAGCTAAGAGAAAAGAAAAAAAAATAAACAAACGTTTTTCTCCTATTCCTCTAAATGAATAATTTGGAGAGGAAGGTAGTTCCTAAGCTGATGGTGGATCTGAGGTTGCCAGTTACAGGAGCACTTAAGCGCCCATTGGCACAGCAAGATTCAAAGCCCTGGTAGGCTTCAAAGAGACATTTTTTTTTTTCTTCTAGAACTCTTTGCTTTCTAGTAAAGCTGCAACCACAATGTTCTCTCTCTTAATGCCACCATAAAAAATCAAAACACTTTAAAACAAATTGATGTACTCTTTAATACAGTCATCACATCATCACAGGACCCTTGCACCCTGCATGGCGACAACCGTAGGGATGCACACCACACATCTCTCTCTTTGTTGCCTGCTTCAATGCTTAAAGAAAGATTGAGAGAGTGTGTGTCTCTCAATTGAGATATGGGCACCTTTGATTGACAAGACCTAATCAGCTTATCTCCACACTAATAAAGTTGGGGCCTGTGGAGCTGGTATATGCCCAGCACTGAGTGAACTTTTCCTAGCCAAAGCCTCACGGGCCAAGTCTCAGGCTCTCCTTCTCGAAACTGGTTCAGATCACTTCTTAATGGGCTATTTTCATCTTGATAAACCTCCAAAGTCTTCATTCATGATGGCATTAGAGTCAATTTAGCTGGATGAATTGTCTAAAGTAATGGCTACATGATAAGTCTATGATAAGTATTTTTGTGCATTGAATCAATAAGCTATCTTTTTCAAGCTCCCTGTATGAAGTAAAAAGTAACTTCTTCTGAATTACTATTTTTTCTTTTAGGCTATTATTTATTAAAGGGGATGGCTTTCTTTCTTTTTTTTTTTTTTTTAATTAAAGGATGACAGGATTTTCTGCACATCAGGTAACAAATATATCTCTTTAATAATTTCTGCTGTATAATACTACTGGATGTTCAATTCCTTGGGATGGAGTCTCAGTGCTGGCATAGCCGTAATCTGACTACACCATTCTGGTACCTTGTTACACTAATTTGTTCATAACAGACACCCACCAAACGAGCCCTGACTGATTGGTGGGAAAGAAGAATATAAGGTCAGGAAATACATATGAACTGGAGTTTGCGGGGGAGGGGGGGCGTACACGTATGTGCGTGCACACATACACACACACACACATTTTCTTCTTCAAGTTTACTTGTAGGAGGCCCTTTCAAACCAATTTTCTACATAATTCAAGAACAATGTCTTTGTTCTTATCTGTTTGTAATTACTATGTAAAGGACAAACTCAGGAACTAAGGTGTAAATAATGCTACTAAAGGGCCAACTATACAATTATACAATGGAGACCTGGAATAGAAGTCCCTCTTTACATGTGCCAAGGTGAGGGTAAAATACACAAGTGGACATTTTGATCTTAACTTTCATAAGTAGTTATCTAAAGAGTGAAATGGGTTCAATGGATAAAGCAAGCTTTAGAGAAGGAACTCCAGTAGCAGAGAGACTTTTTGAAATGATAATTTTCCAAGTATGAAAAAATATATATTTATGTATTCTTGTACCTCTCGCCGATAATGGTCGTTAAAACCATTCAGTAATGCTGCTTTCATGCTGCAATATACCTTAAGTAATATAATCACCTGTATAAAGTGAGACAATTTTAAACATTCCAAAATGAGGTTTTCTACAGATTATAGGAAAGCTTGAGCAATTTTTCATTCAGATTGTAGCCTTCATGCTGTAATTGCTTTATACAAAATCCACTGCAGCCTTATCACTCAATATTATCTTCACTGCGGAACATCGGAAGATAATTTTGCAATAAAATTTAATTTGCAGAGCTTATTTTCCACTAATCTCCTAGCAGAGGAAAAAATGAAACGGCCAAGGTGCACACTCCATGTTATGACCCTAATGGTGTTTTTTATTTCTAGAATATAAGACCCCAAACATATCAATTTTATCATATTGAAATGTTGGCATATTTTAATTGTCATAACTTTATATCCTAGAAAAGCAAGTAAAGCTATTAGGAACATGTATGAAAATAAGCCTCTTTAAGTGATAAAGTTCCCCTCGGGAAAGTTTTTTTTTTCCATTAGAAAGGAAATACTTAATGTAAAAATAGGGGGGTAGTAAAGGTATTTTATTCCAAATTATTAATATACCAGTAGTGGTACACAATATTTGAGATTTTTAAATAAAAAATGAAACCAAGTAGCAATATATAGGAACTAGACATCAAGATACAGTTTTCTGTATAAAATGACAAATTCAAGTTTGTCACATCTAAGGCTCATTCCAGCTCTAAAGTTTAAAATTTTAAATGTACAGATGCCACATAAACTTTGGAAGAGTAAATTCATAGTAGAAGGTCTATTTCTACAGGTCACTTAGGCTTTATTTATCATTTATGTCCTAGAAAGCATTCATCTCTTGAAAAAAAGAGAGCTTTTTATTTATTTTTTAATATTGAGGACTCCACAACAATGAACTAATATCACAAATTGGTGTAAGATATAAGCCAATCTTGTTGCTCAAAAATTAAATAGCTTCATTTTTGCAATGGTGCAAAATACTGAAAGAATCCTCATTAAAATTCAAATTTTTCACCAAAATGGTTACATATTTTTAAAAAAGGACTAATGACCATTAATGGGTTGAGAAATTAGTGCTTTAGGCCTGGACTAAATGAGACTACCACTTCCTAAACCACATTTAGATCACTCTACCTCTTTTTAAAGTTATATCATAACAAGGCCAAAGTGATACTGAATCATTTATGAGGTTTTTAGAGTTGAAATATCAGAGTCATACATGTGCAGAAGTATTGTTCTGACATTTGAATTTCAGCAATAGGCAATTCTGAGACATTTCAAGTTATGCAAAGCTTGACATTTCCATGTTAATATACAAAACAATGATGATGTAAAAAGCCACTTCTCTACCAATACTTAAAACTTAAGCACTTAATAAAACTTCAGAAGCACAGGGCTCTAAAATTCAAACCCACACAAGTCCTTAGTTAAAAGCTTTCAATGTTTATCCACATAAAAAGTACACGCTGAACATGCGTCTGCACTAATCTTTTTCATTTATACATGGAAAGGCAAAGAACATTATTAATTAATTGCTTTTCAGATCACTTATTTCCAATTTAACTTTCTTTTCGTTTCTCATATATACATGTCAGAATATTCTTGCCATGAGCTATAGATTATTTAAAATTGTTTCTTAAATGTTAAAAACCACAGTAGATAAAATACAATCAAGTATACTTCACTTTCCGGAACAGCATGAATCTCAGCCAGTTGTAATTTTACAGAAAACTAAAATGAACCACTAAAAAACTAAAAAAAAAAAACCCTAAAATGACGACCATGTCCAGTGATTATCTCCTTAAACACCAAAACTGAAATATTTTGACATGATGATCTCTTGGCAGAAACAGTAAAGACATTTTTTATTTAAAAAGGCTGAAATAAGTAGGGTAATAATGAAGAACAAAATGTATAACATTTTCAAGCTGCAAATCAACAAGCGGGTATTGACTTTTCTTTGAGGTCAATAACAGCTCTTATTGATCTAAAAAGTTAATACCTACTAAGGTCAATATAAGATCTCAAGGGTCAACAAATCTGGATTCGAACTTCCACTTCCTTTCACATATTAATATTGCTGAAATGGGTACAATTGTGTTTGGAGAAATCAAGAAATCATCGTCAGGACGCCAGAATAATCCTAAGAAATAGACCAAGGAAGTTAAAAACACATATGTAGAGTTTTAAAAGTCTGTTACTATAGAATTTTCAGACAGTGACCTTTAGATATAAATCCTAGTATTACACAATTTGGGCAATTAAATAAGGAGAAACAAAAATAACTGAAAATTGTTTTTACAAGTGTTTTGCCTCTTCATGCTATTGACGTATGGAATCTCTCATTCTCTGTAAACATATATATTTGAGAAACTATGATGTGAAATAATTTTTCAAGAATAGCTTTTAGGCACTTTTAAATATCGAGAAAAAATTGTTTTAACTGTAAAATTAAACAGTAACATTTTAGGAACTTTGGAAGAGGAAAAAAATAGGAACCATTTCTATTATCATGATGCACCCTGTTGTGTTCTTTTTAGACTGCAAAATTTTAAAAATATATTGGCTATTGTTCGAATAAGTAAAATGGTCTGTGCACTCTTACACGTCTTAAAGACGGCACATGGGGGTGAATCACATGGACACTGGGACCATGTCCCCATATATATCTCATATTTCTTGGAGTCATAACATTGAGTGATTTACTAGCCTGATCCTTTCAATAGCCAAATAAAAGTTCATCTTGTTCTTTTCAGAATTACTAGAAGTACCGAGAGAAGGAGAGGAAAGAGGAAACAAACTTTCCTAAAGCATTTACTAGTGCCAAAACCTAAGCAAGATGCTCTAGATATACACAGGTCCTGTTAGTTACTGTAAAGGCCAAATTATTGACAGTGGTAATATAAAAGTTAGAAAGGAGAGGCCAGGTCTGCAGCAATGACAATACTACACTATGGGTGGTCAATAAATATGAACACCACTGTGACTGCAACGTACTTAAAAAAAAAAAACCTTATTTAGAACAGTTTTAAATTTACAGAAAATTTATGATATACAGGGCTCCCGTATACTTAATACCCAGTTTCCCCCATAAGTAACATCTTATATTACTGTGGTACATTTGTCATAGCTAATGAACCAATACTGATAATTATTATTTACTAAAGTCCACACTTGGTTCATATTTCCTTAGTTTTTGTCTAACGCCCTTAGGCATTTTGTCTAATGTTTCAGGACCCCATCTAGGATACCACATTACGTTTAGTCACCCTGTCTCCTTAGGTTTCTCTTGGTTGTGACAGTCTGCAATGTTCTTTAAGCACATACTTTAGAAATGAGATAAATAAATTTGCTGACTTGTATCTATTGTCAACACTTAGATGAAAACACACGCAGCAGAATTATCTTTTGTTACAGACCTAAGGAGTATAAATTTGAGAAGTGAACAGAGATAAGTGCCTGGTAGAAAAGAAAGCAAATGATATTGACTCTTTAGTGTGCCCATATAAATAAGAGAGAAAGTTTCATTTGTCACAAATTCTACAAGATTATAACCACTGACCTGACCCATAAGCCAGCTACTCTTCCATCTCATCCCATTACACTGTTACAAGCCAGGGTTTTAATTGACTGATTATGAGGCAGTGAAGTGGACAAGAATAAATAGTACGGCAGAGGAGGATAAACTACCCACGTATATTTGTTCTTTCTCTTCTTTACTATAAAGTTGTGATGAGAAAGTGCTTGTCCAGTTGGAACTATATCTCCCAGCCCCCTTGCACTTGGTGGCACCCTTCTACTAGTTCTTGCCAGTGGAATGTATGTAGCATCAAGGTGTGTCAGTTGCTGTCAATGGAGCTTTAAAATCAGGTGTGCCTTCTCCATTCTCTCTTTGCCTTGGGCACTGGCAAAATGTACAGGCCTCTAAAGCCGGTGCTGGGCAGAGCCGCCAAGTGGGAGGGACCTGGAATTCTGACTCACCACGTGGAAGCCCATCTGCTCATGAGCAGCAACTGCACTGGACTATTCCCAGAGTGAGAAAGAAACTTCACCGCATCAAGCCACTGGGGAATTTGAGGTTTGTCATAGCAGCTAGTGTTATTATGAAAAGTAGCATAATAATGGAAACTAACCTTTATTGAGCACCTATGATAGACAACATGCGTTGAGTGTTTTTATAGTTTACTTCGTGTAACTCTCACAACAACCTCCACAGAGAAGACCGGCAAACATTTTTATATATTAGGAAATGAAGACATGGAAAGGCGAACGAACTTGCCCAAGGTTTCCCAGTTATTAAGTGTCAGAACGAGGTTTGAAGCTGGGGTCTGTCTAGTTACAAAGCTCCATGAACCATTCCATTTTGCTTCACTGCAGGTGAAAGATAGGTGATCCTACTTGGCACTTGGATTAAAAAAATAATTCCTATGCATTTTACACACATAACTTTTTTTGGAATCCTCAAAGGACAGCAAAAATTATACATGTGTTCTTCCTATTTTTTATGTGGTAGACACGAAGTCCCAATTTACAAGGGGTGGGTGTGAGATGATTATTTCACTCAAATTTGTTAGCATTTTCCAGATCAAGACGTTATACCAAAATGCCAAAGAGAAAGATCCACTCCACCTTTGTAGCCTGCTGATAATCTTACAGTGTTTAATTTGAGCAGAGTCCAGCAACTCATGGAGGGCACGAAAGAACTGCTGCGCCACAAGGTTTACAGCTAACAAAGGAGAGAACAGAAAGACTGACTTGTTTGCACAACAGTGTGAATTTAAAGAACTATATGGGGTGTGCATCCTACACGAAATCCAAGTAGGAAGAAAAATAAAGCACGGTACCTGTACACAGCAATAAAAATGAGGGGATTCATTACAGTAAGAAAATTCACAGCTGGCAGGCAGTATCAGTGAGGCAATAAGATATGTGCTCCATCTTCATGCTTACCTTTTAGAGTCATAATGTTTGGGGGGAAAAAAAAAAAAGGTCTCCTTTTTTATATTAACAAAGTCACTCCAGTCAATCTCTTTAACTCACCTATGTGAAAAATTTGGATGACACTAAAAGTCCTATGCTAACATCGGTGAGAAAAATTGGTGAATCTTTTAAATTTGTGTATCCCTCTTACAACAGAGTTTTGTTTAAGTAACAGGTTCTAATCATCAACAGGTTTGCATAGAGCATCGAACATTAGAGATAATTCACAGATATGCTAATGAGGAAGAGGGAAACATTAAATCAAATAAAACTTAATAGCCATTCTAGTTGGTGAAAATTGATGGCATTTAGGGTAGTATTCAGGGGATCAGTCTACTTAATCTGAACACACAATCTCCATTTTGGATAAGCTAACGTATTGATTGAAACAATGAAGTAATAGATGTAAAAAGATGTACTGAAAGTAGTTGGAAAATTTCAAAGCAGATTATATAATATTATTCCTAATATTAGCATTATTATTTACAGCATGTAACGCAAGGTTGAAAATGACCAAAGACTATAAAGCATTAAAAATCTCTATAATGTATTATGTAAAATACTTACACATCTGACTATTAAGATGGATAGGTGAATTAGAGAGGTTATTCTGAAATAATAAAAAGTTTGAGGGAAAGTGTTTTTAAAATAAATGTTAATCACTTTCAAGTATACTTAATAACTAAGATGAATGTTAGATATGCCATAGGACACACTCTAGAAATTCTCATAAGCCACATACTTGCCCCAATGGTTTACCCACTTTGCTCATGGTTTACCCACTTCCCTAGCTCACCCTTTATTTATTCCATAAGGCTCATCTATTCTGAGTCTTTCCCTGACACTGTGAAATAGACTTAATTACTTCCTCCACCCTGCTTCAAAAACACTAATTATATTCATCATGGGGATTTATAGCTATGTATTTCCCAAACAGATATTTTGCCAAGATATCCCAGCTTATCAAAGGAACTATATATTCTAAGTGCCTAGAAAGGGGCAAGGGTCTGTTCCTTCCTAAATTACATAAAACCTATTTTCCTTTTCAGGTGGGTTGATTATCTCCCCTACCTGACTCCCAAATGCAAACCTTGCTAATAATATTCATTTAAGGCAATATTTTTCTTGTTATTCCAGAGACTGACTTAGCCCAATCCAGATCTAATGAACCCTAACTAATTTCTTAGGGCCCAATAATTGTTTTTGGAATAAATGTTAAGGTTCCACTGTGCTCTGTTCAAGAGCCATGTGTTGCAAATAGCATTGAAAATGGGAATGAAAACAATTATTAAGGTCAACTTAAAAGGTGTATTGTATGTGGACAAAAATAACCTTTTAATGTGGATCAGGACCTTAGGCAATTGACTGTGATGAGATTACCAACATGGAAGATCATGTTAAGACTACCCAACAATATGCTTATTTTTTCTCCAAAAGGGACAGTCTTCAAAAAGCTTTTTTTCTTGTCTGGCTTTAGGGTGGTTTCTTCCTCTCTCTACATAAATAGATATTTATTTAACTATGACTTAGAATTTATATGTCAAGATGCAAAAGGGCAACACAGTGCCAAACATGAATGATGACCCACCATGAGTCTCTTTGATAATGACTTTACTTGGAAAAACGTATCTTCAATAAAAAAATTATTTTTTAATGTTGACTTTGTTCTCTTATGGCAACGTTGGAAAACACTGTAGCCCAACAGGAAATACAGACGAAAGCTTCAAACATAGAGCACATAAAAAAAGCCATTTTTAAAGCTCATGCCCGTCAAGTTTTCCACTTGGTATAAGTCGTATACAAAATCTTAGTCCAATGTGAACTCATGCTGTGAAAATTCTGTGGCACCCACCTCAGAAAATTCTGTTAAATACACAAACATTGCTGAAAAGAAAACTTCTGGGCACTAGAAGTCAGACTCAAAGGGAAAATAAACCTGATTTAAAAAAAAAATCCCAAGGAAAGTTATATAAGCACAGTGCAACACGGTCATAAGCTTAACCGTCCTTCACTGTAATATTTGAAAGTAAATTGGCATTTTAGCGACCTGCTTTGGTCGTCTTTCTTTTTCTCAACTCACAGAGATGCAACAGAGTAAGAATGGCTTCACGTGTATCTTACGAACCAACTCGAAAAGTGACAGGCATTACGGGGTAGGACACCTTTAAAAATGAGTATAATACTTTTTAATGGATTAAAAATGAACCCCATGAATTCCCTTGGACCACCTAAGGAGAAGGTTCTCCAAATAGGGTTTAAATGACATCCTTTTCTTACCACTGTGGAGCTCACCAATATCTCAGGGAACCTCACAAAGTAAATTTAAGCACAACTTGAAAATACTCTTTAAGAGCTTCACCCTAAATGACAACCTCCTCTGTTCCTTTCAGAGCAGAACCACAGCTTTTTGAGAAGTAAGACTTTGATAGGGTTGTAATTATAAAGTGATAACTACACATTAAAATGATTCTTTTACCACTTGGCAGACTTTTAAAAACTCATGGGACATGGTCAGGTAATTCTTCTCAGCATCTATAAAAATACCTATTCTAGCAGAGATATCTTTAAGGTTCTGAAAGCATAACCACTTATTCCATCACCCAAAATGATGAATAGAGAAACTTTTTCTAGAGATAACTTTTTCTGTCAGAAAGTTTAACATTTCTAAAGAAAAATCTTTTCTCTAAAATATATGTGGCTGGATAAATAGGTGGTTAATATCAACCCAATTGTATAATCCCATGTTCTGTGTAATCCCATTTTCTGTTCCTATATTGTAGAACAACATAAAGTGTTAACTTGTTATTTCTGCACTAGTTTAAACATGGTAGTGCCTTTCTGAATTCCAATCTGTGCCTAAACAAAATTATTCAGGTTAAAAATCTGAATCAGTGTTTACAGAAAGAACATCCTCTACTCAGATGAACCAAGACTGGGGTATCTTGTCTTTCTAGCTCAGCATCTCTGAAGCACCTGACACCCAGTAGAGTTCAATGAAAGCTTGCTGAATAAGTGAAATACAATATTTGCCTTCTTTCACATAATACTGTACCACTCTCACTAATATTACAGAAACAGAGATTTATTCTTCTACCAACTGGTAACAGCTCTAAGAGCAAGGAACATACAGTTAATACTTTTGGGGTCTACGTTCCCAGGAGTCTTTATAAATATGACTTGTCAGTAAATGGAGGCGAAAACAACAACAACAACTTTCTTACATTTCCTGAGATGTTAGCTCAGTTCCAAAGCTCGCCTGTAACTTCAAAAGTAGTTTTAGGCATTATATTTTATTATTGTGCATTGTTTCAACCATTAATCTTTTCTGTCGATGATAAATTAATACATTCAAGGATTTATATTTTTGAATCAAATTATTACATAGTAAACACTCAAAATACTTCTTGAAGAAAAGAATGAGGGGGAAAAGGAGGAAGGGGAAGAAGAGAAGAAAGAAGTTTAATTATAATGAAGAGGAAGAGATAGAAGAATAAGAAAATGTCAGCAGACATGGAAGAAACTCCTGAAAAAATAAAGAAAATGACTAACTTTTGGTTTGGTAAAAACATGGTCTCAATAGATATTTCCAAACCTGACTAAAATTTCTAAGTGAGTTCTATAGTGAGTTGATTAAAATAAGAATATTTTATCAAGAGCCAAAAGATAGAATATGATAAAGTTGCAGTATCATACTCCATAATCCCCATATAACCCCATGAAAGGCTCAGGTAAACTCCATCAGTTAGTTCAGCCAAGGCTTTGAGACAACTAAAGATACAAAGGAAGGCACTTCACATCTAAAATGCATTTGTTCAGATTCTTTAAATAAGTTCTGAACATGAAACATTTTGTTTGGTTTTTAAAAATGTAAGCTGATACCACTATTGATTGCTTTTCCTGTATGAACTCTTAAAAAAAGACATAGACACAGTAGAAACAGAAACAGTGGTGTACATAAATTACCTAATTCTCATAAAAATGCTGTAATTCTAAGATCTGTTTTCCAGAAGAAAAAGAAGTACTCCATATGTTTCCCTGACTATTTGGTCAAATGAATGAAGATTTTGATGAGGTAATCATATAAAGCAAAAATAAACTGAATGCATGTAAAATAGGCCTGTGGAAGTATATTCTTAAAATGGGAAGTATCTGCAGCTTAAAATTAGGTAACTATAACATAGTATTGAAATATTGAAATTGAAGTAAAATCCATATTTTTTATTTAAAAAAATACACGTCAAAGGGTAAAAGCTTTGGTAAAAATGTACAGAACTTCCAGCTGTAAGATGAATAAGGCCTGAGGATCTAATGTAAAATATGGTGACTATAGTTGATAACACTGCATTATATAATTGAAATTTGCTAAAAGAGTAGAACTTAAATGTTTTCACCAAAAAAAAAAAAAAAAAGATAAACATGTGAGGTGATGAATATGTTACCTAACTAGATGATGGGACTCTTACACACACACACACACACACAAATGAGAGAGAGAGAAAATCTTCCTAGAAAGGAAATGGGACTGCCAAGGAAACTCTCAAATAGAAATGGACTAGGGCTTCCCTGGTGGCACAGTGGTTGAGAATCCACCTACCAATGCAGGGAACACGGGTTTGAGTCCTAGTCCGGGAAGATCCCACATGCCGCGGAGCAACTAAACCCGTGTGCCACAACTACTGAGCCTGTGCTCTAGAGCCCGTGAGCCACAACTACTGAGCCCACGTGCCACAACTACTGAAGCCCTTGCGCCTAGAGCCTGTGCTCTGCAAGAAGAGAAGCCACTGCAATGAGAAGCCCGCACACTGCAACGAAGAGTAGCCCCCTCTCACCACAACTAAAAAGAAAACCCGTGCACAGCAACGAAGACCCAACGCAGCCAAAAATAATAAATAAATAAATTTATTTTAAAAAAAAAGAAATGGACTAATCTTCTGTATCAATTCTATAACAAATAAGACTTGGGTAGAAAATATTTCTTTTATGAAAATAACTTATAAATACATAACATTGGTATTATTCTTACTCAGAAAATCTACCTTTGCATTTCCCTAATAAAACAAGATATACAAGAAATTGTGATAAACGTGCTATTTTTTAAAAAGAATGTTAAGTGGTGTTAAATATAGGGGAAAATATATTTTGACAAAAATAAAGTGGTATAATGTAGTCCCTTTTGGCTTACTGGATAGGTTACTAGCTATTCTTGTTGCCAAGTATTGCCTAACTAAGGTAAGATAAATAATTATTATAGCTCCTAAATAGACAATTCTCGAATCCAATATCACCAATATTAGCAGACACAGCCATATTTATTACCTGTATTTCACAGGGAGTGTAGGTGTTAACAATGCAAGCTACCTGCCTGAATTTTTGTACACATGTGTAGTTCTACATATATACACATGTATATGAGATTCAATGAGATGACTTATCCAGTTCAAACAGACACAGATGAAAAACTAACACTGAAAACAGGACTTCTAACTCAACCTCACTATGCACAGGTATCACTGCTGATCTTGTTAAAATGCAGATTCTGATTCAGTAGATCTGAGGAGACCCAAGATGCTGCATTTCTAACAAACTCCCAGGGGATACCGATGCTGCTGGTCCCAAGCCCCGCTTTGGGTAGAATGGAACTAACCCATTTCTCTTTAGACTGACACAAAATTAAGCAAAGTGACAATGTATGTTTATACTCAGAACCTACCTGAAGTGAAGATTTCTAGAGAGGAAAAAAAAAATCTTTTGTGAGGCAATTTACAAAATCTTTCTATATACATTATTTTATTTATGCCTCTCACAAACTCTAGAAAATAGGTATCATCATCTTTATTCCTCAAATAAAATATTATCATAAACTTGGTTTTAAGCTCAGATTTATAATCACAAGTGTCCATTACCACCAGCCTAATGGACTGGCCATTGTCTGTGTAAAGCCCTACCAGGTACACGGACTAGTAAGTCCCCATTTGTTCTGGGGATATCCTCAAGGAAGAATCTTTGGGATCGCATGCCAAATGTTAAGGAAATTAATGACAAATTTCAAGCTCCTTGCTCCTGAATGACTTTTAATAAGGCTACAATTTCTCCTGCATCTTCACCATCCAATCCTTCTGTTCCTTTCAACTAGTAAAAGGACTAAATCTTGGATTATTATAATATACCTCCTAACATGTCTCCTTGTTCCCATTCCTCTGCCACTCCTCCCCTACAATCCTTGTCCTCCATGATTCAGATCAGGCCACTTGCCTGTTGAAAGCTCTCCAATGGCATCATACCCTACAAGTCAAATTCAGACACCTGGGGCCCCATAAAATCTCACCCTATGTGGCTCTAACCTAATTGTGTACCACGCCCATTGCTCACTTTGCTTCAGCCATACTGATCTTCTTTTTGTTGCCTGAACACCCCAAACATCTTCTCATTTCAGAGCCCTTGTGCTTGCTTTTTCCTCTTGGAATCAACAGCCCCACGTGTGCTTACTAATGGCATCTTTGTGCAGTTCAAGACTCAGCTTACAAGGCACTTGTCTAGGAGGTCTTCCCTGACTAGCTAACCTAAGATAGATTTCACTAGCTACTCTTTCATACCCTGCTTCATTTTGCCACCATCTGAAATAATCTTCTCCATTTATTTATTAATTAAAAAAATGTCTGTCTCATCCTGCTCCCGGCTCCTTCCTGTTCTGATACATAAGCTACCTGGGAACAGGGATGTTGGCACATGGCAAACAGTATTCAATAGTTAGTTTCTGAAGAAAGTATATGAAAAGGAACTTAACAGATGTCAGAACATGACTTATTCTGACTACAACAGGTCACTTTGGTATGTGGTCATCTAGGTATGTGGGGCCCATTCATTTTTCAGTGTGGTTTATTGGTTAAGAGCATGGAATCAGCATGGAACCAGATAGTCTGGTTGTACTATTTCCTAGCTCGATTAATAAGTGTGGGCAAATAACTTAATCTCTCTGTACCTTGGGTTGTGGTAAGGATTAAAGAGATGGTAAATACAGAGTACTGAGAACAGCGTGCGGCCCGTATTAAGTGTTCAATAAACACTGTATGATGTCTACACGTGTCCAATCGCCAGGCCAGGGTGGGGAACCTGCGGGGCCCTTGGGGAAGGATGGAGCACCTCTTATTCATGGCAGGAAGGCTGGCAGAAGCACAGCACCCAGTTGTAGAGAGATCACTGACCAAATGGGACATCAGAGCTAGGTGGCTTGAAGTGACGACTGAGAGAAAGGGTGCAAACCCATAAGGCTTCGATACTCGGGGATGGCAGAAGCAAGGTTGGTAAATGGTGCAGATCACTCTTCAAAGATGTGAGGCTACTGACTGTAGACAAACACCCTCCTGGTTCCAGAGGTGTACTGCCAGGTGCACTGGGCCCATTTAGGGTATAGGCTGGGACACTGGTGAGCATCTTAAACTACCTGTTTACATACTGAAAGAAGAGAGTGAGCCTTGCATTTCTGCCCATGTATAATTTCTCTTTCAGCCTATTTCTTTTATTCATCATACAGCTTCCATTAGTTTTGTGCCTATTGTAATTCTGGGATATTTAATTCAGAGAAAAAAATAATCCTAATTTCAGCATTAAGGGCAGATGACCCGAAGTTTTAAATATTAATGCCCTGACCTCAAACAAAATAGGTATCGCCATAGCTAAGAGTCATATCTGACTATTAATAGTAGATGAAAAAAGAGTCACTTTTTATTCACAGATTCTGGGACAAGAATTTATAAGAAATGCTAAACTGGATCATGCCAATGGCTCATACAACCACCAGAGTGTTTGGTCTTTGATGGTCACTCCCAAGGAAGTTTGCTAATGAGTCTGATAATTGTGCCTCTTGATGTCAGTCTCAGAGTGAGGTGTCCTAGCATCAGCTCTTTAGTTCAGTATCATATATTCTTCCACCTGTCTCTTCATTTCTAAATGGAGTTGTTCAATTAACTTGTAACCTCATCAATTTTCTCAAATAGAAAGGAAGCCACGGAAGAAACCTGACTGGTATTAGACTCAATATATATCAAGGTGTAAATGGCGCTTAGAAATAATCATGTATTGATGCATTTGCTCAGACCAAGTACATTCTAGACATGAGTCCCCCTGTTCAGCAGCTATTCTTAAAGAGACAATAACTGCCAATTTGAAAAAATAACTTTTAAAAATGTCAAAAATGACTCAAGAATTTTAGAAGATGAATTTTATTATTTACTAGGAAGATGCTAGTGGTCAATATGCTTTCTATTCTATTACACAAATAATTGATTATATATAATAATCAAAATTTCTTTTATGATATTTGCCAATAATGGTCATCAAGAAAAATTTACAGATTTTTGTCGAAATCTTTTGCCAATAATTTTCAGAGATAACCACATATGCTGATGAAAACATAAAAATGATGACTTTTCCAGAGCCCTATTTGCTTTCTAAGCACTTGGACATATATGACCTCATTTTACATTATAACAACCTTATGGGATATATAGAATCTGATGTCAGGTTTCCATTTGGCAAATAAAAGAACATGTACAGAGAGGTTAAGTATTCCTCAAAGTCACACAGCTGACTAATAGCAGGGCCAGGGGATGGGATTGCTGTCTCTTTCTCCAATTCAGTACATCAGACAATAATTCCTATATTCTGTGGCCAAGTAAAATTTCAAAAAACATTTCAAAGGGCCCAAATAGGGTTGCCAATTTTGTTATTTTTCCAGGTAAAGAAAAAAATATATATATAACTTCCACCTACTATTTCTATCATATCATAAAACTATCCTTTCTTTTATCACCCCAAAATAGGAAAAACATGATCTTAGAAAACGTGTAGTTTTTCAAATTAATGACGTTTGCTTTATAAGAAAATCACTATTTTTTACTTTTTTCCTCTCATTTTGATGTGGACTCATGAAAACGCTTGTTGTGGTCTAGAACCAGTTCTTAGACCAATACTTGCAAACCATTTCCCTCTTTTGTGCCGCCTCAAAAGTCATCATAGCTCTTCCACATCTATGCCTTCTTGCATTTCACAGTCTTTAAGAAGAAACCAATAAGTGCTAAAAGTTTTTCCTTTTGAAAGATGCTGTTCCTCTACTGATACTGTAACAAGATTATTACTATCATAAATTTACATCACAAACACAGAGCTGTTGACTGACTGGATATAACTAGGCTGCGTGCTAGCAGGGAAGCAAGAAATGGAGAAGCAACATGGTGCCCGCCACAATTACTTTTTTCCCCCACATTACAGTAAGAAGCAAGGGCAGGAAAAATGCTTTGTGCCTGCTTTCTCATTTCTCCACCCACTTTCAAACTCATCCAAGGAAATGAATCATGATGACTTCTGTCTAGGTGTGTGCCACATCTGTCTTTACCTCCACAAAGCCCACTCTTATTCCTCCTCTTAGACTTGGTTTTACAGTCTGTGAGAAGTTCCCAGGCTTTTATATATGTATTATAAAACATACAAATATCTAATTTTATAAAACTTTAGAGTTAATTTACCATTGTATTCTACTAAAAAGTCCAAGGGAACTGAGGTCGGTTTTGGGGACACTCTTAAATTGGCATTTTCCATGTTGATTGTATTGATAGTTTGATGTTACATTTTAGTACACACCAAAAGGAATAACTATCAAATCATGATCTTATAACCTTGATCAGTGCATGATCCTCCAGAATCTGTGATCCTCTTTTTTGATTTCCTTCAGCTTTGGGAGGGAGCTACATGAATGGTGTTGTGAAAGAGA